>NC_084830.1:146085208-146385208 GCF_033115175.1 Lepus europaeus
GAAGATAGCCCAAGTGTTTGGGTCATTGCCACCCACTTGGGAGACCAGGATGGAGTTCCTGGCTTCTGGCTTGGCCCTACCAGTTGTGGCCATCTGGGGAGTGAACCAGTAGATGGAAGATATCTCTCTCTCTCTGTCACTCTGATTTCGAAATAAACAAAAATAAGATAAATAAACAATTTATTTATTTATTTATTTATTTATTTTTAATATTTGACAGGCAGAGTGGACAGTGAGAGAGAGAGACAGAGAGAAAGGTCTTCCTTTGCCGTTGGTTCACCCTCCAATGGCCACCGTGGTAGCGCGCTGCGGCCGGCGCACCGCGCTGATCCGATGGCAGGAGCCAGGTGCTTCTCCTGGTCTCCCATGGGGTGCAGGGCCCAAGCACTTGGGCCATCCTCCACTGCACTCCCTGGCCACAGCAGAGAGCTGGCCTGGAAGAGGGGCAACTGGGACAGGATTGGTGCCCCGACCGGGACTAGAACCCGGTGTGCCGGCGCCGCAAGGCAGAGGATTAGCCTAGTGAGCCGCGGCGCCGGCTAAATAAACAATTTTTTTTCCAAGAGTATCAAGACTGGAAGTTTAAAAAACCAATTGAATTGTTGGGTGGGTGTTTGGCCTAGAGGTTAGGACACCTGTGTCCCATGTCAGAGAACCTGGGTTTGACAGCGACTTTGGCTCCTGACTCCAGCAGTGTGATAATGCAGACCCTGGGAGGCAGCAGTGGTGGCTCAAGTGACTGGGTCCCTGCCACCCACACGGAAGACCTGATTTATGTTCCCAGCTCCCAGCTGGCAGTCGTGGGCATTGGGAGAGTGAACCACTGGATGGGAGTACTCTCCTTTCTGGCTTACTCTGTCTCAAATAAATGAATAATACAAAGAATCAAATTATCTGTAAGCCAGATTCTTTTTTCTTTTTTAAAGCTTGTATTTATTTATTTATTGGAGAGTTAGAGTTACAGACAGAGAGAGGGACAGACAGACAGAAAGGTCTTCCATCCATCCACTGGTTCATTCCCCAGATGGCCGCAACAGCTGGAGCAGAGCTGAGCTGATCTGAAGCCAGGAGCCAGGAGCTTCTTCCAGGTCTCCCCATGGGGGTGTAGGGGCCCAAGCACTTGGCCATCTTCTACTGCTTTCCCAGGCCAAAACAAAGAGCTGGATCGGAAGAAGAGCAGCTGGGACACGAGCCAGCACCTATATGGGATGCTGGCGCAGGAGGAGGCTTAGCCTACTACATCACAGCACCGGCCCTTTTCTTTTGGGTCTGTAATATTAATGTAGCACTAGGAAAGTATCAAAATACTCTACCATATCCCTTAGAAAATATAAAAAGAAAAGAAGAGAGTAGAAGTATGACTACAAACACTAAAAATTAATAGATAATGAAAAATAAAATCTATATTAGTGGTTTATGTATAATCAGAAATGTTTTAAATAAATTTATACAGTATGTAGATATGTATTTATATGTGTGATTAGTAATCAGTCATATAAAATACATAAGTATTGCATTGACTAGCTTGGAATGAAATTTTAACTCAAGAAAAAAATTGTTTTCACTTTTTCTTGGATGTACTGGCCTAGTATTGCCATTAAGATAAGAAAACATGGAGAGGACACTGGGGGCAGCAGCCCACGTCCCATGTTGCAGGGCCTGGCTTTGAGAGCTGGCTTCTAGCTTCCTGCCGGTGTATACTCAGGGAGGCAGCAGGTGCTGGCTCAGGAGGCTCAGTCTTTGCCACCCACAGGGAAACCCAGATTGGGTTCCTGGCTTCTGGCCCTGATCTGGCTCAATTCCAGCTGTTGCAGACTTTTTAAAGGAGTGAATCAGAAGATGGAAAATCTCTCTCTTCTTGTTTGTCTTTATCTCTCTGCCCTTCAAATTAAAAAAAAAAAAAAAAAAGAAGAAGAAGAAGAAGAAAAAAAAGAAAGAAAACCTGATCATTTCATTATAAAAATAATGATAAGAGGCCAGCGCCGTGGCTCACTAGGCTAATCCTCCACCTGCTACGCCGGTACTCCGGGTTCTAGTCCCAGTTGGGGCGCCGTTCTGTCCCAGTTGCCCCTCTTCCAGTCCAGCTCTCTGCTGTGGCCCGGGAGTGCAGTGGAGGATGACCCAAGTGCTTGGGCCCTGCACCCCATGGGAGACCAGGAGGAAGCACCTGGCTCCTGGCTTCGGATCAGTGCAGTGTGCCAGCCATAGCAGCCATTTTGGGGGTGAACCAATGGAAGGAAGACCTTTCTCTCTCACTGTCTAACTCTGCCTGTCAAAAAAAAAAAAATTAAAAAAAAAATTAAAAAATAATAATGATAAGAGAATAAGCATCAGTATTGCAATTTTCCATAAGGGAAATGAAAGTCTAACCTGGTACATCAGCAAGGAGAGTAGAAATGAGGTGACAGGTATGTTCTCACTAAGAGGGCAGAAATGACAGAATTTGATGATGGTTTGATTAGTGATGAGAGCAGTGTGCCTGGGGCGGTCTTGAGGCCTGTTGTTGGGATGACTGAGTGAATACTGAAATAACAACATTATTTCAGTACAATTACCACAGTGATAACAACTACTACCATGACAAATGAAAACTGACCCTATCAGTGGGAAATAGCTCAAGCTAGTATTAACACAATGCAATACTACAATTTTGGAAAATATTGAGATACCACTTGGATATCTGAAAATGTGTACGTAGCATTTGATAGTGACAAATTGCTAACAGTTTTCATATTTGGGTGGTAAAATTATAGACAATATTTTTTCTTTCTACTTTATTGCAGTATAATTGACATACAATAACCTGTACATTTTAAAGTGAACAGTTTGAAAAGTTTTGATGTGTGTATATATCATTAAGTCATCACAAGCAAGACAATTAAACATAACCACTGCCCCACAACTCTCTTGTGTGTCTTTGTATTCCTTCACACCCTTGCCTCCCTGCTTGTCCCAACCCCTATCAATCCCCACACAGCTACTGTACAGTTTAATTATAGAATAGTTTGCATTTTTCTAATTTTGGAGGTTTACTGTTCTCTTCTCAGCCTAATTATTTTGAGTGTCATTGTTGTTCCTATATGTAAAAATAATTCATTCATTTTTATTAGTGAGTAGTATTCTATTGTATGGACACACCACGTTTGTTTATCCATTCATGTTGTGATGGACATTTAGATTGTTTCCAGTTTTGGGGAGCTACAAATAAAGCTGCTATGAACATACATCTTCAAATATTTGTAAGGGCATCTGCCTTCATTCCTCTTGGGAGAAGTCCTGGGGTAGGGGGATTAAGTACTTGTAAACCCTAAAGCAAATGATAAAATAACAAGAAAGAATCATAGCTAATAATTGAACAAGGAGAAAACAGGAATAATAAAAAAGCAATCCAAAAGAAGAAAGAAAAAAAGGAAAACAAAAACAAAATGGGACAAATAACAAATATCAGTATGATAGATTTAAACTTCATCATGTCAATAATCACATTAAATAGTCTACTCCAACTAAAAAGACAAGATTATGTTGGATAAGAAAGTAAAAGCTATCTGATATCTATGTCAAATGCATTTTAAATGTAAAGACAAAAATATATATCCTAACGTAATAAAAAAGAAACTAACAATGCCATGTTAATATTGGATAAAGTAGATTTCAGAAAAAAGAAGAGGCTAGCATAGTGGCACAGGCAGGTTAAGCTGCTGCCTGCGATGCCAGCAACCCTTTTGGGCACTGGTCCAAGCCTGAGTCCCAGCTACGCCACTCCTGATCCAGCTCCCTGCTCTTTTGCACCTGGGAGAGCAGTGGAGGATGACCCACATGCTTGGGCCCCTGCCACCCATGTGGGTGACCCAGATGAAGCTCCAGGCTCCTGGCTTTGGCCTGACCCAGCCCCAGCTGTTGTGGCCATTTGCAGAGTGACCCAGCAGATGGAAGATCTCTCTCTGTCTCTCCTTCTCTCTCTAGTTTGGCCTTTCAAACAAATAAATAAATCTTTTTAGAAACTATTTATTTATTTGAAAGGTAGAGTTACAGAGAAGGAGAGGCAGAAGCAGAAATGAGAGAGGGAGGGAGAGAGAGAGAGAGAGCGATTTTCCATCTGCTGGGTCACTCTCCAAATGGCCACAATGGCCGTGGCTGGGCCAGGCTGAAGCCAGGTACAGGGCGCTTCATTCAGGTCTCCCGCATGGATGCAGGGCCCCAAGTATTTGGTTCATCTTTTGCTGCTTTCCCAGGCACATTAGCTGTGAGCTGGATCAGAAATGGAGCAGCTGGGACTCAAAGTGGCACACACATGGGATGTTGGCACTGCACATGGTGGCTTAACCCTCTACGCCACAGCACCAGTCCCATAAATAAATCTTAAAAACAAAACACAACCCTAGTAGTGAGGACACTTGCATCCCATACTGGACTACCTGGGTTTGATTTTCACCTCTGTCTCCTGACTCCAGATTCCTGCTATGGCTCAAGTAGTTGGGTTCCTACCGCTGGCATGAGTTGAGTTCCTGGCTTCCAATTCATATGAGAGCCTTGCTCAGCCCATATGACCAGACCCTTTCTGTTCACCATCCAAACTCCCTTCCATTTCTGTGCACTATGTAGACACACCTCCCACTTGCCAGCAGGCCCCGCCCCCTCTCCCTGTAGCGGAAACCACAAGTTCTATAATTTTGTGAACTTGGAACCAGTGCTGGCTGGAAATACCCAACAAGGTTATAGGATGTGACCCTCTGATGACCTTTAGGTCCTTATGACAAAATTACTATGGGGCACTCTCCGATCATGCACATGAGGTCATGACACTTCAAATGTTTCTTTAAAAGGGTACAGAGGGGCTGGCATTGTAATGTAGCAAATTAAGCCTGCCTGCAGCAAAAGCATCCCATATGGATACTATCAGTTCAAGACCCAGCTGCTGCACTTCCAATCCAGCTTCCTGCTAATGGGCCTTGGAAAGCAGCAGATGGACCAGAGGCTTGAGCTTCTGGCTCTGGCTTTGGCTCAGACCAGCCCTGGCCATTGAAGCCATTTAGGGAGTGAACTAGTGGATGGAAAATCTCTTTCTTTCTCTCTCTCTCTCTCTCTCTCTCTCTATCTCTCTCTCTCTCTGTGTACACTCTGCCTTTCAAATAAATAAAATAAAATTTTAAAAAAGTGGGGAGGCGCACAGAAATGGGCAGTGCTCAAGTGCTGCTCCAAACTCTGCCCTTTTTCGAAAATTCAATCGGGGCTGGCCAGTTGAATCACCCCCATGCTTCTGGAGGTTTATAGGGACTGCTTAACCTTGTGGAGGGGTTTGTCTTGGTGGGGGCTTTTCCCTTGGTTAAGGTCCTTTTTACTTTTTTCCCCCTTGTTGAGGAGTTTTCCTTTTGGGGGACTTTTTGTGTTTTGGCCTGTTTGTTCATGCACTACTTGATTCTCGAGTTTGCACTTTGTTTTTGCTGTGAATAAATCGGCTTTCTTGCACATCCTTATGCTTCCACCTTCGTATTCTCTCATGCATGGAGGGAGGAGCCTGCAATAAAGCTCACTGGGGGCCCCGCAGCTGACAACAGTTCGATGTGCTGGTTCACTCCCCAGTTGACCTCAACAGCTGGGGCTGAACCAGACTGAAACCAGAAGCCCAGAACGCCATCTGGGTCTCCCACATGATTGGCAGTGGTGCAAGTACTTGGGTCATCTTTTGCTGTCTTCCCAGGCACACAAGCAGAGAGCTAGATCTGAAGCAGAGCAGCCTAACCAGCACTCTGATGTGGGATGCTGGCAATGCAAGCAACAGCTTAACCCACCATGCAATGACACGGGCCTCTTTTTATATGTTTAAAATGTTTTCTTTTTAAAAAGAAAAAAGAATTTACCAGAGATAAAGAAGATCAGAAGATCATACTAGATCATACCAGAGATATGAAGACATAATAATCCTAAATACTTATACACTTAAAAATACAGCTTGAAAATATAAAGCAAACTGATAGAAATGAAATGATGAATGCACAATAAAAGAGATTTCTTAGAAAAAAATCAGGATATCAAACATGCACAAAACACAATCAACCAATCTGACATAATTCCATAGATAGAACACTTCTTTCAAAGTGCACCCAGGCAGGGGGCCGCCGTGGCGGCTCACTAGGCTAATCCTCCACCTTGTGGTGCCAGCACACCGGGTTCTAGTCCCGGTTGGGGCGCTGGATTCTGTCCCGGTTGCCCCTCTTCCAGGCCAGCTCTCTGCTGTGGCCAGGGAAGGCAGGAGGATGGCCCAAGTGCTTGGGCCCTGCACCCGCATGGGAGACCAGGAGAAGCACATGGCTCCTGGCTTCGGATCAGTGCGTTGCGCCAGCTGCAGCGCGCTGTCCGTGGCGGCCATTGGAGGGTAAACCAACGGCAAAGGAAGACCTTTCTGTCTCTCTCTTCACTGTCCACTCTGCCTGTCAAAAAATAAAATAAAATAAAAACGAAGTGCACCCAGGCAGGCTGGCACTGTGGTGTAGCAAGTAAAGTCACTGCCTGCAGTGCCATTATCCCATATGGGCACTGGTTTGAGTCCTGACTGCTCTACTTTTGATCCAGATCCCTGCTAATGTACCTGGGAAGGCAGAGGAAGATGGTCCAAATCCTTGGGCCCCTACACCCACATGGAGACATGGAAGAAACTCCTGGCTCTTGGCTTCAGATCAGCCTAGCTCCGGCCATTGCAGCCATTTGGAGAGTGAACTAGAAGATGGACGATCTCTCTCTCTCTCTCTCTCTCTCTTCCTCTGTCTCTGCTTCTGCCTCTGCCTCTCTGTAACTCTGCCTATTCAAATGAATAAATGAATCTTTAAAAAAAAAAAAAAACTGCACCCAGAGCATCTAGTAAAGTACATTCACCAAGGTAGTCAATATTCTAGGCCATAAGACAAATCTCCATAAATGTAAAGAATTCAAATCATACTAGATCTATTCTGTAACTGCAGTGGAAATATAGCTAATATCAGAAACATCTTTGGAAAATCACTCAGTACACTGAAACTTACTGAATTATTTCTGTATAGCCCATGATCAGAGAAGAAAATGCAAGGAAGATTAGAACATATTTTTAGCCAACTAAACACAAAAATAAAACATACATGAGTAGTCTAAAAAGTTTATAGAAGATAGAATTAAAAGATAAGTTTATTTTGGTGCAAAAAATTTTTAAAAAAGATTTATTTATTTCAAAGGCAGAGTTACAGAGAGAGAGAGAGAGAGGTCTTCCATTTGCTGGTTCACTCCCCAAATGGCTGCAATGGGCAAGCTGGGCCGATCCAAAGCCAGGAGCCAGGAGCTTCTTCTGGGTCTCCCATGTGGGTGCAGGGGCCCAAGGACTTGGGTCATCTTATACTGCTTTCCCAGGCCATAGCTGAGAGCTGGACTGGTAGTGGAGCAGCTGGGACTCCAGCGGGGACTCAAACCGGCACCCATATGGGATGCTGGCACTGCAGTTAGAGGCTTTACCTGTTATGCCACAGTGCTGGCCCCTTGGAATATTTTAAAATCCATAATATTCACATGAATATTTGTAAATTATCACTAAAACAGTACTTAGGGGGAAGCTTATAGCACTAAATTTTTGAAAAAAAAGGAAAGTCTCGAATCAATGAATTCAGCTTGCACCTTAAGAAACTAGAAAATTAAAAATAAATAAGTCTCAAAATAAGCAGGAGAAAGAAAATAGTAAATATCAGAGAAAAAATTTTAAAAATAGAAAATAGAAAAACAACAAAGTCGGTGAATCTAGAAAGTAATTTTGTGAGAAGATGAATAACATTTATTATCTCTCACAATTTCTGTGGGTCAGGAATTCAGGTGTAGCTTTGTTGGGCAGTCCTGTCCTGGGATCTCTTAAGTTGTAGTTCTAGCCAGACTGCTTAAGGTAAAAAAGGAGACGGGAAACAAATTACCTATATATATATATATATATATATATATATATATATATATATTTTTTTTGACAGGCAGAGTGGACAGTGAGAGAGAGACAGAGAGAAAGGTCTTCCTTTTGCCGTTGGTTCACCCTCCAATGGCCGCCGCGGCCAGCCCGCTGCGGCCGGCACACCGCGCTGATCCGATGGCAGGAGCCAGGTGCCTCTCCTGGTCTCCCATGGGGTGCAGAGCCCAAGCACTTGGGCTATCCTCCACTGCACTCCCTGGCCACAGCAGAGAGCTGGCCTGGAAGAGGGGCAACCGGGACAGAATCCGGCACCCCAACCGGGACTAGAACCCGGTGTGCCGGCGCCGCAAGGCGGAGGATTAGCCTAGTGAGCCACGGCGCCGGCTAAATTACCAATATCTTGAATGAGAAAAGTGATGTCACAGCAGATCCCAAGGATATTAAAAACACACTATGGGAAGAGTAGTACGAACGTTATGGGTTTGATTAGAAGAATGCACAAACTCCTTGAAAGACAAACTACCAAGGCTCCTTCAAGAATAAACAGACAACCTGAATACTTGTATGTTTATAAAAGAAGCTAAGTTTGTAGTCTGAAACCTTCCCACTGAGAGAATTCCCATTTTTAAAATGTGGTTTCATGTTTTTTTTCTAGTTAAGTATTTTGATTTATACACCAAGGGAGAATAAACTTCAAACAAGATATTTATATGTGGTGCACCTGTAGGTAAGTGTTGCAAATGAAATGGAACTAATTAAAAAAAAAAAAAAACTTAAACTTTAGTGTTCATTGGTGATGTTTCCCCCCTGGGTAAAGTGCTTAAAATCATTCCAAACACATAAGAGAACATGATGGTCTGGACTGTGATAAACACAGACCAAGGACACAGTGATTCTCACATTCAGTTATATTTGCTATTGTGTAATCCCCTCCCACACTGAATCAGAGCTAACCTATGTGACCAATAGAATGCCCCAAAAGTGATTTCAGAGTTAGGTCATAAATGGCATTACACTTCTGCATTATCTCTTACAACCTCACTCTGGGGTAAATCAGCCTCCACAGCACAAGGATACTCAGATACCTTGTAGGGAGACCTCCATGGGGGGGCACTGAGCCTTCTAAGCAACAAGCAGCATCAGCCTGTCAGTCATGGGAAGCCAACCTTACATCCTCAGCGAAACCTTCAGATGACTACAACTTAAGAGATCCTAGGACAGGACTGCCCAGCAAAGCCACACCTGAATTCCTGACCCATAGAAATTGTGAGAGATAATAAATTGTTACTATGCTTTTAAGACACTAAGTTTTGAGTAGTTTGTTATGCTGTAACAAAATAAACTAATTTGTGTTTTAGAGATAACATTTATTCAAAGACTACATTTAGGGGACTGGCATTTAGCCTTTTGGTTAAGATGCTGGTTAAGATGCCTGTGTCCCATATTGGAGTGTTTGGGTTCTGTTTTCAGCTTGGCTCCTGATTCCAACTCCTTACTAACGTAGACTCTGGGAGGCAGCAGTAACAATAGACTCAGGTAACTGGGTTCCTGCCACCCAAGTGGGACACCTGGATTGAGTTTCTGGTTCCCACCTTCAGGCCTGGTTGCTGGTTGGTACATGGCAGTCAACAAGTGGATGGCTATGTCCTCTCTCTCTCTCTCGCTTCTCTCTCTCTCTCTCTCCTCCCCCTTACCACCAACTCAATTAAATTTAACAGAATTTTAAGACTACATTCGGCCGGTGCCGTGGCTTAACAGGCTAATCCTCTGCCTTGCAGCGCCGGCACACCGGATTCTAGTCCCGGTTGGGGCACCGGATTCTATCCCGGTTGCCCCTCTTCCAGGCCAGCTCTCTGCTATGGCCCGGGAAGGCAGTGGAGGATGGCCCAAGTGCTTGGGCCCTGCACCCGCATGGGAGACCAGGAGAAGCACCTGGCTCCTGGCTTCAGATCAGCGAGATGAGCCGGCTGCAGTGGCCATTGGAGGGTGAACCACCGGCAAAAAGGAAGACCTTTCTCTCTGTCTCTCTCTCTCTCACTATCCACTCTGCCTGTTAAAAAAAAAAAAAAAAAGAAAAAGAAAAAAAAAAAAAGACTACATTCAAGTTTTACTCAAAGTTTACATGTTTTCCTGGCCAACCTAAGATAGCACCTGTGTTCATTCTATCCCTGTGTCCTGCTTTTTCCTCTTGGTATTTACACCTGACAATTATATACAAATGTGTGTGTATGTGTGTCTTTTATCTTCCACCAACATAGAAGCCACATTTTATGAGCACAAGGACTTAATTTTGTTCATCATCGCCTCTAAGGCCTAGAGTACTTAGTATGCTTCCTGGTATACTTTCAGAACACTGTAGATAATTGTTGAAATGATGGATACATTAATTAATGAATATTTATGTTTGCCTTAATTATATATATATATGGACTTTTAGTTAGGTGGGACGAGAAAGTCTCTGAAAGATTATGAGCTATATGAGAATTTCTACTGTTTTTCTTAATGTTTGCATTAGAATCATTACAACAAAAACTTCTTAAGAAAAATAGGTTGGCCCTGCGGCATAGTGGGTAAAGCCAACGCCTGCAATGTCAACATCCCACATGGTACTGGTTCGAGTCCTGGCTGCTCCATTTCCAACACAGCTCTGTGCTAAAGGCCTGGGAGAACAGTAGAAGATGGCCAAAGTTCTTGGGCCCCTGCACCCACGTGAGGGACTTGGAAGAAGCTCCAGGCTCCTGGGCTTCAGATCAGCCCAGCTTTGGCCATTGCAGCCATCTGGGGAGTATACCAGCACATGGAAGACCCCCCCCTCCCTCTTTCTCTCTGTAACTCTGCCTTTCAAATAAATAAATGAATCTAAAAAATAAATAAATATTGGGGCCGGTGCTGTGGCACAGCGGGTTAACGCCCTGGCCTGCAGTGCTGGCATCCCATATGGGCACTGGTTTAAGACCCAGCTGCTCCACTTCGGATCCAGCTCTCTGCTATGGCCTGGGAAAGCAGTAGAAGATGGCCTAAGTCCTTGGGCCCCTACACCCACGTGGAAGACCTGGAGGAAGCTCCTGGCTCCTGGCTTTGGATCGGCACAGTTCTGGCCATTGCAGCCAGTTGGGGAGTGAACCAGCGGATGGAAGACTCTCTCTCTGCCTCTCCTCTCTCTGTGTAGCTCTGACTTTCAAATAATAAATCTTTAAAAAATAAATACATAAATACAAATAAAAAAAAAGAAAAATACTGTTTTCACCTTTTTTGTTGTTGTTGTTGATGCCTTCTTCAAAGGGCATTGAGATAGGCAGCCTCTAAAATGACCCCATGACCCCTGCCTCTCAGTATTCATGTCCTTGTACAGTCCGTCCCACGTAGAACAGGGCTGGCTTGTGCAACCAATAAGGTGTGCAGAAATGATGAGTGTGACTTTGCAGTTTAGGTCAAAGAAGGCACTGAAAATTCAAAATGGAATATTTATTTTTTAAGATTTATTTATTTTTAAGAATTATTTATTTTTATTTGAAAGTCAGAGTTACACAGAGAGAGGAGAGGCAGAGAGAGAGAGAGAGAGAGGTCTTCCATCTGCTGGTTCACTCCCCAGTTGGCCGCAACGGCCAGAGCTGCACCGATCTGAAGCCAGGAGCCAGGAACTTCTTCAGGGTCTCCCACATGGGTGCAGGAGCCCAAGGACCTGGGCCATCTTCTACTGCTTTCCATAGCAGTGAGCTGGATTGGAAGAAGAGAAGCCGGGACAAGAACCTGCGCCCATATGGGATGCCGGCGCTTCAGGCCAGGGCATTAACTCACTGTGCCACAGTGCTGGCCCCTAAAGAGAATTGAAAATGAATCTTGATGTGAATGGAAGCGGAGAGGGAGCGGGAGAGGGGAGGGTTGTGGGTGGGAGGGAAGTTATGGGAGGGGGAAGCCATTGTAATCCATAAGCTGTACACTGAAAATTTATATTCATTAAATAAAAGTTAAAAAAAAATAAAAAAATAAAAATAAAAAATGAAAAGGATGCTACAACCAAATTAAGTTTCTGAGTGACTTGTTAGCCAAGCAAGGAAAGCCATTGACTGCTGGGAGTGGATCAAATCATGTTTGATTTCATCAGCCAAAGAAATATATCCGAAGAAAATCAACTTGTTTCAGAGTATTAACCTCTTGGTTAGAACAATTCCTTAGCATTGAGGAACATCAGTAATTAATTAAAAAAACAAAGCAAGTGGTTTTGAATGATTGGGTTTTTTTAAAGATTTATTTATTTATGTATTTGAAAGTCAGTTACACAGAGAGAGGATAGGCAGAGAGAAAGGGGTCTTCTATCCGCTGGTTCACTCCCCAATTGGCTACAATGGCCGGAACTGCGCCGATCTGAAGCCAGGAGCTTCTTCCAGGTCTCCCATGTGAATGCATGGGCCCAAGGAGTTGGGCCATCTTCTACTGCTTTCCCAGGCCACAGCAGAGAGTTGGATTGGAAGTGGAGCAGCCAGGACTAGAACCGGTGCCCATATGGGATGCCGGTGCTTCAGGCCAGGGCATTAACCCACTGCGCCACAGAGCCAGCCCCTTGAATGGTTGTTCTCTGACTAGTTTTTAATAATAATTTCTTTCGGCCGGCGCCGTGGCTCACTAGGCTAATCCTCCGCCTTGCGGCGCCGGCACACCAGGTTCTAGTCCCGGTCGGGGCACCGATCCTGTCCCGGTTGCCCCTCTTCCAGGCCAGCTCTCTGCTGTGGCCAGGGAGTGCAGTGGAGGATGGCCCAAGTCCTTGGGCCCTGCACCCCATGGGAGACCAGCATAAGCCCCTGGCTCCTGCCATCGGATCAGCGCGGTGTGCCGGCCGCAGCGCGCCAACCGCGGCGGCCATTGGAGGGTGAACCAACGGCAAAAGGAAGACCTTTCTCTCTGTCTCTCTCTCTCACTGTCCACTCTGCCTGTCAAAAAAAAAATTTTTAAAAAATAATAATTTCTTTCTTCTTCTTCTTCTCTTTTTTTTTTTTTTTTTTTTTTTTTTTTTTTTTTTGGACAGGCAGAGTTAGACAGTGAGAGAGAGAGAGAGACAGAGAGAAAGGTCTTCCTTCCAAAGATTCAGATCGTGTGCCGATCTGAAGCCAGGAGCCAGATGCTTCTCCTGGTCTCCCATGCATGTGCAGGGCCCAAGCACTTGGGCCATCCTCCACTGCACTCCCGGGCCACAGCAAAGAGCTGGCCTGGAAGAGGAGCAACTGGGACAGAATCCGGCGCCCCAACCGGGACTAGAACCCGGGGTGCCATAGCGGAGGATTAGCCTAGTGAGCCGCAGCACCAGCCCTTTTTTTTTTTTTTTTAAGATTTTATTTATTTATTTGAGAGGTAGAGTTACAGTCAGAGAGAGGGACAGACAGAGACAAAGGTCTTCCATCTGCTGGTTCACTCCCCTAATCTCCACAACAGCAAAAGCTGGGCTGATCTGAAGCCAGGAGCCAGGAGCTTCCTCTGGGTCTCCCACACAGGTGCAAGGGGCCCAAGGACTTGAGCCATCTTCCACTGTTTTCCCAGGCCATAGCAGAGAGCTGGATTGGAAGAGGAGCAGCCAGGACTCGAACCGGCGCCCACATGGGATATCAGCGCTTGCCGCAGGCAGAGGCTTAGCTTACTACGCCTCGGCACCAGTCCAGTAATAATTTCTTGACATAGGTAACTAACATACTATACAATTCACCCATCTAAAATGTACTATTCAGAACTGTGCAGCCATCACTAGAATAAATTTTGGAACATTCTCATCACCCCAGAAAGAAATCCTATTAGGAATCATTACCCATCCCCTGCTCTCCCCTTGACCCCAAGCCAATAGCCATAGACTACCACTAATCTATCTTCTGTCTCTAGATTTGTGTATTGGGAACATTTCATAGAAATGGAATCATAAAACAAATTTTCCCTTGTGACTGACTCATTCAGTGTAATGTTTTCAAAGTTTGTTCATGTTGTGACTTGTATTAGTATTTCTTTTTATTACCAAACATATTCCATTATGCGTACATACTAAGTATATTTATCCATTCATCATTTGAAGAACATTTAAGTTGTTTTCTACTTTTTGGCTCTTATAAAAAATGTTTCCATGAATATTCATGTACAGGTTTTGTGTAGAAATGTGTTTTGAATTTTCTTGGGTATCCATGTATGAGTGGAATTTCTGGGTCATTTGGCAACCATGTGGAACCTTTTGATTAACTGACAGACTGCTTTCCAAAGCAGCTGTTCTATTTTACACACTCCCTAGTAATCTGTAAGTATTCCAGTTCCTCCATGCCTTACTAACAGTGTCATTTTCCATTACAGCCATCTTAAGGGTTGTGAAGTGGCACCTCACTGTTTTCATTTGCATTTTCTTGATGTTTAATGATGTTGATCATTTTCTTAGTGCTCTTAGGTCTTTTGTACATCTTCTTTGGAGAAATCCCTACTGAGATTCTCTGCTCAGTTAAAAAAAACAAAAACAAAACTGGGATTGTCTATTGTCTATTTTCTTAGCCTAGTGAGCCGCAGTGCTGGCCAATAAATAAAGTTTTAAAAAAGAAAAAGATAAAGAAGTGTTTCTTGTGTGGCCGAGCTCATTCTGCCTTCTCGTCTCCCAGTCCTCCTATTTGGTTGTGACTTTTTACAGGACAGAGAAAAAGTTCTGCCTTGGGGCCTGCTGAGAGGGAGCTGTCTTCACCAACTCCCCAGACTTGTCACAGCCAGCTCCAGCTACCTGGTTCTTGCATGGTCTTGGCACCAGAGCCTGTTTTTTCCTAATTGGTCAATGAAATTCTTTTTTTTAAAAAAGATTTTATTTATTTATTTCTTTATTTGAAAGTCAGAGTTACACAGAGAGGAGAGGGGGAGAGAGAGAGAGGGAGGGAGAGGTCTTCCATCCGATGGTTTACTTCCCAACTGGCTACAATGGCTGGAGCTGCGCTGATCTGAAGCCAGGAGCCAGGGGCTTCTTTTGGGTCTCCCACGTGGGTGCAGGGGCCTAAGGACTTGGGGCATCTTCTACTGCTTTCCCAGGCCATAGCAGAGAGCTGGATCAAAAGAGGAGCAGCCGGCACCAGAACGGGCATCCATATGGGATGCTGGCGCCTAAGGCCAAAGGCCAAGGCATTAACCCACTGTGCCACAGCACCAGCCGCATGATTATGTTTCTTAACAAGTTCAACCTAAAATTAAAGTCAAAACAATTTTTACATGTAAAACTCCTATTACATTTCAAGCAACAAAAACTTAAGTCAAACTAAATGTCAAGTTGCTTTATATCTTGCTGTATTGCCTAAGTTAACACAAGAAATGAGATGCCCATTACACATAAATTTGCAGCAGACATCTTTGGACTTCACTTCAGGTATAAAGGAAAATTTCATGTTTCAGAATCAATTCAAGTGTACAGTTGAGGGTCTCTCACATAACCCTCAGCTAGAGGTTACTGCTCCTGATTTATAACAATATGCTTAAAAACATCAAGAGAAGAAGCTAACTGAATTTTGGAAATGTCTTTCAAGCAATGAATAGTCTCAGTTAAGATCATATGCCAGTGGACTGATGCCTTTCTGTGTGAAAGGATATTTCCAGGGGGCTGGTGCTGTGGTGTGATGAGTTAAACCACTGACTGCAGCATCCCATATGGGCGCCAGTTACTGTCCCAGCTGCTCCATTTCCGATCCAGCTCCCTGCTAATGTGCCTGGGGAAGCAGCATAGGATGGCCTACATGCTTGGGCTCCTGCACCCACGTGGGAGACCTGGAGGAAGCTCCTGGCTCCTGGCTTCAACCTGGCTCAGCAGTGGTCATTGTGACCACCTGAGGATTGACCCAGCAGATGGAAGATCTCTATTTCTCCCTCTCTCTCTCTGTAACTCTACCTTTCAAATAAATAAACAAATCTTTAAGACAGCAAAATATATTTTCAAAAGTGAATTACAAGCAATCTCATTACAGATTAGCATTAACAGAAGAATATTTGAAATCGTTTCAAAACTTTTTAAAGATATATTTACTTATTTGAAAAGCAGAGTCACAGAGGGAAAGTGAGAGACAGAGATCTTCCATCTGCTGGTTTACTCCCCAGATGGCCACAATAGCCAGTGCTGGTCCAGGCAGAAGCCAGTAGCCAGGAGCTTCTTCCAGATCTTCCATACAGCTAGGAAGGGCCCAAGCACTTGGGCATTTTCTGCTGCTTTTTCCTGGGTATTTCAAAAAATTCATGGAAAATGTAATTAAAAGATAAATTCTGGGTTGGGCATTTGGCACAGTGGTTAACTCATCACATAGGATGCCCAGATTTCAAACTGGAAATCTGGTTTGAGTCCTGGCTCCTGTGCTTCCCACTCTGCTTTCTGCTAATGTGCACCTTGGAACATCACAGATAATAGTTCAAGTCCTTGGGATCCTTTTACCCATGTGGGAGACTCTGGCTGAAATTGTGGCTTCTAGCTTCTGGCTTTGGTCTGGCCTAGCCCTTGCTGTTGCAGGCATTTGGGGAGTGAACCAGTAGATGGGATTCCTCTTCTTGTCCCTCTCTTCCAAATAAAAGAAAACCATAAAAAATAAGATAAAATTTCAGTTTAGTTGGCCATAAGGGCCACTTGGGGGGTGAACCAATGGAAAAAGGAAGACCTTTCTCTCTGTCTCTCTCTCTCTCTGTCTAACTCTGCCTGTCTAAAAAAAAAAAAAAAAAAAACCAAAACAGAAGCAGGGATAAAGACCTTAGAGGAATGGAATTGGTAATTCTATCTAGCCTATTGTCATGATAAAACAAAGGGTTGCTAAAGGCAGCCTGGGCGGGGTAGGGTGGGGTAGGGTGGGGGTGGGGAGGGGTGGGGGGGTGGTGGTGAGGGTGGGTGGTGGTGGTGGTGGTGGTGGGAAGCAAACACTTTGTTTAAAGCAGGAAAACCATATTTGCAGGACAATGCTAAAGAAAAGTCCACATTCACCATACTTTCTCTCCTTTGCTTTTTAAAGAAGGTCTCATTTGTACTGAAAAATTATCACAATCCTTTATGGAACAAAAAGCATAGTATTGTTTGGGTTCATCAAATAAAGTTCCAAAAGAAGCAAAGACACTTTATTAGAAGTCTTTAAAATATTTTTTCGATATGCATTTATTTTTTTTTTGACAGGCAGAGTAGACAGTGAGAGAGAGAGACAGGGAGAAAGGTCTTCCTTTGCCGTTGGTTCACCCTCCAATGGCCGCTGTGGCCGGCGCGCTACAGCCAGCGCACCACGCTGATCCGAAGGCAGGAGCCAGGTGCTTCTCCTGGTCTCCCATGCGGGTGCAGGGCCCAAGCACTTGGGCCATCCTCCTCTGCACTCCCGGGGCATAGCAGAGAGCTGGCCTGGAAGAGGGGCAACCGGGACAGAATCCGGCGCCCCGACCGGGACTAGAACCTGGTGTGCTGGCGCCGCAAGGCGGAGGATTAGCTTGATGAGCCACAGCACCGGCCTCAATATGCTTAAATTTATTTACTTAAATATATTATTGTGCAAAATGACAAATATTCTTTCCTTTTGCTATTTTCCTTCCACTCCTTATACAATATGGTAAATATTAAGCTTAATTCTAAAGAAAGCAAATGAAACTGGCAGCACTTCAATGTAATTTGGCAGTATCTATTGAAATTAAAAATATCTTTTGATGTAAGGATTCCAGTCTAATTATGAGGTAGGCACAATTGCCCAATGTATTGGATATTTCATGGCAGCTAAGCTAAATACCCGCCTGCAGCACACAATGGAATATTATATAGCTTCTAAGAAGAAAGAGACAGTTTTTTATTTACTAACATAGAAGGACACTCAAAATATTTTTAGTGATAAAACAAAGGACTGAACAGTGCATGTAGCAATTATGTAAAAATAACTATCAGGGCTGGCACTGTGGCGTAACAGGTAAAGCTGCCGCCTTCAGTGTTGGCATTGCATATGGGCGCCTGTTCGAGACCAGGCTGCTCCACTTCCCATCCAGCTCTCTGCTATGGCCTGGGAAAGCAGTGGAGGATGGCCTAAATCCTTGGGCCCCTGTACCTACGTGGGAGACCCAGAAGAATCATCCTGGCTCCTGGCTTTGGATTGGCTCAGCTCTGGCCATTGGGCCCATCTAGGGAATGAACCAGTGAATGAAGGATCTCTCTCTCTCTCTCTCTCTCTCTCTCTCTGCCTCCACCTCTCTAACTCTGCTTTTCAAATAAACAAATAAATCTTTAAAAAACTATCCCTGTATTTATATATATATATATTTATATTTATAACATATATATGGAAGGATCCATTAGAAAACACTAAATGGTTTCCTCCAAGATGAGTAGCTGAAAAGCAGGGATGCAGAAGCAATTATTTCTCATTGTATTAGGTCATGTTTTGAGTTTTGCATTAGATGGCCGGCGCCACAGCTCAACAGGCTAATCCTCTGCCTGTGGCGCCTGCTCACCAGGTTCTAGTCCCGGTCGGGGCACCGGATTCTGTCCCGGTTGCCCCTCTTCCAGTCCAGCTCTCTGCTGTGGCCTCGGAAGGCAGTGGAGGATGGCCCAAGTGCTTGGGCCCTGCACCCGCATGGGAGACCACAAGAAGCACCTGGCTCCTGGCTTTGAATCAGCGTGGTGCGCCGGCCGCAGCAGCCATTGGAGGGTGAACCAAAGGTAAAGGAAGACCTTTCTGTCTCTCTCTCTCTCTCACTGTCCACTCTGCCTGTCAAAAAAGAAAAAAAAAATTCATCAGATATAAAAAAGCTATGAATTGAGTTTTGCATTAGAATTCTTAATTTATATAGATATAAATTTAAAAAGATAAAGAATGAGGCTTCAAAGAAATAGTAGGTGTTCTGTTAGATTTTTTTTTTTTAATTTATTTACTTGAAAGGCAGAGTTAACCCTAGAGAAATCTTCCTTTTGTTGGTTCAATCCCCAAATGGCCACAATGGCCATGACTGGGTCAGGCTGAAGCCAAGGAGCCAGGTGCTTCTTCCAGGACTCCCACCTGGGTACAGGGGCCCAAGGACCTAGGCCATCTTCAACTGCTTTCCCGGGCACCTTAGCAGGGAGCTGGATAGGAAGTGGAGCAGCTGGGATGCCACCCAGCATCCATATGGGATGCTAGTGCTGCAGGCCTTGGCTTTACCTAATGGTACAATGCCAGCCCCCTGTTAGAAATTTTAAAACCAAAATTATTTTATTTCTGTTGATGCTAGTGGATTACCAGCCTTGGGGGCTGATAAAAGCATGCGATTTTGCACATTTCTTATATTACTTCATGACAATCCCCCCAAACCTTCGGATTTCATGAAAAACAATCTTTAAAACGTGTCCTTCAAAATAGGAAAGCTTAAAACACACACACATACTTCACGAGCCTCCTTCAGATAAAGAAAGCAAGTAGGAGCCATGAGTTGGTCAAGTGTTTTTCAAAGGATGGACAAGAGGTGGTCTCTGGACGGTTGACGCGCTGGGCTGTGAGACCCTGCGACCATCCTGAGAGGTCTCCCAACTCTGCCTTAAGTCTCGGGTCACTTCTGGGCGGGGAAAGACACGCAGCAAAGGGCTGAGAGTGATGTTCTAAAAAAAATCACTCGCGGTAGGAAACGCTGAGATGACAAGCAAGGGAAGAGCGGCGGCCAGCCTGGCTGCCTTGGAGCTGCTCCAGCGCCGTCCCGCGCCGCCTCCCGCACCATTCCCTGTCCCTTGTCCCTTTCCGCGGGACCCGCTGGGGGCCTCTGGATTCGAGGCTGCACGGCCGGGAAGCCGGGTCCACAGGGCTTCAGCTTGAGCCAGACCCTACCGAGGGGCGGCGGCCTGGGCCCCTCACCTCAGCCCAGAACCTGTCGATCCGGCTCGGCCCGCCTCGCCCTTCCGAACCTCACTAGCGGGCTGCGCGCGGGAGGGCGTGCGCGCCCGGACTTGCAGGCCCGGTCCTGCCTGGCCAGCCCTGCCCGGCGCGACCGCCGTGCCCAGGGGCTCGGGTCTGCACCACCTGGGCGGGTCCTCGGCCGGCCCCGGGTCTCCGGAGCCGACAGCCGGGCACGTCAGCTCCGCCGGGCGTCGCCTCGCAGCGCCGCAGGCCCGCAGCCCCTTAACTCTACCGGCGGGGCGGGGCGCGAAGGCGTCACGTGACGCCCCGCACCCGCCCGGCCCCGGTCACATGGGCGGCACGGCCGCTGCGTCAGTCACAGCCCTGGCTGCGGGAGACGAGCCGCCGCCGCCGCCGCCGCCAGCGGACGGGGCGGGGATCGCGGTGCCAGGTCCTCGTCCGGCCGCCCCCGCCGCCTCAGTCAGCAGCTCCCGGCTGGGCCCGACCGTCATGGAGCGGGGCGGGACCTCGGCCTCTGCCGACTGAGGTGCGCCGCTGCCGCCGCCGTCGCCTCAGCCGCCTCAGCCTTCCGAGGCCTCCGGAACCCCCGTCGCCGCCCCGAGCCCCTCGCCCTTGGCAGCCTGTCGCCGCCCCCTGGGCGGGCCCGAATGCGCGTCCGGTGAAGGTGCAGGCCCGGCGCCGCCGCTGCCGCTGCCGCTGCCGCTGCCGCAGCCGGGAGATGGTTCGGGCCTAGCGGAGCCGAGACTGGAGGTGAGGAGGGAGCGCCGGCGGCGCGGGGGAGGGGCCGGGGCGCGGGGCTCCCCCGGGCCGGGCCGCCGCGCACGGCTTCGGCCCTCGTCTTCGCGTCCCGGCCGCCAGCCAGATGAGAACACAAACCAGTGAGAGCGAGAAAAAGGCCGACCCCGTCCTACCCAGCATTCCCAGAAACGCATCTTTGTGCCGCTTCGCCCTTCCTCCCTCGGCGCTGGATCCACTCGGTACCTCAGACAGGCCAGCGGCTGGTTTGTCAGTCTGCGCTGCCCTCCTCTGTTTCGGGTTATGTCCAGGGAAAGAGAAAATAGGCCCAGATGCTGGCTATCATGACCCAACTAGTTCTCGCCTCCCTTCTCGCGATTCTGCGCGCCTCCCTCTTTCCCCCTCTGCAAGAGAAAAAAAGCGGGGGGGGGGGCGGATTTCCGCCTTTAACTGGCGAAGGGGGGGTGACTGAAAATGGGGACGTGGGGGTGCAGAGCTCGACGACCCCCGCAGCCTGCGTGCAGCCGCGGCCCCGCTCGGCCCCCTGGCTGCCTTTGGATCGGGCTGTCGCGGCCTTGCCTCCAGCTGCCCGAGCTCGGGGTTAATCTCGTAATTGACGTCAGTGCTTTGTTCCTTCCCCTCTTTGAGGATGGATCCTGGGGTGTAGGAGTTTGGGGGACGTCCCTTACTGCCTTTTCATTCACAGACGGCATCATCTATGGGAGCTGAGAGAACAAATGCGAAATGCTTGTGTATGGAGTTCAGACGAGGGCCAGGAGTTCTATTTAGCGTTCTCAGAGTTGGCTCAGTTGCAATTCAGAATTGTGAGGGTTTTTTTTTTTTTTTTTTCTTTCCCCCGGCCCGTGCCTTTTCCAATGACCAGTGTTGTTCTTGATGGAACCTAAGCTGTAGGTGACTAGGCTGTTTGTAAATGTGACGTTTGAAATGTGTGCTGTTGTTTTTAGGGCTCAGAAGCCGAAAGCTGCAAGCTTTGTTTCTGTGTTGATTCTGCAAAGCTTTGTAAAGTGCTTCGTTTATTTAACTGTCCTTTAACCTATCGAAATGGAAACGTTTATGAGAACTTTGTTAATTTGGGATTTGATAAGGGGCCTTTGTGGCTGTGAGTCTGCCTGAAATCATCTTTGGTCATATATGCATAAAGAAGTGTTGGCAAGTGGCCACTTGGTTTTCAACAAAGCTGGCTTCTTTAAATCTCTCAGGTTTATTTTCCTTATTTATCACTGCATCTTTCAGTCTAGACATGAGAAAAAAAAGTTATTTTTAATTATATTTTTGAGTTAGCTTACCAGTTTTTCTTTACACCAGAAGTTTCATTTCGTTTCCAGTGGTTTGCAGACTTATGACTTTAATTTTTGTTGGCTCTCTAGCAGTAGGCAAATTTTACTTGTAAGTAAAAATTTGCTTCACAGGGGAACAAGGTTGGAAAGTCTGTTTGATTAGCTGTGTTAATTGGAATGTGGTCCACAATCTTGGGGTGTAAAGGTGATTGCAGTGCTTTGCTGAAGCTGTGTAGTTAAGAATTCTTAAAGACAGAATATTTTTGTTCCAGTTCACTCTCTACTTGTCAGAGTCTCACATTCAGAGTCATACATTATCTTCTCTGTTTTTGACTTACTCAAACAGGTGATATATTCTGCTTTGAATTGCAGTTTTCTTGTAGTCTTTTATAATGTGTTTAGGGTGAGTACAGTATTAATTTTTCTATTTATCCTCCCCAGTATTATATACAATTATTAGATTAATTTGAATGTGGTACTATTTTGAATTTGAAGCTACTGTTGTGTTAAGTTACCCAATCTGAGATTCACAGGATAGTGTAGGTTAAGAAAGCTATATGAGGAAGTGATTGGCATTTGAAGGGGAAGAGTATCAGCTTCAGAATATGCAGGCTTCCAAAAGTTATGGATCTTAGCTTTTTTGAGGAGGTAAGGCAAATGTCAAGGTTTTATGTGTACTACCTGACAGGAACAAAGAAAACAGGTATTTCTTCTTTTGTGGCCATCTACTGGTTTAGAATGGAGTCCAAAATGAATGAGGCCTCCCTTTTCTTTGTAGTATTTCCCATACAATCAGAGAAGTGTTCTGAAGTATTGAGAGCACACCAAGAAGTGCAGTGTAGTATATTTCAAAAATTGATGAGTTAGATTTTATTTTTTAAGTCAGCCCTATTCTAAGGGTATCTTCTGTGATAACTTTTCTGTGTACTATAAAGGGTTTCTAGCTTCTCCCCACTCCTCATTATGTTTTACTTATTTTCTTTTTCTCTGATAATTTGGAATGATTCTATTTGATTTCTGGGAGGGTGTTGGCCAGCCTCAGTTATTGTGAAATAAGATGTAGTTAGTGACTAAAGACTGCTTAAGGCGAACATGAATTATTCCCTTGGTGATTTTTCCTTTGGTTTAAGGGAAGCACCCCCACTCCCTACACATACCCACCCATCTTGCTTTTTTGAAGTGATTCTTTAATACTTGGAAGAGATTGGTAACGAGCATTCTAGTTAGTAAGTTTTGGCTGATCCTTTGCATTCCTTTTTGTCTCGATGTTCATTTTCACTGGCATCATATCTGGAGAATTTTGATGGTACTAGCACATAGAAAACATTAGAACCACTGAATTTAGTTCCAAAATATTCCAAAACATTTTAATGTTGGGATCACTATTCTATTTTTGAAGGGAAAAAAATTTTACTTGAGTTCTACCTGCTGTATCAATTATACTTTATTTCAAAAGCATGTAACCTTAGGAATGTCTCCAGGAAGGCATTTCCTGTAACTTTACTGTTCTTGAAGTCCTTAGTGAATCATGGTGTGGATTTTAGGCAAAGAAACAGTTTGTTAGTGAGTACTGCTTTGAACTAATTATTATGGTAATTATTTTCTAGTATAGGTGAAAGAACCCTCCATCCCAAGATTTTGGGGTAAAAAAGTCAGAGACTGACATGCATAGATTGCCCTGGAAAGCCAGTGCATTTTGGTTACCCCGAGATTTTGGTGTGCTGTCCTGGGACCTGGCTGCCAGGGACTGCTTTAGGTTGAATGCCTCTCCCACCGTTTGGTCAATTTGGAGTTGCCTGGTGGGTTATGATGGTTCACTTTGACTCTCCTCATGTAATTATTAGGGAAGGGAGTACTGTGGAAAGCTGAATACACACTAGTGCTTTGCATAGACAGCTTTCTTGTGCTTTGACCATTGCTTCTGTCTCCTCCATCTGGACTATTGGTTTTCCTTTTTCATTTTCTACCTGGTAAAATTTGACCATCTTTTAAAGACCTAATTCAGGTACCATTGTCTTCCTAAAGTTTTGCTTGGTTCTTCACTCTGTGCCAATTGTGATCTACTTTCTTTGAATCTCTGCATCATTTTGCATTTATGGTAGTTATTTGTTATGCAGTTATACTGGAAATACAGACTGCTGGGGTACATCAAGCACAAGGTGTCAGGGAAGACACACTAAGAAAGGAAAGATTCTAAGTGTTGTAGCATTTCATTAAGTATCTAAAGATAAAGATTAAAACAGTAGTCACAATTTTATACACTAAAAATATGAACACCAGTTACTTAGTGTCATCAATATGCAGGCAGTGTTCACATTTCTTTCATTACAGTTCTTGTTCTGTTTTTACAATTTGTTTGAATTAGGATACAAAGAAGGTTCATACGTTACATCAGGTTTATTTGTGTCTCAACCCTCTTTGTTTTATTTTCTGAATCTGTAGGCTCTCCTTTATCTTTTTGTTGTAACTGTTCTCACACTATTGGTTTGTTGAAAATACCAAGTCTTTGAGAGTTCTCAGAGTCTGAATTGTGCTGCTGGCATCCCTGTGGTTGCATGTGTATTCCTCTCTCCCCTGAATTTCGTGTAAATTAACTATATCTAGAAACTTTATAGAGTTCAGACTTGAGTATTTTTTTAAAGACTTTATTTATTTGAAAGGCAGAGTTACAGAAAGAGGGAGAGGCAGACATAATCTTCCATGTGCTGGTTCCCTCCTCAAATGGCCGCAATGACTGGGACTGGGCCAGGCTGAAGCCAGGAGCCAGGAGCTTCCTCTAGGTCCTCCATATGAGTGAAGGTGCCCAAGGGCTTGGGCCATCCTCTACTGCCTTCCCAGGTGCACTAGCAGAGAGCTAGATCAGAAGTGGAGAGCCGGGACTTGAACCAGTGTCCATATGGGATGCTGGTGTTGCAGGTGGCAACTTAATCTACACCATAATGCTGACCTCTTGAATTTTTTAAAGGCAAAATACTAATTCGATAGTGTTGTGTGCTTCTTTTTTACATTTTTTTAAAAAATTTTATTTGTTTGAAAGGCAGAGTTATAGAGAGGGAGAGGCAAAAAGGGAGAGAGGGAAAGAGAAGAGAGAGAAAGGTCTTCCATCCTCTGATTCACTCTCCAGATGGCCACAACAGCTGGAGCTGCACCAATCCGAAGTTAGAAGGCAGGAGCTTCCTCTGGGGCTCCCATGTGGGTACAGGGTCCCAAGCACTTGGACCATCTTCTGTTTTCCCAGGCCATAGCAGAGAGCTGGATCAGAAGTGGACCAGCCAGGACTCAGACTGGCACCCATATAGGCCTCTGGCACTGCAGATGGTGGCTTTTCCAGCTGTACCACAGTGCTGGCCCTTCTTGTTTACTCGAATCTTCAGCCTTATTTCTATTTCTATCATGCCAGAGATTGTGTTCTTACTGAGGCTGTCTGTAATCTATGTATTGCCAAATTATATGTTCATTGCTTTCTTTACATCTTTCTGTAGCTGATACTGTTAACCATTTTCTCCATACTGTTTTCTTCCTTGACTTTTATGACTACCTCTTTCCTGCCTTTTGTTCTAATGGCTATTGTTCTGTACACACTGTTAGTTCTCTGCTAATCCTTTGATATTGGTAGTTCTTGATATAGATATTGCTATTGGTAGTTCTGGGTTTTAGCCTTGGCCTTTTCTTTTTTCTCTTCTTGGTGATCTCATACATTTCGGTTGCTTTAGCTGCCATATTTTGTGAGCACCAAAATCACTTCATCTAACTGAGTACCTCTTTTTTTTTTTTTTTAAGATAATTTATTTATTCGAAAGTCAAACTTAGAGTGTGTGAGTTGGATATCATTCCATCTTCCATTCGCTGGTTCAGTCCCCAAGTGGCCACAATAGCCAGAACTGGGCCGGACTAAAGTAAGGAGCCTGGAACTCCATCCAAATCTCCCTACGCGGTAGCTGGGAGTTAAGCACTTGGGCCATCTTCTGATGCTTTCCCAGGCACATTAGCAGTGAGCTAGATGGAAGTGGAGCAGCCAGGACTTGAGACAGTGCCCTTATGGGATATTGGCATTTCAGGCAGTGGCTTAACCTTCCATATCACAACGCCAGCCCTCTGAATACATACCTAACTTAAGCAAAAAAAATTAATTTGTGGTGAATATACTAGGTACCTATGAATTCTAAGAAAGATGATCAAGCCATAAGAGGACAACTGCAACTCAGGAACAGTTGGATCTGGGAGCTCAAAAATCTGATTGGGAATGTCTGTTTGTCATCTAAGATACAATGTTCAGTTAGTTCTCTCTTGCTGCAAATAGATTTTAACACTTGCTAATATCCTCTGAGTTTTGGGTCTTACCTTCTGCCATTAGACCTGACACCTTGGATCATCAGCTTTGATTAGGAGCCTATATTGCAATAACACACTTTAGTTGTGACATCCTGTGGAGAACTGGAGTAAAGGACACTTTAAAGCCTAACTGTCCACCTGGTTTATCCTGTGGCCATTTTGTACATGTTCATAGCCCTACTGTTTTCTAGGTGTAGTAAATATTTTTTGTTTACCATAATCTATGTACATCGGCAAATACCCTTGTTTCTTTGTCTATGAGAGAGAACTGATTTTCATAACTAGCAACCACATCCAGATTTCACAGGTCCTTTTTTTTTTTTTTAAATCAGAGTTACAGAGGGAGAAGGAGAGAGAATTTTCGGTCTGCTGGTTCACTCCCTTAATGGCTGCAATGGCCAGAGCTGGGTCGCTTTGAAGCTAGGAGCCAGGAGTTTCTTACAGGTCTACAGGGGCCCAAGGAAATGGCCATCTTCTGCAGCTTTCCTAGCCACATTATCTGGGAGCAGGATCAGAAGTGGAGCAGCTGGGACTTGAACTGGTGCCCTTATGGGATGCTGATGTTGCAGGTGGCAGCTTAACCCACTGAACCACTACACTCCGAGATCACAGTTCTTTTTTTTTTTTTTTTGACAGGCAGAGTGGACAGTGAGAGAGAGACAGAGAGAAAGGTCTTCCTTTTGCCGTTGGTTCACCCTCCAATGGCTGCTGTGGCCGGCGCACCGCGCTGATCCGATGGCAGGAGCCAGGTGCTTCTCCTGGTCTCCCATGGGGTGCAGAGCCCAAGCACTTGGGCCATCCTCCACTGCACTCCCTGGCCATAGCAGAGAGCTGGCCTGGAAGAGGGGCAACCGGGACAGGATCGGTGCCCCGACTGGGACTAGAACCCGGTGTGCCGGCGCCGCAAGGCGGAGGATTAGCCTAGTGAGCCGCGGCACCAGCCGAGATCACAGTTCTTAAATTCCAAATTCTTTTTTTTATTTTTTATTTATTTTTTATTTTTTTATTTTTTGACAGGCAGAGTGGACAGAGAGAAAGGTCTTCCTTTTGCTGTTGGTTCACCCTCCAATGGCCGCCATGGTTGGCGCACTGCGGCCGGCGCACCACGCTGATCCGATGGCAGGAGCCAGGTGCTTCTCCTGGTCTCCCATGGGGTGCAGGGCCCAAGTACTTGGGCCATCCTCTACTGCACTCCCTGGCCACAGCAGAGAGCTGGCCTGGAAGAGGGGCAACCGGGACAGAATCCGGTGCCCCGACCGGGACTAGAACCCGGTGTGCCGGCGCCGCAAGGCGGAGGATTAGCCTAGTGAGCCACGGCGCCGGCTTAAATTCCAAATTCTAAAGTTGATATCCTCCGTTAATATGGCCTAGATAGGGTTTGTCACAAGTCTGAAAACTATGACTAAGTACTGAATGTAATCATCTCTAACAACTGATACACAAAGTTTGGGGGAGAAGAAGGTATCATTGTCCCAAAACTTAAACCAAACCTCTCTGGACAGACACAGTATAAGGTAAATGACAGAACTGGTCCTTTGTGTAGGCTATGATTTGTTGGATCACTTCTTGCAGACATAGTGGGTTCTTTGGTCAGCCAAGTGAAGGTTTTCAACTCTGTCCACTGAGGTGATTTTATTTGTTGTCTTTTTTTTTTTTAAAGAATTGAGAGACCAGCTTACTAACTTCTCTTTTATAATACTCTGTTTATTTGAAAAAGAGGGCTCTCCCATCTTCTGGTTCACTCTCCAAATACCCACAATAGCCAGGGCTTGCCAGGCTGAGCCTGGGAGCTGAGGACTCAGTCCAGGTCTTCCACATGAGTGGCAGGGTCCAAGCATTTGAGCCATCATCTGCTGCCTCCCAGGGTGCGCATTAGCAGGGAGGTGGAATGAAAGCAGAGTTGGGACTCAAACCCAGGCACTTCAATATGGGATGCAGATGTCCCAAGTGGTAGCTAGACGGCTGTGCCAAACACTTGTTCTCTCTATTATCTTAGGTTAAGGTTAACACCAAGAAGACATTTGGGAAAACGTTGAGGGGAGGGTAATTCCTTAGCATAAGAGTTGGTAAATTATGATCCAGTAGGCCTAGTACAGTCTGCTGCCTGGTTTTCTATGTTGTGTGGGTTGACAGTGAGTTTCAAAGTTTTTAAATCAAAACATTGTTTTTGGTAGGTGAACATAACAGGAAACTCAAATTTTAGTGTTCATAAATAAAGTTGCGTTATAAAAAACAGCACATGGATTTGTTTATGAATTGTCTGTGGCTGCTTTTGCTGCCATGGAGGGAGAATTGCATAGCCTGCCAAACCTAAAATATTTACTGCTTGGCCTTAATAAAGTTTGTTGACTCCTGCTTTAGCAAATCAGGTGGAACTTGAGTCTGAGGATTGTCTTAAGATTGAACAATTAGTTACAGGCTCTCTATTTACTTTGGCATCTATTAGAGGTGTTTTTTTGGTGTGTAGACTGATATATATTTATATATTACACGAAATGTGTAATATTATAAAACAATTATATATAGATTTCTAGAATATATACTACATGGTATAAATATATGTAGCATATTGTATAGTAGTAATGCTGTTTCTTATTATATATTACATAGTATATATAGTGTGTATATTTAGTTACATATGAGATTACCTGAAAAGGTTTGTGTAAATGTAATTAAGCTTATTTTGATGCAAATTTTTTAAAAATTTTTTTGTTTTTTTTTTGTTGTCCTTTTTTGTTTTTTTGTTTATTTTTTAGTTTTTTTTGGTTTTTTTTTCTTTTGTTGATGCAAAATTTTAAAATTTATGCATCATTCTTTCATAATGCACATTTTCCATGAACTTTCTGAAGGACACACGCACAACAGGTGAATCTGAGCATTGACCTAGTTTTATTTGGGAAATCCAGCACCCTTGATCAGTAGTACCTTGAGAGCAGGATCATATTATATTACCTTGGAACATGTTTGTTCTTAATTCAGTTTGTGGATGGGGAGAGAATTTCCAGAAAAGCTGGGCATAAGTGAGGCTAGAAACTTATCAGTTAGTCTCTGGAAGTGTTCAGCAAATACAGATGAATGATTTTACTGCTTCTCAACCCCCTCACTTCCAAATCCTAGTTTTCCCCCCTTTCCCTGGGGAATGCTGCTACTAATACCACTCTTCCCAGAAATCTGCAAATGGTTCCATTTTTTTTTTTTTAAGATTTTATTTATTTATTTGAGAGGTAGAGTTACAGGCAGAGAGGAGAGACAGTAAGAAAGATCTTCCATCCACTAGTTCACTCCCCAAATGGCCGCAAAGGCCTGAAGCCGGGAGCCAGAATCGTTTTCCAGGTCTCCTACGCAGGTGCAGGGGCCCAAGGACTTGGACCATCCTCCACTGCTTTTCCCAGGCCATAGCAGAGAGCTGGATTGCAAATGGAGCAGCCAGGACTTGAACCGGTGCCCATGTGGGATGCCGGCACCGTGGGCATTGGCGTTACTTGCTATGGCACAGTGCTGACCCCTCTGTTTTGCTTTTCACATCTAGCTGGCACTCAGGATTCTAGTTGTTTAACATCTTTGAATCCAAGTCCTTTCTTGACATTACCAACATTTCTGTTGTTTCTGCCTTAATTCAAGTCTTCATTTCTCACCTGAATTATATAATAAGTTGTTCATTTGTGCCTTTATTGCAGTCTAATCTTCACCTTGTAGCAAAGTGATTTTCCCCTGTAAACTGCATTTTTTTTTTTTTTAATTTGACAGGTAGAGTCATAGACAGAGAGAGACACACACACACAGAGAGAGAGAGAGAGAGAGAGAGAGAAAGTCTTCCTTCCGTTGGTTCACTCCCCAAGTGAGTGGCTGCTATGGCCGGCGCTGCGCCAATCCAAAGCCAGGAGCCTGGTGCCTCCTCCTGGTCTCCCATGGGGGTGCAGGGCCCAAGCACTTGGGCCATCCTCCACTGCCTTCCCGGGCTACAGCAGAGAGCTAGACTGGAAGAGGAGCAACCGGGACTAGAACCCGGCGCCCATGTGGGATGCCAGCACCGCAGGTGGAGGATTAACCAAGTGAGCCACGGTGCCGGCCCAACAAATTTGTTTTTACTTTGCATCTTAAAACTCCTTAGAGGTGTTCTGTTTTTTTGTAGTTTTCTTCTTTCCAGGGGATTCTTGGACATTAATGAGTTTTCTGAAACTTTTGAAGGGCTATTTTATAGCTAGATTCTCTCATGGGGCTTTGTCGTTGTCTTTAGATTTTGCTGTTACTGATTTGTGACAAGTTATACTGTACTAGTGATGATTTCGCAGTGCCTTATGCAGGGAACGATGGTGAGTAAAGTTGGATCTTGACATGGTATGTGTTAGTACAGACAAGCCAACCCTGGAAGAACCTTGGTGTGGTAGTTGGATTGTGTATTCACTGTGAATTTTATCTGGTGGATGCCATCCATCAAAGTTTGTAGTGTAAGTGTTTTGTTGCTGTGTTCATCAGTGGTCATAGGTGATACAAACAGAAAGCAGATATCAGTAAGGTAGTTAGCCACAAATGAATAAGATAGATTGCCAGAGTTAACAGGTGAGGCCTCTGGAAAATCAGCTTTTCAGGACGGCCAATTGGTATGGTAGTGTAGAGTTGGATTTCACTGTACCAACAAATAAAGAATTGCAGTTGTCAGATTCATGTAGTATAACATAAGCATTTCCTGCATTAATATTATTGAAGTCGAATTATAGAAAGGGATTAAAAATATAGAACCAGACACAAGACTCCATATTTCAATGATTAAATGCATTGTTGGTCAAATTTCATTAATCTTATCTTAAATTTTGTATTTTGAAAGGTGTTTTTTTTTTTTTTTTTTTTTGGACAGGCAGAGTGGATAGTGAGAGAGAGAGAGACAGAGAGAAAGGTCTTCCTTTTTGCCGGTGGTTCACCCTCCAATGGCCGCTGCGGCCGGCGCATCTCGCTGATCCGAAGCCAGGAGCCAGGTGCTTCCTCCTGGTCTCCCATGCAGGTGCAGGGCCCAAGCACTTGGGCCATCCTCCACTGCCTTCCTGGGCCATAGCAGAGAGCTGGCCTGGAAGAGGGGCAACCGGGATAGAATCCGGCGCCCCAACCGGGACTAGAACCCGGTGTGCCGGCGCCGCAAGGCGGAGGATTAGCGTATTAAGCCACGGTGCCGGCCTGTATTTTGAAAGTTTTATATCTAGACTTATATCAGGGCTTTAAGATGAGCTTAAATCCAATTTTATGTTTATACTATAATTAATGTAATAAGATAATTGAAGTCAATACTCAAGATCTGAGAGTTTATTTTTTTGCCTTTTTTTTTTTTTTTTTGTTAATGATTTATTGTATTTATTTGAAAGACAGAGTTAAAGCGAGAGGTAGAGACAGAGAGAGAGGTCTTCCATCGCTGGTTCACACCCCAGATGACAGCAATGGCTGGAGCTGCGCCAATCCAAAGGCAGGAGCCAGGAGCTTCTTCTGGGTCTCCCACGCGGGTGCAGGGGCCCAAGAATTTGGACCATCTTCTACTGCTTTCCCAGGTGCATTATCAGGGAGCTGGATTGGAAGTGGATCAGGTTGGACTCGAACTGGCTCCCATACAGGATGCTGGCATTTCAGGTGGCGTCTTAACCCATTGTTCAACAACGGAGAACCTGATTTTTTGCCTTTAATATAGCATCTTTTTTTTTTTTTTTAATTTTTTTTGACAGGCAGAATGGACAGTGAGAGAGAGAGACAGAGAGAAAGGTCTTCCTTTTGCCGTTGGTTTACCCTCCAGTGGCCACCGTGGCTGGCGCGCTGCGGCCGGCGCACCGCACTGATCTGAAGCCAGGTGCTTATCGGGGTCTCCCATGTGGGTGCAGGGCCCAAGCACTTGGGCCATCCTCCACTGCCCTCCCGGGCCACAGCAGAGAGCTGGCCTGGAAGAGGGGCAACCGGGACAGAATCCGGCGCCCTGACCGGGACTAGAACCCAATGTGCCGGCGCCACAGGCGGAAGATTAGCCTATTGAGCCTGGCGCCGGCCTAATATAGCATCTTGAACATTTCAGTTTGAGAAACAAACTCACAGGCTTATTCAACCCATTGCAGTCATCTTTAGTTTGTACCTCCTGCCATTCTTGCTTCCCAGCTACTTCCATTCTCTGGGCTTGCAGTGCCCTCTCCTCTTCTGGGCTATTGTGCATGTTGTTCTCTCTGCCTGGCACACATGCTCCTCCTAGGCAGGCTAGCTGCCAGCAGATCTTACCTGAGGTGAGAGACAATGCACCTGCTGGGACAAAGGTAATTATTTGTATATGTTTAGCTCTAGTGCAGTCCGTGGCACAGTATATTCACCAGTTAAGTAGTTGTTGAACGAATTACATTAACAGTAAAGCCCTGTCCTGAAGAGGCAGATTTTATTTATAGTTTGTGAACTTTGAAAAGTAAAGGATTGGGCCAGTGCTGTGGTGCAGTGGGTTAATGCCCCAGCCTGGAGCGCCAGCATCCCATATGGGCGCAGGTTTGAGACCTGGCTGCTCCACTTCCAGTTCAGCTCTCTGCTGTGTCCTGGGAAATCAGTGGAAGACGGCCCAAGGCCTTGGGCCCTTGCACCTAAGTGGGAGACCCAGAAGAAGCTCCTGGCTCCAGGCTTCATGATGGCGAAGTTCCAGCCGTTGTGGCTAGTTGGGGAGTGAGCCATCTGATGGAAGACCTCTCTCTCTCTTTCTCTCTCTCTCTCTCTCTCTCTCTGCCTCTCCTCTCTCTGTGTAACTCTTTCAAATAAATAAATAAATCTTTAAATAAATAAAAAAAGTAAAGGATTTAAGTTAAAACAGATGTTGATCATTTCTGTACATGTTTTTTCCTTGCAATGTTATTTTTATCTTAGATATATTATTTTAGAAAAACTACTTTTAAAAACAGTGGAATTATTAGTGTCATTATTGCTTTAATGAATTATTAACGTATTATTAACATGTGAGAAAAAGATCTACTTTTTTAAAAAGATTGATTTATTTATTTGAAAGGTAGAGTTACAGAGAGGCAGAGAGACAGATGTCTTCCTTCTGCTGGTTCACTCCCCAGATGGCCACAACGGCTGGATTGCACCGATCTGAAGCCAGGAGCTACCTTGGGTCTCCCATGCAGGTGCAGGGGTCCAGAGACTTGGGCTATCTTCTACTGCTTTCCCAGGCCATAGCAAAGAGCTGGATAGAAAATGAAGCAGCCAGGACTTGAACCTGCACCCATATGGGATGCTGGTACTGCAGGTGGCGGCTTTACCTGCTATGCCACAGCACTGGCCCCCAAAACCTTTTTATTTTATTTATTTGAAAGGCAGAGTTACAAAGAAAGAGATGGAGATACAGAAAGAGTGAGTGAGATCTTCTGTCCACAGGTTCACTTCTTGAATGGCCATAGTGGCTGGGCCTAGGCCAGGCATGGAGCTTCTTCCAGGTCTCCCACATTGGTGCAGGGGCCCAAGAACTTGGACCATCCTCTGTCATTTTCCCAGAAGCATTAACAGAGAGCTGGAGAGGGAGTGGAGCAGCTAGGACTCGAACTGCCCTGGTATGGGATGCCAGTGTTGCCGACAGCGGCTTAACCCATTATGCCAGGATGCCAGACTCAAGACCTTTCTTAATGTTATCGAATACATCAAAAATCTTAGGGAGCAAATGAGAGGCAAATGAGAGACTATCTGTGGGTAGGAAAAGATGAATAACATCAGGTTCTTTTTTTTTTTTTTTTTAAAGATTTTTTTTTATTTACTTGAAAGGTAGAGTTACAAAGAAAGGAAAGATATGGAGAGAGAAATCTTCCATCTACTGGTTCACAAAAACTGGAGCTGGGCCAGAACCAGGAACCTGGAGCTTCAACCTGGTTTCCCATGTGGGTGCAGGGGCCCAAGTACTTGGGCCATCCTCTGCTGCTTTCCCAAGCACATTAGCGTGGAGTTGGATCAGAAGAGAAGCAACCAGGACTCAAACTGGTGCCGAAAAGGGATGCTATGTCCCAAGTGGGAAGCTTAATCCATTAACCCAGCCCCAACATTATATTCTTTTTTTTTTTTTATTAAACATTTATTTATTTATTTGGAAGGCAGAGCGAAGAGAAGGAGAGTCAGAGAGAGATCTTCCATCTGCTGGTTCATTCCCCTAATGGCCTGAACTGAAGCCAGGAGCCAGGCACTTTGTCCAGGTCTCCCATATGGGTGTGGGGGCACAGGGACTTGGGCCATCCTCTGCTGCTTTCCCAGGCACATTAGCAGAGAGCTGGATTGGAAGTAGAGCAGCCGGGACTTGAACCGGCACCCATATGGGATGCCAGCAACTGCAGGCCATGGCTTTACTTGCTATACCACAGCGCAGGCCCCTTATGGTAAACCTTGAAATGGTTATGTGCATACATTACTCAAATAAATACCTTTTAGGATTTTAGATACTTGGATTTTTTTAAGTTAACAGTGCATCATTTAGTTAAATTTATTTTTTTTTAAAAAAATGATTTAATTTTAATTTATTTCAAAGACAGAGAGACAAATGCTTCTTCTACTGGTTAACTCCCCAGTGTCTGTAATAGCCAGTGCTAGGCTCTGTCTTTCAAATAAATAAAAATAAATCTTTAGGCTGGCACCGCAGCTCACTAGGCTAATCATCCACCTGCGGCGCCGGCACCCCGGGTTCTAGTCCCGGTCAGGGCACCGGATTCTGTCCTGGTTGGGTGATAGGGACTCAAGTACTTGAACCATATTCTGCTGCTTTCCTGGGCTCATTAGCAGGGACCTAGATTGGAAGCAGAGCAGTTGAGACTTGAACTGGCACTCTGACATGGGATGCTGTCCTTGCCAGCAGCGTCTTAACCCTGTGACACACCGCTGGCCTCAGAGCTCCGACTTTTAAGAAGTCTGGTATGTTGAGTGGGAGGAGCCAGAGAAGCTGGGAAAACTGGGAAGGCTAGGTGTTCTATTGTATGTCAGGAGTCACAGATGGCTGACTGGTAAAGTGATAAAGTGCTTGTTGGATGTAGCAACCTGGAAATCACTAGTGATCTACAAGGAGTGGAATGTGGCAAGTTGTAAACAGTGGAATGTTGAATTCTGATTTGGTGCAACATTTTGGAAAGTACTTTAGGTAGATCTACAAAAAAATAAAGATGCTTAGACTAAAACACAGTAGTTCCACTTCTGGTTACCTGTTCTTGAACTATCTGATTAGCACAAAGAGAAATGCATAGCAGTTGTAATTACAGCATTGTTTATAATGGCAGAAAAAGAGGAAACTACCTAAATATTCATCAGCTGGAGAGTGGTTGACTAAACACAGCATTGAAAATAAGTGAACTGGGGCCACTGCTGTGGCAGAGGGGGTATAGCCGCCACCTGCAGTCCCAGATGCTCCACTTCCAATCCAGCTCTCTGCTGTGGCCTGGGAAAGCAGTAGAAGATGGCCCAAGTCCTTGGGCCCCTGCACCCACATGGGAGATCCGGAAGAAGCTCCTGGATCCTGGCTCAGATCAGTGGAGCTCCAGCTGTTGGAGGCAATCTGGGGAGTGAACCAGCAGTTTGAAGACCTCTCTGTCTCTCTGCCTCTGTCTCTCTGTAACTCTACCTTTCAAATAAGTAAATAAATCTTTTAAAAGAAAAGGAACTATAATAACATGTCAAGGTGGATTAACCTCATAATGCTGCGGATTAAAGAAGCTCAGAATCTTTCAGATATGCCCCTTTTTATAAAACTGAAAAGCATGCAGACGTTTTAGTGTCTTGTTTAGGGATACGTACATGTATAGTGAAAATATAAACAAATTTATGAGAATGATGAACACTAGCCGGCGCCACGGCTCAATAGGCTAATCCTCCACCTGCGGTGCCGGCACCCCGGGGTCTAGTCTCGGTCGGGGCGCCGGATTCTGTCCCAGTTGCCCCTCTTCCAGTCCAGCTCTCTGCTATGGCCCAGGAGTGCAGTGGAGGATAGCCCAAGTGCTCCTGGCTTCAGATCAGCGCAGTGGCCATTGTGGGGTGAACCAGTGGAAAAAGGAAGACCTTTCTGTCAGTCTGTCTCTCTCACTGTCCCCTCTGCCTGTCAAAAAAAAAAAAAAAAAAAGTGAATGATGAACACTAAGATCAGGATAGTGGCTGTTCCTGGTAGGGGGAGGAAGCACCCTAGGTATGATCCAGGAAGAGTGCAACATGATTTTAACTATTGAGGATGCTTGATTTCCTACAGTGGTTGATACATAAACAAGTGTTTGCTGTATTGCTCTTTTTTTTTTTTTTAAGAATTATTTATTTTATTTGAAAGAGTTACATAGAGCATGAGAGGCAGAGAGAAAGAGAGCTCTTCCACCTGCTGGTCCACTCCTCATTTGGCCACAACGTCCGGAGCTGTGCCGATCCGAAGCCAGGAACCAGGAGCTTCTTCTGAGTCTTCCACGCGGGTACAGGGGCCCAAGGATTTGGAGCTTCTTCTACTGCTTTCCCAGGCCATAACAGAGAGCTGGATCGGAAGTGGAGCAGCCGGAACTCGAACCGGCTCCCATATGGGATGCTGGCACTGGCAGGCAGCGGCTTTACCCGCTACGCCACAGCACCGGCCCCAGCTCCTTATCTGTTTTGGGGGCAACTTTTTACAAAATGAATGGTTGCTGAGTGTTTTTGTGAAGCCTGGCCCTGAAGGATAGTAGAGAAGAGACAGGGTGGTAGCTGGAGGTAAGGAATCAATGAAGACTTTTTTTTTTTTCAAGAATATGTTTGATCATGGAAAGGATTCATTGGAGAGCGAGAAGATCAAGTTGCTGGAGAGAAGGCAGTGACTGATAAAGTTCCACAAGATAGACAAATAGGGATAATTTTGGTTTTTTTGTTTTTTGTTTTTTTGTTTTTGTTTTTTGTTTTGACAGAATTAGACAGTGAGAGAGAGAGAGAAAGGTCTTCCTTCCATTGGTTCACCCCCAAATGGCTGCTACGGCTGGCACGCTGCGCTGATCCGAGCAACTGGGACAGAATCCGGCGCCCCAACTGGGACTAGAACCCAGAGTGCCAGTGCCACAGGCAGAGGATTAGCCTAGTGATCCCTGGTACTGGCTGATAATTGTTTTTTGATAGGAAGAGAGCTTTTTTTTTCAACCTTAAAGAAAGGAGAATAGATGTAGATGCCGATAGTTTGAAAGCTGATGGTTAATGGGAAGCTTTCTGATTTTTACTTTATTTTTTTAAAAATACTTATTTTTTTGAAAGTCAGAGTTACATCAAGAGAGAATGAGAGTCAGAGAGAGAGAAGTCTTCCATATGCTGCTTCACTCCCCAATTGGCCTCAACGGCTGGAGTTGTGCTGATCCAAAGCCAGGAGCCAGGAACTTCCTCCAGGTCTCCCACATGGGTGCAGGGACCCAAGAATTTGGGCCATCTTCTGCTGCTTTCCCAGACCACAGCAGAGAGTTGGATTGGAAGTGGAACAGCCGGTCTTGAACTGGCACCCATATGGGATGCTGGCGCTGCAGGCAGCAGCTTTACCTGATACACCACAGTGCTGGCTCCAATTTTTACTTTATTCTTAAAAATCTTTGTCCTGGCCGGCGCCATGGCTTAACAGGCTAATCCTCCGCCTTGTGACGCTGGCACACCAGGTTCTAGTCCCGGTCGGGGCGCCGGATTCTATCCCGGTTGCCCCTCTTCCAGACCAGCTCTCTGCTATGGCCCGGGAAGGCAGTGGAGGATGGCCCAAGTGCTTGGGCCCTGCACCCGCATGGGAGACCACGAGAAGCACCTGGCTCCTGGCTTCGGATCAGCGCGATGCGCCGGCTGCAGCGGCCATTAGAGGGTGAACCACCGGCAAAAAGGAAGACCTTTCTCTCTGTCTCTCTCTTCACTATCCACTCTGCCTGTCAAAAAAAAAAAAAAAAAAAAAAACCAAAAAACTTTGTCCTAAGACAAAGTCATTTGTGGAATGGAAAGTGGCTTTGAAGGAAAGTCATAAGATTGCAAGAAGTACTTGCAGAATAGGAAAGAACAATCACCAGACAAAAATCAGATGATTTCGGAGAAGCTTTGTGGACTTAGTTGGGTCTGATTTGTGTAGTAGGAAGATGAGAAACTCAGATAATAAAGATGTGATGAAGAAGGCAAAAATTGTGTAGAATTATCTTTGCATCTGTGTTTTTCACCAAATCACTTTATATTTGAAGGCTAGAAAAGTCTCATGACTAACTTTGGGGTGAGAACCTCTGTGCCATGTACTATCTTGGGACAGTGTTTTGTTAGTTTTGTTCTGGTCTCTGAGTATACAATTGTTGTTTACCTGCCTCGTAGGAAGTAGCTTCTTTAGACTCTATAATGAGTAGAGAAATCTTGTCAAACAAGACCAAGATAGGTTTCCTTACCAGGAAGCTTTATACTTTAACAGTGCATTGTGAATTTACAGTTAAATAGCAGTTGTTGTCTTTGGAGTTTGAAGGGATTTTTTTTTTTTTTTTAACATTTATTTATTTGAGACGCAGAGTTACAGAGACAGAGAAAGGTCTTCCATCCGCTGGTTCACCCTCCAATGGCCAGACCTGGGCTGATCTGAAGCCAGCAGCCAGGAGCTTCTTCCTAGTCTATCATGCGAGTGCAGGGGCCCATGCACTTGGGCCATCTTCCACTGCTTTCCCAGGCCCATCAACAGAGAGTTGTATTGGAAGAGGAGTAGCCAGGATACCAACCAGCACCCATATGAGATGTCTACCACACACAGAAGCTTAGCCTACTACGCCATAGCGCTGGCCCCTGAAAGGAATTGAAATCTTAGCTCAAGTCTCATTTTGAGTTTCAGAGTTCAAATTACTCAATAATTTGGTAGTTGCATGGCCCCATTTTTCAGTAAGAAAATTATTCTAAGAAACAGTGTAACAGATTGATTTCTGCTTAAAAGGGGAAAGTTAAACGTTACACATTTTACCCTTTAACCTGTTTAGAATTTTTAAATTAAACTTTTAAAGAATTATAATATATGTGTTTATAAAAAATTGTAGGGGCCGAGGCTGTGGCATAGTAGCTTAAGCCTCTGCCTGTAGCACATCCCATATGAGCACCAGTTCGAGTCCTGGCTGCTCCTCTTCCGACCCAGCTCTCTGTATGGCCTGAGAAAACAGTGGAGGATGGTCCAAGTGCTTGGACCTCTGCACCCACTTGGGAGACCTGGTGCAATCTCCTAGCCCCTGGCTTCGGATCGGCCCAGCTCAGGCCATTGACAGCCATTTGGGGAGTGAAAACTTCTCTCTCTGTCCCTCCTTCTCTCTGTCTGTAACTCTGCCTGTCAAATAAATAAATCTTTTAAAAAAATTGTAGAAGATGAATTTCCAATTGATTGGGAATGCACATTTAAATTTTTAATAGGTGCTAATTTTTTATTGTAAACTATACACATGAAATTTATTATTGGCTGGCGCCGTGGCTTAACAGGCCAATCCTCCGCCTTGCAGCGGCAGCATACCAGGTTCTAGTCCCGGTCAGGGTGCCGGATTCTATCCCGGTTGCCCCTCTTCCAGGCCAGCTCTCTGCTGTGGCCCAGGAAGGCAGTGGAGGATGGCCCAAGTGCTTGGGCCCTGCACCCGCATGGGAGACCAGGAGAAGCACCTGGCTCCTGGCTTCAGATCAGTGCGGTGCGCCGGCTGCAGCGGCCATTGGAGGGTGAACCACCGGCAAAAAGGAAGACCTTTCTCTCAGTCTCTCTCTCTCACTATCCACTCTGCCTGTCAAAAAATTAAAAAAAAATTATTATTTTAAATATGTAATTTGGTGACTTTAGATATATTCATAGTGTTGTATATCTGTCAGCACCGACCATTTCTGGAACTTTTTCATTATCCCAGAAACTCTGTAGAACAGTATTTCTCTGTTCCTCCATCTCTGTTCTGTTTTCTGTCCCTGTGAATCTGCCTGTCCCTGGTGTTTCATATTAAGTGGAAACTTTTTTTTTCTTTTTTTCTTTGACAAGTAGAGATACAGACAGTGAGAGAGAGAGAGAAAGGCCTTCCTTCCTTTGGTTCACTCCCCAAATGGCTGCTGTGGCTGGCACTGCGCCAATCCGAAGCCAGGAGCCAGGTGCTTCTTCCTGGTCTCCCATGCAGGTGCAGGGACCCAAGCACTTGGACCATCCTCTACTGCCCTGCTGGGCCACAGCAGAGAGCTGGACTGGAAGAGGGGCAACCGGGACTAGAACCCGGCGCCCATATGGGATGCCGGCACTGCAGGTGGAGGATTAACAAAGTGAGCCATGTTGCCAGCCCCAAGTGGAATCATATATGTGTGGTGGTGTCTGGTTTATTTCATATAAATTTTTAAAATTCATCCATGTTGCAGCATTTATCAGAATTTCATTACTTTTTTTTTTTGTCAAAAAATATTCCCTGGTTTGTGAGATATATAGATATATATCTATATATATCTATATATCTCACAAACCAGGGGAAAAAAATATATATATATATATATATATATAGCACATTTTGCTTATCAAGCTGTTGGGAGACACTTGGGTTGTTTCCGTCTTTTGATGATAGTAAATAATGCAGTTATGAATATTTGTGAACAAGGATCTGCTTATGTCCCTGCTTCTGATTCTTATGAATACTACCTGGGGATAAGATTGCGGAATCATATGGTAATTCTTTGTTACAGTTTTTGAGAAACCGTCAGACTGTTTAGCACAGCAGCTGAACGATTATACATTTCTACCAGCAATGCATGATGGCTCCAATTTCTCCACATGATTGCCAACATTAATTTTCTGTAGTTTTTAGAAAAGATTTATTTATTCAAAAGGCAGGATACAGAGAGGAGAGAGGGGAGAGGAAGACATAGAGAGAGAGAATCTTCTATCTGCTGATTCACTCCCCATAGGACCACAATGGCTAGGTCTGGGCCAGAATGAAGCAGGAATGGGGAGCTTCCTCCAGGTTTCCCACATGGGTGCAGGGGCTAAGGCTGTGCATTGGGCCATCCTCTGCTGCCTTCCCAGGTGCATTAGCTGGGAGCTGGATCAGAAGTGGAGCAGCCAGGACTCAAACTGGTGCCGCTTGGGATGCTGGAGTCAAAGGTGGCAGATTTATCCACTACACAACAGCGGCCCCTCGTTTTCTGTAATTAAAAAAAAAAAAAAAACTGTTAATAACTATCCTAATGGACATGAAGAGACATTTTACTGTGGTTTTATAGTTTGCAGAGTGTAAATTTTATACTTATTTGGTTGAGTTTGTATTCCATTTGATAAGTGGAATTATTTTCTAAATTTCTGTTTTGGTTTGTTTATTGCTTTGATGCGTGTTTAGAAATGCATTTGATTTTCTATGTATTGATCTTCTATCCTGCATTCTTGCTGAATTCATTTATTAACACCAAAAGATTTTTAGTGGATTCTTTTTTTTAATTAAAAAAATTGTATTTACTTAGAAGTATTCAGAATGTCAACAAAACAGCTGCAGCTTTTTTTTTTTTTGCAATTACAGAGTGGTATTCAGTTAACAGAACAATTATTTTGTATAAGCTGCATCAGAGACAACTGAAGATGAAAAAACTACCATCCCCATATATAAATAATTTGTGCTGTGCACCAACAAGAACCTGCTTTAAATTTTCATGCCAGTTTACAACTGCATAGTGTACCAGGCAAGGTTAGTGGCTATTGAAAATATCACCAGGACAGGGCTATCTAAAGACACATTCGGTAGTGTGTTAACTATACAGAAAAGACACTGTTCAGTTTAAAAACAAATCTTACACAGCCTTATATTTCAATTTTTTTTCTTTAAAAAGAGTGAGTTGTGTACAGGGGGGTTAAATGCTTTATAGACAAGAAAAAAAACTGCGCTAGAACCAACTTATTCATCATCATCATCATCTTCATCTTCCTCTTCCTCTTCCTCTTCCTTCTCATCCTCTTCATTTTCATCTTCCTCCTCTTCCTTCTTTTTCTTGCTCTTTTCAGCCTTGACGACTCCCTTTTTCGCTGCATCAGGTTTTCCTTTAGCTCAGTATGTGGCAATATCCTTCTCGTACTTTTCCTTCAGCTTGGCAGCCTTCTTCTCGTAGGGCTGCTTGTCATCTGCAGCAGTGTTATTCCACATCTCTCCTAGTTTGTTAGCAACATCACCAATGGACAGGCCAGGATGCTCTCCTTTGATTTTGGGGCGATACTCAGAACAGAACAAGAAAAAGGCCGAAGGAGGCCTCTTGGGCACATTGGGATCCTTGAACTTCTTTTTTGTCTCCCCTTTAGGAGGGATATAGGTTTTCATTTCTCTATCATAACGAGCTTTGTCCGCCTTTGCTATGTCTTCAAATTTTCCCTTCTCTTTAGCAGACATGGTCTTCCACCTCTCTGAGCACTTCTTAGAAAACTCTGAGAAGTTGATGGAAGCATCTGGGTGCTTCTTCTTATTCTCCTTCCAGCAAGTTTGCACAAAGAATGCATATGATGACATTTTGCCTCTCGGCTTCTTAGGATCTCCTTTGCCCATGTTTAGTTATTTTTCCTCAGCGAGGCCCACTGCTCGTCCGGCTCTCACTTGCCCTGGCGCTGTCTCTATGGAGCTCAATGTACTGCAATGGCTGTGAGAGCAGGAGCCAGACGCAGCCTCACTCTCTCCGCTCTGTAACCTTAGTGGATTCTTTAGGGTTTTCTGTATACAAGTTAATCATCTTACCTCCTCCGTTCTAGTATGAATGCTTTTTATTTACTTTTCTTGCATAATTCCTTTTTTTTTTTTTTTTTTAAGATTTATTTATTTGAGTTACACAGAGAGGAGAGGCATAGAGAGAGATCCTCCATCTGATGGTTCACTCCCCAGATGGCCCCAACGGCCGGAGCTGCGCCATTCCGAAGCCAGGAGCCAAGAGCTTCCTCTGAGTCTCCAACACGGTTGCAGGGGCTCAAGGACTTGGGCCATCTTCCACTGCCTTCCCAGGCCATAGCAGAGAGCTGGATAGGAAGCAGAGCAGCCAGGTCTAGAACCAGCGCCCATATGGGATGCCAGTGCCTCAGGCCAGGGCATTAACCCACTGAGCCACAGCCCTGGCCCCGCATTATTCTTTTGTTAATCATCTCCAATATGGTGTTGAATAGAAATGGTGAAAGCAGATGTCTTGGTGCTGATCTCTCACCATTAATTGTGATGAATTTTTTTTTTTTTTTTTTTTTTTTTGGAAAATGCCCTTTATTAGGTTTAAGAAGACCTCTTCTATTCCTACTTTGTTGAATGTTTTTAGCAAGAAGGAGTTTTAAAATTTGTCAGATTTTTTTCCCCCTCCATTTGTTGAGACAATCATTTGGTTCTTGTCCTTTATTCTATTTATGTGGTGTATTACATTGATTGATATTTATGTGTCAAACCAACCTACTTTTCCTGTATAAATCTCACTTGGTCATTGTGTGTAATCGTTGGATTAGTTTGCCAGTGTTTTGTTGAGAACTTTTTGTATTTATATTATAAACTTTTTTTTGATCTCCAGTTTTCTTATAATAGCTTTGTCTGGTGTAGGTAGCAGAGTAATATTGGCCTTATGGAATGAGTTGAGAGTTTTCTTTCATTTTTGGAAGACTTTGGCAAGGATTAACATTAATTCCTCTTTAAATTTTTGTAGGAATTACCAGTGAAGCCATCTGATTCTGGACTTTTCATTATAGGAAAGTTTTTTTTTTTTTTTTGTATGACTAATAAAATCTCCTTATTTGTTACAGGTTTATTCAGGCTTTCGATTACTTTTTTTTTTTTTTAAGATTTATTTATTTGTTTATTTGAAAGAGTTACAGAGAGAAGGAAAGACAGAGAAAGAGATATCTTCCATCCTCTGGTTCACTCCCCAAATAAACACAACAAGCCAGGACCAGACCACGGGAAGCCACGGAGCCAAAATCTTCATAAGAGGTTTTCATAAGGATGTGAGAGGCTCAAGTACTTGAACCATCTTACGCTGCTTTCCCAGGCGCGTTAGCGGGGAGCTAGATTGGAAATGGAACAACTGGAACTTGAACCTGCAACCATATGGAGTGCTTGGTGTTGCAGGTGGTGCTTAACCTGCGGTACCGCAGCACTGGTCCCTGTATTGTCTCGAGTCGGTTTTGTTAGTTTATTTCCTTTTTGGAATGTTGTCCATTTTGTTCATTGGTGAGTGTAGTTTTTCTTAGTATTCCCCTTTAATCCTTTTTATTTCTATAAGATTGGCAGCGTTGCCATCTTTCTCATTCTCCATTTTAGTAATTTGAATTTTCTTTTTTTCTTCGTCATTGTAGCTGAAGGTATGTCTGTTTTCTTGATCTTTTCAAAGAACCAACTTTTGGTTTTGTTGATGTTTATCTGCTGTTTCCTTATTCTCTATTTCTGCTTTGAACGTTATTTCCTTCCTTCTGTTTGGTTTGAGTTTGCCAGGCTCTTCTTTTAGTTTCTTAAGATTAGGTTAGTGATTAGAGATCCGGTTTTTTTAGGTTTATTTTATTTATTTGTGAGGCTGAGTCACAGGTAGAGAGAGAGGGAGAGAGACAGAGAGAGAGGTCTTCCATCTGCTGGTTCACTCTCCAGATGGCTGCAACAACCGGAGCTGAGCAAATCCAAAGCCAGGAGCCAGGAGCTTTTTCCAGGTCTCCCACATGAGTGCAGAGATCCAAAGACTTGGGACATCTTCCACTGCTTTCCCAGGCTGTTAACAGGGAGCTGGAGTGGAAGTGGAGCAAGCAGGACTGGAACCCCTGCCTATATGGGATGTGGGCACTATAGGTGGAGGCTTAACCTGCTCCATCACAATGCCTGCACCAGATATTTCTTCTTTATTAAAATCAGTGTTGTAAATTTCCCTTTAAGCACTGCTTTAGCTGCATTCCATAAATTTTGGTATGTTGTGTTTTTTCTTTTCATTATCCTTTTTTTGAAATGATTTATTTATTTTATTTATGTATTTATTTTTTGAGAGGCAGAGTTACAGAGATCCTCCATCCATTGGTTCACTCCCCAAATGGCCACATGGCTTAGTCTCGGCCACACTGAAGCCAGGACCCGGACCCTCTGGATTTTCCATGTGGGTGTAGTTGAGCTGTCTTGGGCTATCCTCCAGTGCTTTTCCAGGTGCATTAGCAGGGAGCTGGATAGGAAGTAGAGCAGCTGAATCTCAAACTAGTACACATATGGAATGGCAGCCTTGCAGGCAGTAACTTAACTTGCTGTGCCACAACATCATGCCTCTGTTTTATGTATTTGAAAGGCAGAAACAGCACTGGCTGGCCCCAAAATTACATGTGTTTTTTGTTTGTTTGTTTGTTTGTTTTAAGGTAAGTATAAAAAGACACATGTTAGTGGCTGGCACCCCGGCTCAATAGGCTAATCCTCCACCTATGGCGCCAGCACACCAGGTTTTAGTTCCGGTCGGGGCGCTCCTCTTCCTGTCCAGCTCTCTGCTGTGGCCCAGGAGTGCAGTGGAGGATGGCCCAAGTGCTTGGGCCCTGCACCCGCATGGGAAACCAGGAGAAGCACCTGGCTCCTGACTTCAGATCAGCGTGGTGCACGTGCCACAGCGCGCTGGCTGCAGCGGCCATTGTGGGGTGAACCAACGGCAAAGGAAGACCTTTCTCTCTGTCTCTCTCTCACACTGTCCACTCTGCCTGTCAAAAAAAAAAAAAAAAAAAGACACATGTTAGGGCTAGTGTTGTGGCATAATGCAGCTGCCGGCCACAACAGCATCCCATATAGGCACCTGTTTGAATCTCGGCTGCTTCACTTCCAATCCAGCTCTCTACTAATGGTCTGGGAAAGCAGTAGAATATGGGCCAAGTGCTTGGGTCCCTGCATCCATGTGGGAGACCGGGAAGAAGCTCCTGCCTCAACTCTGGCTGTTGCAGCCATCTGGGAAGTGAACCAGTGGATGGAAGACCTCTCTTTGTGTCTCTCACTCTCTCTGTCACTCTTCCTCTCAAATAAGTAAATTTTAAAAGAAAGAAAGAATGGCAAAGAGAGACAATGAAAGAGAGATCTATCCACTGGTTCATTCCCCAAATGGCTACAATGACTGGGGCTGGGTCAGGCCTAAGCCAGGAGCCAAGAACTCTGTCCAGGTCTCCCATGTGGGTAGCACTTGGGCCGTCCTCCTCTGCTTTCCCAGGCACATTAGCAGGGAGCTGGATTGGAAGTGAAGCACCTGGGACTACAGCCTGTGCTCTGGTTTGGGATGCTAACATCACAGGCAGTAGTTTAACCTGCTCTGCTACAATGCCAGGCCACCTAATTTCCTTTTATAATTCTCCTTGACCCATTGGTTATTTAGGAGGGTGTTGTTTAACTTCTACATATTGCTGAATTTTCCAATTTTCTTTATGTTCTTAAGTTTCTTATTTCTTTCTATTGTGATTAGAGAACATACTTTATATGATTTGATTCCTTTTAAGTTTATTTAGATGTGTTTTATGGCTTAGCATGTAATCTGTTTTGGGAAATGTTACATGAAGTATAGTTTAAATATCTGGCAGGTCTAGTTTATTGTAGTATCTTTCATGTTTAACATTTCAAATCCTGGGAGGCTGATTGTAATATATTCAAGTACTTCTCAAGTCTAGTGTTCTAATCCTTATCATCAGATTAAGTGATGTGAACTTTTCATAAAAGATAAAACAGATTTAGCTAAATTTCTTGCCTGAGCCGTGTATCAAGTATGTTATATAAGCAGAACTTGAAGATCAGGTGTCCTTAATTGTCCCATATACTAGATTACAGTGCCTTAGCTATTTATACTTCATTTGAGATTTGGCCCTTACAGTACTTTGTTAAGATATTTAAGAAGCTAATTAGAGAAAATCGCTTTTGATTTTTGTTTATGTTTGACAGTATTTATTATCAAGGATACTGCTCTACATCAGAATAATCCATATCAATCAGTAGTTCTTAGTTATAACTAAACCCCCTGAATCATCTATGATTTCAGGAGCTGCATTGGAAGATAAAGGGTCATCTGAAAATTACTGCCTTAGCCTTTTTAATGTTGATTATAGAGTATTATAGAGTAGTATGATGAAATGCTTTGCCAACTAGTTCCATCATGCTTGGGATAGGAATCATTCCTTTGTCCAGCATGTCTGTGTTATACATGCTACCCTCCTGTTACTTAGTAGTCATCTCGGTTATCACATCAACTTTCCTATTGCAGTGTTTGTGTTGTTTCATGGATCTCCAAAGGGCAAGAGTAGTGATGCTGGCAATTTGGATGTGCCAGAGAGAAGCTTTGACAACTTTTGTAAACTGGGAAGGTGAAAGTTTCTTTCCTCCAGTGAGGAAAGAAAAACAGTATATGCTGTATGCTGCTGAGATTGCTCAAGTCTGAAGTGACGTCGAATTTTCAGGGGCTGGCGCTGTGACGTGGTGGGTTAAGCATTTGCTGTCAACGCCGGCATCCATTGTGGGCGCCTGTTTGAGGGCTGGCTACTCCACTCCTGATCCAGCTCCCTGTTAATGTGCCTGGGATAGCACCAGAAGATGGTTCAAGTACTTGGGCTCCTGCATCCACATGAGCGACGTGGAAGAGGCTCCTGGCTTTGGCCTGGCCCAGTTCTGGCTGTTGAGGCTATTTGGGAAGCGAATCATCAGATGGAAGATCTTTCTCTACTCCCCTCCTCCCTTCTTCCCTCCCTCTCTCTCCCTGTCCCTCTCCCACCCTCCCTCCCTCCCTCTCTCTCTGTAACTCTGCCTGTCAAATAAGATAAATAAATGTTAAAAAATGAATTTTCTGCCCATGAAATTATGAACAAGGGAAAAAATTGATGCAAATTTTGCTAATGTATTGCAAACTACAAAAATTAATAGCTGGAGCTGGGGTAGCAGGTAAAGCCGCCACCTGCAGTGCCAGCATCCCATATCGGTGCTGGTTCAAGTTCTGGCTGCTCCACTTCCTATCCAGCTCTGCTATAGCCTAGGAAAGCAGTAGAAGATGTCCCCTGTCTTTGGGCCTCTGCACCTGCGTGGGAGACCTGGAAGAAGCTTCTGGCTCCTGGCTTCTGATTGGCGCAAGTCTGGCTGTTGTGGTCAATTGGGGAGTGGACCTGTGGATTGAAGACCTCCCTCTCTCTCTCTCTCTCCCTCTCCCTCTCCCTCTCCCTCTCCCTCTCTCTCTCTCTCTCTCTAACTCTTCCTTTCGAATAAATAAATAAATCTTTTTTTTTTTTTAAAAGGGTTAACAGCCACAGTGATTGGCCAGTGTTGAGAGATAGAAAATGCATCAGAAAATGTAGGGGAAAGACATGAACAGAAAATGTATTCTGATTGATGGTATTGTATTGTGCTGGAAGGAGCCTATATGAAGTCTTCAGCAAGGGATCCCTTGAAACTAGTGGCACCAAGCTGCTTAGGTAACTTTTTTTTAATAGATTTATTTGATTTTTTTGAAAGACAAAGTTACAGAGGGAGGTAGAGAGAGAGTTCTTCCATCTGCTGGTTAACCCCAGATGGCCACAAGGGCCAGAGCTGAGCTGGTCTTAAGCTAGAAGCTTCTTCTTAGTCTCCCACAAGGACTTGAGCCATCTTTTGCTGCTTTCCCAGGAGTGTTAGCAGGGAACTGGATCAGAAGTGGAGCAGCCAGGACTCAAACTGGTGCTCAGATGGGATGGTGGCAGTGCAGGCTGGGGCTTTAACCCACTGTGCCACAGTGCCGGCCCCATGGTAACTTTTGTTGTATTATATTGTTACATTTTAATTTTATTGCTTTTGATTTATTTTGCCTAATTTATAGATAAACTTTATCATAGGTAAGTATGTATAGGACAAAACATAATATTTGAGAGGTTTGGTACAGCTTGGGATTTGGGGCATCTGCTAAGGATCTTGGAACATATACAGGGCCGGCGCCACGGCTCAATAGGCTAATCCTCCGCCTGTGGCGCTAGCACACCGGGTTCTAGTCCCGGTTGGGGTGCCGGATTCTGTCCTGGTTGCTCCTCTTTCAGTCCAGCTCTCTGCTGTGGCCCAGGAGTGCAGTGGAGGATGGCCCAAGTGCTTGGGCCCTGCACCCACATAGGAGACCTGCCTCATGGCTTTGGATCAGCGCAGTGCGCCGGCCTGGCGGCCACTGGAAAATAAACCAACAGAAAAGGAAGACCATTCTCTCTCACTGTCCACTCTGCCTGTCAAAAAAAAAAAAAAAAAAAAAAAAAAAAGAACATATACAGATAAGAGGTGGAATTGTTATATAACCATGGGTGGTAAAAGATGCTCGTCAAAGCCAGACCTTTCCTTTCCAGAGCACCCCAACGCCATGTTGTCCACAGTTAGATTCACTTTTTATTTCTTTAGGTATTAGTTGAGCATGTCTACTCTGAAAGTCTAGAGTCTTCCTAAATATGAAACTTTTTAAGTGCTTACATGACATAAAAGTTTTCAGATTTGGAAGAAATTTTGCTTTTTGGGGTGAGAAATGTTTAACTTACTAGAATCTGTGGTTAATATTCCAAAATCTGAAGAAAAAAGGAACCCAAATCTGAAATATTTCTGATCCCAAATATTTCATTAAAATTTCATTTTATGTAACTGAGAAATAAAAATTATAGTGTCTGCAATAGGGAATTAAAATTATTTAATTAGATTAATTAGTTACCTCACAGAAACTTTAAAAAACTCCAGTGAGACTACACAGAGGCAGAAGGAATGGAAAGCAGAGCAGGCAGTCAAAAGTGCATGAGGGACCGACACTGTGGCATAGCTGGTAAAGCCTCCGCCTCCAGTGCCAGCATCTCATATGGACGCTGGTTTGATTCCCAGCTGCTCCACTTCTGATCCAGCTCTCTGCTATGGCCTGGAAATCGGCAGCAGATGGCTCAAATCCTTGGGCCCCTGCTCCTGAGTGGGATACCCAGAATTCTCCTGGCTCCTGGCTTTGGATTGGACCAGCTCTGCCAGTTGCAGCCCTTGGGGAGTGAACCAGAGGATGGAAGACTTTCTCTGTCTCTCTGTTTCTGGCTCTCTATAACTCCACCTTTCAAATAAATAAATAAATCTTTTTTAAAAAAAGGTGTATGGGGCCGGCGCCGCGGCTCAATAGGCTAATCCTCCGCCTTGCGGCGCCAGCACACCGGGTTCTAGTCCTGGTCGGGGCGCCGGATTCTGTCCCGGTTGCCCCTCTTCCAGGCCAGCTCTCTGCTGTGGCCAGGGAGTGCAGTGGAGGATGGCCCAAGTACTTGGGCCCTGCACCCCATGGGAGTCCAGGAGAAGCACCTGGCTCCTGCCATCGGATCAGCTCGGTGCGCCGGCCGCAGCGGCCATTGGAGGGTGAACCAACGGCAAAAAGGAAGACCTTTCTCTCTGTCTCTCTCTCTCTCACTGTCCACTCTGCCTGTCAAAAACTAAAAAAAAAAAAAAAAGTGGAGGGACTGGAGAGAGTATTGATAGTTCTGGACAAATTGCAATGGGGTTTGTGTCTTACTAAACAGATTGAAGAGATTTTGAAAATAGAGTAGTGGTAGAGTTGGAAGTATGTCTGAAGGAGAAGACAGAATTTGAAGTCAATAGAGTCAGATTTAATCTTAACCTTATATTCCCCAGTTAAAAGTAGATGACAGATTAAGAAAAGCATGGTTATTAGATAATCGAAAGTCTGCTACTATAATAGAAAATGGATAAAAGTGGCTCCCTGCTAATGTGCCTGGGAAAGCAGTGGAGGATGGCCCAATTACTTGGGCCCCTACACGCACCCTGCACCCTGGAAGAAGCTCTAGACTCCTGGCTTCCTCCTGGGCCAGCCCCAGCCATTGCAGTCATTTGGGGAGTGAACCTGCAGATGGAAGATCTCTCAGTCTTTGTCTCTTCCTCTCTATTTGTAACTTTGCCTTTCAAATAAAATAAATAAATATTTTTTTTAAAGAAATATTCAGTTAACCCATTGCTTGAGCAATGAAAACAAAGCTTCTTTTATAATGAATCATAAAAAGAATTTTTTGTAGGAATCATGTTTATTTTTAGGACTTATTTATTTGAATGAAAGGCAGTTAGAGAGGGGCAGGGCGGTGGAGAGAGAGAGAGAGAGAGATCTTCCATTCCACTAGTTTATTGCAGAAGCCAGGTGCACAGAATTCCATCCAGGTTTGCCACATGGGTGGCAGGGGCTCAAGTACTTGGGCCATCCTCCATTGTGTTCCTAGGTGCATTTGCAGGGAGCTGGATTGAAAGTGGAGCAGCTGGGACTTAAACCGGCACTCTGATAGGGAATGCTGGCATCATAGGTGGTGGGCTTAACCCATTGCCTCACAACGGAATGCCCCAGGAATCTATTTTTACAATATGTATATAAATATTTATTGAATGATTATTTTACTGACATTGCATACAGAAAATTAAATTATTTTCAGTAAATTTTCTGATCATTCAGAGATTGAATTTAGCAAACTTAAGAATATTGGTAGCTAACATGCCCCTTATACCTTATCAGATGTCAATAGCTTTGTAAAATGGTAACATTATAGCTCAAGAGGTCTGTTTGAAGCAAGCTTGGGTGTTAGTATAAAAATCATTGGTTGATCTAAATGTGCTGAAGGATAATGTTTTCTTTGTATATATTGCCTCTGAATACTTAAGTATAGATGTATTATGATAATCATTAGGCAAAGATTGAAATACCTTCTGTGGTTCTGTAGGGTGCTAAGTACCAAGGAAGCCAAAGAAAGCACACACTATTTCTGTTCGCTGCAGTATATTCATATTCTTGGCTAAATTTATTAGGATATTGCACAAGAAACAACTTGAATATGAATGTGAAACATTTAAAACATTTTTTGTACATTAAATTGCTTTATTTCCATAATACTAAGTGGTACAAATTAAGTTTTGTTTTTGGATGTCAGTTTTCACTGTTCTTTTTTTTTTCTTTTTTTTGACAGGCAGAGTGGACAGTGAGAGAGAGACAGAGAGAAAGGTCTTCCTTTTTGCTGTTGGTTCACCCTCCAATGGCTGCCGCGGCCGCCGTGATGCTGCCGGCACACCACACTGATCTGAAGGCAGGAGCCAGGTGCTTATCCTGGTCTCCCATGGGGTGCAGGGCCCAAGCACTTGGGCCATCCTCCACTGCACTCCCTGGCCACAGCAGAGAGCTGGCCTGAAAGGGGGGAAACCAGGATAGAATCCGGTGCCCCGACCGGGACTAGAACCTGGTGTGCCGGCGCCACAAGGCGGAGGATTAGCCTGTTGAGCCACAGCGCCGGCCAGCTTTCACTGTTCTAATCACTGATAAATGTCCACCCTCAAGAGTGTTATTTTTTTTTTTCTTTTTTGACAATTTATTTACTTGAGAGAGGCAGAGTTGCAGAGAGAGGGAGAGAGAGGTCTTCCATCTGCTGGTTCACGCTCCAAATGGCCGCAGCCGGTGGAGCTGGGTCCATCCAAAGCCAGGCTCCAAGAGCTCCCTCCCAAGTTCTCCCATGCAAGTGCATAGGCCCAAGCACCTGGCCGTTCCTCTTCTGCTTTCCTAGGCCATCTGGGAGCTGGATTGGAAGTGGAGCAGCCAGTATGGGTACCCCATAAGGGATACTGGCACCACAGCCAGATAGATAAATGCTTAACCTACCACACCACAGCGCCAGCCCCCAGTGTGTTGGTTCTGTCATTTCTAGTTGTATTTTTATAGTCTCCCTTGATTTTGATTTATGTTAATTTTCTGATTTGATTCATGAATTTCATTCTAGAAATACTCCATAGATATAACCTGCTTTTCCCCCTTTGCTTCCAATAGCCACCTTCCCCCGTTTGTTTTGTTTTGTATTAAAGCCAGGACACATAGTTTATAAAGTGTCTGCAGGGAAGAGTGTTGCAGAATTCCTGGTAATCTCTAGTTTCAGGGTTTGACAAGTTTTTTTTTTTGACAGGCAGAGTGGACAGTAGAGGGAGACAGAGAGAAAGTTCTTCCTTTTTGCCGTTGGTTCACCCTCCAATGGCCGCCGCGGTAGGCACGCTGCGGCTGGCGCACCGCGCCGTTCCGATGGCAGGAGCCAGGTGCTTATCCTGGTCTCCCATGGGGTGCAGAGCCCAAGCACTTGGGCCATCCTCCACTGCACTCCCTGGCCACAGCAGAGAGCTGGCCTGGAAGAGGGGCAACTGGGACAGGATCGGTGCCCCAACGGGGACTAGAACCCGGTGTGCTGGCGCCACAAGGTGGAGGATTAGCCTGTTAAGCCACGGCGCCGGCCTTTGACAAGTTTTTCATAATTGTCTGTTTAACCTGAATCCCTGCTGTTAACAAATGAGCTGTTTCTCTTGGTTTATTTAGTGGAAAGGCAGTATATTGTCGTGATTATAGAAGTGACACTCCCATTTTTTTCACCTACCTCTCAAGACTTTTTCAGTTCAATTTCAGGTTCTGTTACTAACTGAAGTTAACTTTGGAGTGTTACTGAAAAACTCAGTTTTGCCGTTTTGAGGTGTTAATTGAAATATTAATATATTTAGAGCAGAAATGTCATTTTTTAGGGAATCTAGAGCAACAGCAAAGCTGAGGTCAAACTGCCATGAGGATGGACACCAAAAAAGCTATATTTGGGACAAAAAGAAATCGAGATAAGGTAGATGCAAAGTAGAGAAAAGAACTGGACTCTGGGGCGGGGGAGGAGGGTAGTAGGTAGGAATGGGCTGTCTGCCACTAAGAACAAAGAGTAGATTCCCCGAGAGGAAGCCATTATAGGAAACAGTGAAGTTTTGGGTTTAAAGTACTATATAAGCTTTGGCTCACAGAGCGCTTTGAAAACTGGTAGGACCTAGTGATCTCATGAGTGGGTTCTCCCATTCTGGGCTGGAGTTGCTCCTCTGGATACTTGTGGAAGATGCTGTGAAAGACGCTGTTGGTGTTGATAAAGCTTGCCAAGACCCAGCTTCTGCTCTAATGCTGGTTATTACTAGGAAATCTCCAGTTGAACATGAAATAAACGAAATAAGTACAAAGAATTTAATTTTCCTTTTTTTCTTTTTGTGATGTAAAGCTTGTTTCTGTCTTCATAGCAACATGAACCGTGAAGACCGGAATGTGCTGCGTATGAAAGAACGGGAAAGGCGGAATCAGGAAATTCAGCAGGGCGAAGACGCCTTCCCACCTAGCTCTCCTCTCTTTGCTGAGCCTTACAAAGTTGTAAGTTATTCTGCTTTGAATGTTTTGTTTTCCTAATTAATAAGACAGTTTTGCTTTTAAAATGTTCTAATCTTGAATTTTTACATAGAAAAGAATTACTATGACTATTTAGCATTGTTTCCTTTCATCTAAGTAGAACATAATTTTTTGAAATAAACTTTTTAAAAGTATAATATGCATATAAAACAGTACAGAAGAAAGTTATGGGTTGAGCAAATTTTACAATGTAAATGACCTCATGTAATCAGTATTCACTAAAAGCACTTCCAGCACCTCAGAGTCCTCCATTCTTATCTGTACTCCAACAGTGTGGTCTGAGTTGCCTTCAGCATTCATCTCTCCTACTCCTGGCTATGCAACTATCCATGGGCAGGCATTCACCTTCCTGAGCTTTGAATTAAAGTTAAAAATTTTGTGAATCAGTATGTTGTTTCCTAAGTGCTTTTTGGATAAAATGTCAGTCAACGATGAATATTTCATAGATATGGTTTTTTCTCCCATTGACATTGTTAATTGCCATTCACATGCTTAATTTACTAAATTTTAGTGATTATTAATGGGTTTGAATAAATGTGTCTTTAGTATCAATTCAGTTCTTTTTGTATGATTGACCAAATTCTCTAATTTTCCTTCTAATGCTTTCAGTGATTGACAGTATCAGATTTATAGTAAAGCATGCTGCCAGACTTGTTTAATAAATAGAATCAATCACTATTTTCATTACTATCATTGAACTTGGTTTGAGATGTTACATAAAACACTGAATGGTACCATTTTTGGTGATTCTAATGTAACTTTTGTGGCCACACATATCTATCATTTGATTTGGCTTTGGATTGTATTTGAATTGTTCTTTACATTTTAAAGGTTACACCATATGTATAATAGCAAAAATATGAAGGTACTTTTAAAGGTTCATGGAAAAATGGAGTTAAGTTTATTTTTCCAAAAACTTTTAGAAGTACTCATGTACCCTGTATTACAACAGTAATGATTGTTCCTTTATAGTATGGTATTGTGTTAGACTTTTTTTCTGATGAAATATTAAAAGGAACAGCATAATCTAAGTTTAGTTTACTCCTATAACATTTAGATTTTGTGGAAGCTGTTTATGTGTTTTACCTGTAAAATCCAGTTGTCCAGAGTTTTTAAGCATTTTCTAATTCAAAGGCTGTCATGCCTATATCACTTATGTGAATGTAACACAAAACCTAAAATTAGGGTTTACACTAGAGAGTAAAAGTGCGATAGCCAAAAGAGGACCAGACGTTTATTCCAGAATGTCTGAATCATGCTATCATTTATTGTGTAATTGTACTGCAAAAAACTGTGTTTGATTTCTAATCTTGATGTTGTCTAAATAGATCTGTATTTTTCATTTAGTAGGATCAGATAGATTTTTAAAGAATCTAAAGTCATTGATTCTTGCCAATATCATAATAAATATTGGTGGCTCACTTTTAATTTCTCTTTAATGCAATCAGTGTTGTTCTTTGTGTATGAATATGAAAGACTCCTAAAACCTATAGACATCTTGGACATTTTATCATTTATGAATGGTTTTTTTAAAGATTTATTTATTTATTTGAAAGAGTTACAGAGAGAAAGGAGAGGCAGAGAAAGAGAAGGCCTCTGTCCGATGGCTCACTCCTCAGATGGCCACAATGGCCGGAGCTGCGCCAATCCAAAGCCAGGAGCCTCCTCCATGTCCTCCACTGCCTTCCCAGGCTATAGCAGAGAGCTGGACCAGAACTGGCAACCATATGGGATGCTGGCGCTTCAGGCCAGGGCGCCAGCCCACTGCACAACAGCGCCAGCCCCATAAATGATTTTTTATAACTTAAAGTATGTACTGTTGACTTGGAAGGTTGAAACATTTCTTGGTCAGAGATAATAGCCAGGATTTAAAACTTTATCAAGGAATTATCTATTGAATTTGCTTGAAGACTTTTATTAACATGGTGAATCACAATTACAGAGGAGGTTGAAATTTAAAAAACCATCAACCTGGATATATAACTTGTTTCACTAAATTTTTGTTTCTGCTTCTGAATTATGAGGAATAAATTCTTCATTGAATTAGGAGGAATAAAATTTTTGAAAGACTAACAAAATATGAATGTTAGCTAATCAGCTGGCCTAAAAGTTAACATTTAAGGGCATATTACTTTTCTTTCTTTTTTTTTTAAAAGACTTTTGCTGTTCCAGTATTTTTATTGGTAAAACTTAAGTCCCCCATCCCCTTAGAATCTATTGTATATCTATCTCGTTGTCCTGTAGTATATGTGCATATATAGTATATATGTAGTAATAGATGTATATTTTTAAAGATTTATTTATTCACTTGAAAGAGTTACAGAGAGGAAGACAGACACATGCACGCACACACACACACAGAACACCTGTGTGCATGTACACGGGCACTTCTATCTGCTGATTCACTCTCTAGATGGCCACAATGGTGAGGGCTGGCCCAGGCAGTACTTGGGCCATTACCACTGACTGCCCTTCCCAGGCCATTACAGGGAGCTGGCTCGGAAGAGGAGCAGCTGGGACTTGAACTGGTACCCATATAGGATGCCAGTGTTGCAGGTGGCAGCTTTACCTGCTGTGTCGCAGCACCAGCCCCTAGAATATTTATATTTTAGCATGATTAGTTTTAGACACATTGAGTGAATTTTTTTCACTATAAAGTTACATGTTTAGTTTGCTTCTAAATGTTGACTTTAAGCTATGAGGCCTTCATTTGAAAATCCTCTGTGCATTTGAAGTTTGGAAAATAAATTTTGACGTATATTTTATTGCTGACTATACTAATTATATACTTTTATTTTACTTTTTTTTTGTAGACTAGCAAAGAAGATAAGTTATCAAGTCGCATTCAGAGTATGCTTGGAGACTACGATGAAATGAAGGAGGATTTCATAGGAGACAGATCTATACCAAAGCTTGTTGCAATTCCCAAGCCTACAGTACCACCAACAGCAGATGAAAAATCTAATCCAAATTTCTTTGAACAAAGACATGGAGGTTCTCATCAGAGTAGCAAATGGACTCCGGTAGGACCTGCACCCAGCACTTCTCAGTCTCAGAAACGGTCCTCAGGCTTACAGAGTGGACATAGTAGCCAGCGGACCAGTGCAAGTGGAGGTAGTAGCACTAACAGTAGTGGCCAGAGGCATGACCGTGACTCATACAGCAGTAGTGGGAGCAGTAGCCGGAAAAAAAGCCAACATGGATCAGAACACTCCAAATCACGCTCTTCTAGCCCTGGAAAACCCCAGGCTGTTTCTTCGTTAAGCTCTAGTCATTCCAGATCTCATGGGAATGATCACCATAGCAAGGAACATCAGCGTTCCAAATCACCTCGGGACCCTGATGCACACTGGGATTCTCCTTCTCGTGTACCTTTTTCGAGTGGGCAACACTCAAATCAGGCTTTCCCACCTTCATTGATGTCAAAGTCTAGTTCCATGTTACAGAAACCCACTGCCTATGTGCGGCCCATGGATGGACAGGAGTCCATGGAACCAAAGCTATCCTCTGAGCACTACAGCAGCCAGTCCCATGGTAACAGCACGACTGAGCTGAAGCCCAGCAGCAAGGCACATCTTACCAAGCTGAAAATACCCTCCCAACCACTGGATGTAAGTCTTACATGTAGAGCTTTTAACACTGTGACTTTGTGAACATGTTGACCATAAATTCTGATTGAACTTGAACTGCCTATTTGCCTTAATAGTTAGGAATGTAGAATTTTAAAGATTAAAAAAAAATGTCCAAAGAAAGACTTGTGAGTGACTCCCAAATGGATCTTGCAACTGTTAGCTTCCATTCTTAGGAAATAGAGAAAATGTCATTCATGGATTTCATTTTAATAAATGACAAATCAATTAGGGAAAATTAAAGCATGATTCATCAATGTCTTGTATTTCCTGTTTTTTGATATGAAATAATATGTGTTTCTTTTGTTTAAAAGGAAACTTAGTTTCTCTATTCTTTTTGTTTACTTATTTATTTATTTATTTGACAGGCAGAGTGGACAGTGAGAGAGAGAGACAGAGAGAGAGAGGTCTTCCTTTTCTGTTGGTTCACCCCTCTGTGGCTGCTGCGACTGGTGCATCGTGCTGATCCGAAGCTAGGAGCCAGGTGCTTCCTCCTGGTCTCCCATGCGGGTGCAGGGCCCAGGCACTTGGGCCATCCTCCACTGCACTCCCAGGCCACAGCAGAGAGCTGGACAGGAAGAGTAGCAACCGGGACAGAATCCGGCGCCCCGACCGGGACTAGAACCTGGTGTGCCGGCGCCACAGGTGGAGGATTACCCCCAGTGAGCCGCGGTGCCGGCCACTTATTTATTTTTTATTTGAGGTATAGAGCCTGTATAAACTGGTCCACTCCCCCAAATGTTCACATCAGCTGTGGGGTTGAACACAGGACCTGAGAACACAATCCAGGTCTCCCATGTGGGTGGCAGGAGCCTAATTACTTGAGTCATCACTGCTGCCCCCAAGCATCTGCGGTAGCAGGAAAATGGAGTCAGGAGCCAGAGGCAATAATCAAACTGAGGCACTGCAGTGTGAGGCGCAGGCATCTCAATCACTAAGCTAAACACCCACTCCGACTTCTCTATTATAGTGATACTTAGGGATGAGATGTGGGCCCTGGTTCACGGTGAGAAATATAGGGACTGTGGGTCCATGGAGATGGGGATGTTGTAGAGTTGGAATGCTGTGGGTATTTTCTTTGGTTATACTTAGAGAATTGGGCCAGTTGCTCCAAATTGATAGGGGGTAGTTTGAAATTTACCATGTTTATAACTGTATACTACAATGTGATACTCAAAATAATCAGGGAAGTGAGCATTTATTATGAACCAGGTGAGATTTTTATTTTTCAGTACAATTCATACAATAAGGATTTTTTTTTTTTTTTTTTTTTTTTTTTTTGGACAGAGTGGATAGAGAGAGAGAGAGAAAGGTCTTCCTTTTTGCTGCTGGTTCACCCTCCAATGGCCGCTGCTGCCGCCGGCGCATCGCGCTGATCCGAAGTCAGGAGCCAGGTGCTTCTCCTGGTCTCCCATGCGGGTGCAGGGCCCAAGCACTTGGGTCATCCTCCACTGCCTTCCTGGGCCATAGCAGAAAGCTGGTCTGGAAGAGGGGCAACCGGGATAGAATCCGGCGCCCCAACCGGGACTAGAACCCGGTGTGCCAGCACCGCAAGGCAGAGGATTAGCCTGTTAAGCCACGGCACTGGCCATAATAAGGATATTAAAACAGAATGTTGGGGCGGGTGCCGCGGCTCAGTTAATCCTCTGCCTGCAGTGCTGGCATCCCATATGGGCACCAGTTTTAGTCCTGGCTGCTCCTCTTCCAGTTCAGCTCTCTGCTGTGGCCCAAAAAGGCAGTGGAGGATGGCCCAAGTGCTTGGGCCCTGTACCTGCATGGGAGACTGGGAGGAAGCACCTGGCTCCTGGCTTCCGATCGGCATAACTCTGGCCATAACGGCCATTTAGGGGATGAACCAATGGCAGGAAGACCTTTCTCTCTCTCTCTCTCTCTCACTGTCTCTTAACTCTATCTGTCAAAAAAAAAAAAAAAAAAAAGCCAGAAATTTATTAACCAGAAATCAGTTAATAACTGTGGGATTAAGAGTTAGGGATAGGCGAGATAAGAATCTTTCCTGTGGTCCTGGGAAACTTGGTGTTAGTGACATTTGTCATCTAATTATGCCTCTCAAGCTAGCAGTAAATTGAGGATTTGTTTTTCCTTCAAATAGCATGGTGCTTAGTCAGTCTTGAGTTCAGCTTTCTAATTCCTATTTGTGCTTTAAAATAAGCAACTTGCTGTTTGTGATTTAAGAAAGACTATGTAAAATGCATGTCATGTTCCAGGCCAGTAGTCTTTTGATAATACTTGCATTATGAAAATGGTTTATTTCAGTATCATGATGAAATGGTTTATTTCAGTATCATGATGTATTTGTATATAAGGACACTTTTAAATTTTTCGACAAGCTGCTTACTGAAAAATCATGTCTTAAAAGTTGTTTCTCAGGCCGGTGCCGTGGCTTAACAGGCTAATCCTCTACCTTGCGGCGCCGGCACACCGGGTTCTAGTCCCGGTTGGGGTGCCGGATTCTGTCCCGGTTGCCCCTCTTCCAGGCCAGCTCTCTGCTATGGCCCGGGAAGGCAGTGGAGGATGGCCCAAGTGCTTGGGCCCTGCACCTGCATGGGAGACCAGGAGAAGCACCTGGCTCCTGGCTTCGGATCAGCGCGATGCGCTGGCCGCAGCGGCCATTGGAGGGTGAACCAGCAGCAAAAAGGAAGACCTTTCTCTCTCTCTCTCTCTCTATCCACTCTGCCTGTCAAAAAAAAAAAAAAAAAGTGTCTCTCGGTCTGGCGCCGTGGCTTAACAGGCTAATCCTCCACCTTGCGGCGCCGGCACACCGGGTTCTAGTCCCGGTCGGGGCGCCGGATTCTATCCCGGTTCCCCTCTTCCAGGCCAGCTCTCTGCTGTGGCCCGGGAAGGCAGTGGAGGATGGCCCAAGTGCTTGGGCCCTGCACCCGCATGGGAGACCAGGAGAAGCACCTGGCTCCTGGCTTCGGATCAGCGCGATGCGCCGGCAGCAGCGGCCATTGGAGGGTGAACCAACGGCAAAAAGGAAGATCTTTGTCTCTCTCTCACTATCCACTCTGCCTGTAAAAAAAAAAAAAAAAAAAAAAAAGTTGTTTCTCAATCTGAAGGATAAGATAAAATTTTTAAAACTTTTAAAAATACAAATTTATCCAAACTATGTATTGTTTGGTGATTAAAATTTCAAATGCTTCAAAATTCGTATTTGAGGAAATTAATCAAAAGATTCTAACTAGTGTTCTGATTTAATAAGCTAGTAGGATCATGAATGCATTTTTTTTTCCTTAAAGATTTATTTATTTATTTATTTGAAAGGCAGAGTGACAGGGAGAGAGAGAGATCTTCCATTCCCTTGCTCACTACTGAAGTGCCTGCAATAACTGGGCTAGACCATAGCCAGGAGCAGGAACTTCATCCTCTCTCACATGGGTGACTGGTGCTCAGGCACTTCGGCCATCCTCCGTAGTCTTTGCAGTTACATTAGCAGGGAGCTGAATTGGGAGCAGAGCAGCTGGGACACTGACTGACACTCCAGTGTGTGATGCTGGTGTCATGTGCTGCAGCTTAACCTGTTGTGCCATGACACCAACCCTCATGAATATTTACTTAAATTTTATTTCATTTCTGATAATTTTTAAAAATGTGTGCAACTAGTATTAAAAAACTAATAGTGCTTCAAATGTGTGTTTCTTTTTTTCTTTCTAAGGCATCAGCTTCTGGTGATGTGAGCTGTGTGGATGAAATTCTTAAAGTAAGTTTTTTTTTTTTAATTGTTTCATTCTTTTTAATATGATTCTCTGCCACCTTCTTACCCTCTTTCCACCAAAATTTCACAAAGGATTCAAAGCAACAAATGGCTTATGTGTATAACTTGATTTTGTTCATCATAAATAATTGACTGTTTTGCTTTTACCTGTGTTCTGAATCATGTGGCTTTTTTGTTTTATTGTTTGCCTTCAAAGAGCTGGTTTTGTTTTTTGTTTTTAAGTAAAACAAATTCCTGTTCTAACAGTTTACCTTGAAAAGAAACATAACTGCACTTTCTCAGCTTATCAGTTAATAATTTGAAGTGCTTAAAAAACTCAGTAGTTACCAAACCTTTACCTTGAAAATAGCTGGTTTTGTAATTCATTTGTACATACTGGTTAAAAATCTGACAGTAAAAGACTTCTAAGTACTGTACTTTTTGTAGTTTAATGGAATTTTGTAGTTTAATGGAATGCATTTAAAAACACCATGTGACCAAAATGTGCATTTCGTTGTTAGAAGAAAATGTTGTTGAAAAAAGAAAAAGTCTAGTAACTGAGTGATAATGATTCGTTTTGCTCCTTAGAAAAAACTGTCAGTCTGATATTACTTGTACTTTCTTGGATTTTTTTTTTCCTTGTGAATTCTTAAATTTTTGTGTCTATAGTTGCATTTCACTGTAGGTATTTCTGGGACTACCTGCATCAGCTGCTTCAACTCTGTTCTCTCGTGTTGCTTATCTGAACCCACTGTAACCTTCCTTTCTCCTCTGCCATTTTGCTGAACCTGTTTCAGGTCATTACCTTCTCATTCATCTAGGGGCTTCATGTGCATTCTCTGCTATTTTAAGAGTTTAAAGTTCTTCCTTCTGGAAGCATGATTCTTCCCTTGACTGTTGTAAAGCTGCATTGTTTTTATTTCGCTGGTATTTTCCTTAGCTCTCTTGCTACCTTTTTGGAATCCTGGTGTCTGCTGTTTGCTAAGTATGAGGGCGTCCTTGCAGCTCCATTGGTTTTCTTTATGCTCTTTGGCTCTTTCCGCCAGTCACAGCTTTTTCTGTTAGTTCTTTGGTCTTTATCACCTCCTTGGCCTCATTTGCTTCTTAGCTGGGTTTCCTTTTGGTATTTCTCTTTGCTTCTTCAAACTTAACACGTCTACAGCCATATTTACCAGACTTCCTTCTGTTAGTAGTACTTCCATTCTGTCAAACCTGTATGTAGAGTATAGAATCTAATTATTATTCCTCTCATGTTCTTTTTAATCATAAAAGTAGATGTAGACTTTCATATTTGTTTGAAAATACCCATTGTTTCCAGTTCTGTGACCTTGAGCTTCAGTGATTGTAACAAAGAGACCTCAGTCTGCCTGTCTGTCTCCAGAGTCCACCTGCTTCTCTGTCTTCTGAATTACTACCGTATTCTTCACTTCAGTCCCTGGGCTTCATAATATTTTTCCTTAAGAAATTTTCAGTGACTCTGTGAAGACCCATTAAAGAGTGAGAAGTATCTAAATTTAATGTTGCAGCCCTCCCACAGGCCAGTCCTAACTTCTCAATTACGGATTGATTGTTTTTGCTAAACTGGTTTCCCTAGCCATACTTTTTTTTTTTTTTTTTTACTTCCTTAAAGTAATCTTTCTTGGATTGTGTTTCTCTTTCCTCTTTAGTTATATATAGATTCTCTGTATTCTTAGAATCCCAATGAAATCCTTCTTCTCACCTGTGTCAGACCACAGTGGTAACTTGCCTTTTTCAGTTGCCATGTATATTAAAATTCTAAGGGAGCATGTGCTTATTTCCCTGAATCTTCAGCAGTGCATGGAATTTTAGCTGGAACATTGCCTTACATTTAATTATATCTTTGACGGTACAGACCGTTTATCCTGTATTTTATATATACAGAGCTTGGCACATGGCCTGCAATATAATAGGTGCTCAGTCACTTCATGATAGAGAGTTCAGTAGATTTTTTTTTCATTGAGAGTATTTAAGATGCAAAATGTCAACCCCCAAACCCGGAGGCATATGTGATTCTGCTTCCTTCCCCTTCCCTATTTGCCGAGGGCAGGGAACTTCAGATTCACCTCCATTTTTCGTTTTCTTCAAATTTGTAGTTATACTGTTTCAGGAACCCCATGTGAACTTAAAAAATAATTTCTTAAATCTAAATGTAATATATGTTTATTTTAAAAATTGACCTATTAGATCAGAGCACGCTAATTGAACACCTGCTACGTGTCCAAGCACTGGGGATATATTGACAATTGTTTCACATTCTGTAGCAGGAGGTGGGAAGTCAGCATCTATGTCCTATTCAGAAAGTGAAATGCTGGGGCTGGCGCCGTGGCTCACTTGCTTAGTCCTCTGCTTTGTGGTGCCGGCATCCCATATGGGCGCTGGGTTCTAGTTCAGGTTGTTCCTCTTCCAGGCCAGCTCTCTGCTGTGGCCTGGGAGGGCAGTGGAGGATAGCCCAAGTACTTGGGTCCCTGCACCCATGTGGGAGACAAGGAGAAGCACCTGGCCTCTGGCTTCGGATCGGCAGTGCCGGCTGTAGTGGCCATTTGGGGAATGAACCAACGGAAGGAAGCCCTTTCTCTCTCTCTTCCTCTCACTTTCTATAACTCTACCTGTCAAATAAATAAAAAATAAATAAATAAAAGAAAGTGAAATGCTATAAGAAATAAAGAATTGTGAGAGATAAGGAGGAAATACGTACAGGTGGCTGTTCTAAGAGGTTCACAAGACTAGATCAGGTGACCTTGTCTCGTCTTCCTTCTGTTATTTTTTTGCCTAAGGGTAGCTAATAGTAACTATCCTTCCATAGGTCTTTTCTCCATATGTAAACATTTACTAGGACATAGACTGTGATTTGTGTTTGTTACTTAACAATAATACTATGCACATCATTTCATGTTACTTAATTTCTTGTTTTGTCTGCTTGGTGTTCCATTGCATGGCTGGCTGGTAATTGCTTTAATCATTACTATGCTGTTGTAGTAGAAGGTTGTTTCTAGTTTTTAGGTGTGAACCTTTGAATATATATCTTCATTTAACTGTGAGTATAGCTATAGGATAAAATCCTAGGTTCTATACCACCTTTGATTGACCTGATGGTTACTTTGAACTAAATGCCTAAAACAAAATATTCCCTCTTTATTATAAATCTGATTATCCCCCCCCACACACCAGCTCCTTTAACATACACATTGTGATCTTATCCATATCTCACATGACCATATTAGGCATATGATTACATGGAAAAAGGCTGAAGGCCCTCCTTTTCTGTTTTCCTCTTTTTTGCTTTTGAAGTCTCTTTCTGATTTCTCACCTGAGAAGATTTTCCTGTCAACACATGGGCTTACTGTAGCCAGACTTTTCTAGGATGAAATTCCATGTCCACTACTTACTGTGTGACTTTGAATAAATGACTTCATCTGTCTGCTTCAGTTTCATCCTGAGTTGGGATAATAATGTCTACCTCACAATGGCATTGTGAGTACTAAATGAGTAACAGACATGTAAAACATTTAGCCTAGTGTCTGGCACATTAAAGGTACATAATAAATGTTAGCTGCTTTCCTGATCATTCTCCCCCTCCTACCACTCCCACGGCAAGCTGTCCCTTGGTAGTATTTTGTTATGCCCCTAGTATTTCATCACAAGCTGATTTCTGTAACTATTCGCAGGTTTGCTTGTCCTCACTGCAAACTCCTTTCAGCCAGGGAGTGTTTATTATTTATACTCCTTTCACCAACCCCATAGTGCCTTGCACACAGTTGTGCTTGATTAATACTTATTGACTCATTATGTATAATTTTGGAGGAGCAGTCATGAAACCAGCATTTATAAATACAAATCTGGTTTTTAGCTGTATAATTTTTATCCTTAACCTGGTTGAAAACAAACTGTAATAATTACATTTCAGGAGATGACGCATTCATGGCCTCCCCCTCTAACGGCTATTCATACACCATGCAAAACAGAACCTTCCAAATTTCCTTTTCCAACTAAGGTAAGTAAATAAAATGTGTCTTTGATACTGTAAGAAAACTCTGAATGGCTTGACTAATCATATGAAATTCAGAATCGTCTTGCCATTCCCATTCTAGTGGGAGACAGACAATAAGTAAGTGAATAACTAGGTAAGTTCAGATAGTGACAGCTGCTAAGAAGAAAATTAAACAGGGTAATGGAGTGTGAGCATTTGGATTGAGAGGTACTTGAGAAAGCTTTGAAGGCAGTAGGGGAAGAGACTTACAAGGCATTGATGTTTGTTGCAAACTGTTGTGGTATATTACAGGCCAGAGGTGGTGTGGGCTTCTCAGGCCGTTGACTGACAGAGCCTTCTCCACAGGACATGGCAGTGCACCTGTGTCCCAATGTTCTCTGGAAAGGGGTTCCTCAGAAAACATTTCTTAGTGCATCTAAAATCAGTGGATTAATTTTTTTTTTGCCTTAATTTATTCTTGGAAAAATAATACAAAAATATATTTCCCTTTTGAAAGTTTGACCAGGATCTGTAATAATACATAGGTCTTTTCCTAATCTGCCACCTCCTTCCATGTGTACCTTTGCAGGTCTTTTATATGCATTTATATATATTTGTATAATCATTACCTGTAAGACTTTTCCATTTAATTTGTTTCTGTACAGATATGTTGTTATGTATCTTTAATCAGCCAGCAATGGGTCTTTTGAAGACTTTTCCACATCAGTACATGCAGAGGTGTTTCTTTTCTGTAACTGCTCTCAGTGTAAATGCATCTAAGTTTATTTAGCCTTTTCTCTGTGATAAATTGTTTCTTTAGTGGATTTCGCTGTGCCTGCCTCCTTGTGTGCATATAAATTTCTTTAGAATAAGCAGTGAAATTGCTAAGCATTAAAAGTATATGCAATGCATACTCTAAAATTCTGTCCATGCTCCCACAACTATTAACTGTTGTTCCTTATATGCACACCACCAGCTGATATTATTAAATACTAATCTTTTGAGAGAAAAATGGCATTATATTTCCTAGATGGGCAGTGAGGTTCATCGTCTTTACACAGTTGGCATCCACATGACCTCTTTTTGTATCAGTTTGGCTGTTCCTCGTTACCCTTTGGGTTGCAACTTTAATGAGTCTTAGAGGGACATTTTTTGTTTTATATTGTTTATTTTGTTAGAATTCTCATTCTAGCAATGTTGCAAATATATCTCTCGATTAGATACTTGTCTTTTAAGTTTTCTAGTCTAGAAGATTTTAATTTTGATGAATAAGATGTATCCTTCTCTTCCTTTACCTTTTGCTTTCTAATGTTTTGTTGAAGAATTTTCACTCCCCCCTTCCTACCAAGGCTTATAAGCTACCCTCTGTTTTTCTTTTAATGTAATTTTAGTTTTAGTTTTGATTTTAATCTTTAGCTCATTTTACTTTTGTGGATGATGTGAGGTAGAGGATAACTTTCTATCTTTATGCATGCCATGTCACTCTGTTGCTTTATACAGAATGCACTTGCATTTAATGTAAAGTTGGAGTTTTGTGAGTTCTATGTACCCTGCTTAGGGGTTAGAACAGTTCCATCAATTCCAGCCTTCGTTTTCCTTTGTAGTCCACCTCATCCCTAACACTGGCAGCACACAATTACTCATCTGTTTTATGTCACTGTAGATTATTTTTACTTTTCTAAAATTTCACAGAATTAGAATCCAAAAACTGTGTATTTGTTTTGTGTGTTTGCCTTCTTAGCATATGCTTTTGGAATTCTTCCATGTTCTTGAGGATATTGGTAGTTTTTTGTTTTTATTCCAAGTTAGTATTCTGTTGTTTGACAGTATCAAAATTTGTTTATCCATTTACTTTTTGATGAACATTTGTGTTTTTTCTAGATTTAAACCATTAAGAATAAAGCATCTGGGGTAGGTGTTTGGCATAGCAATTAAGATGCTGCTTGGGATGTCCTTGTTCTGTATGAGGACATCTGGCTTTCAGTCCCAGTGTTGTTTATAATTCCAGTTTCCTGCTAAGACTATGGAAGGTAGCTGGTGATGGCTCAAGGTCTTTGATACCTAGCACCCACATAGGAGACTCAAATGGAGTTCCAGGCTGCTTGCTTTGGCCTGGCCCAGTCCTGACTGTTGTGGGCATGTGGGGAGAGAACCAGTAGATGGGCGATCTCTGTCTTCCTGCCTTTCAAACTAAATAATTGAGTAAGTCTATAAACATTAATTCATAAGTCTTTATATGACTTAGGTTTTCTTTTCCCTTACGTAAACTTAAACTGAGATTTCTAGCAAAAAGTAGAATTGCTGGGAAATATGATATTATACATGTTAAATTTAGGATAAACTGGAAATTATTCTACCACATTCCTACCTTACCCAAGTCCCACTTAACAGCAATGTGTGATAGTTCCATCATTCTTTGCCCTTGTCTACATTTACTGTTATCAGTCTATTTTAGCCATTTTATTGGGCATGTAGAGGTGTATCATTTTGGTTCTAATGTGTACTTTCCTGATGACTGATAATATTGAACCACTTTTTTTTTTTTTTTTTTTTGACAGCCAGAGTGGATAGTGAGAGAGAGAGAGACAGAGAGAAAGGTCTTCCTTTTTGCCGTTGGTTCACCCCTCAATGGCCGCTGCAGCCGGCGCATCGTTTTGATCCGAAGCCAGGAGCCAGGTGCTTCTCCTGGTCTCCCATGTGGGTGCAGGGGCCCAAGGACATAGGCCGTCTTCCACTGCTTTCCCAGGCCATAGCCGAGAGCTGCATTGGAAGTGGAATAGCTGGCACACGAAAACCCTGCAGGCGGAGGCTTAGCCTGTTATGCTACAGCATGGGCCCCCAAAATTTATTTTTTAGTTCCGTTTTTCTACAGGCTTTTTATTGAAGTACCCTCATTTCCGTGATTTCTAAGAACTTTCTTTTAGAAGTATTTTTGTTTTTATTGTGATTGTTATCTTTCTGCATATGTTGAGTGTCATTTGTTTTTCTTCTAGCTTCTTAAGGTAGAAGCTTAGATAATTGATTTAAAATTTTTTTTTTTTCTAATACAGCTTTTAAAGCTGTCAGTTTCACTCCAAGTACTGCTTTAGGTATAGACCGTGCGTTTTGTTGTGTTCTGTTTTCATTATATTCAGTGAAGATACTTTCTAATTTCTTATGTGGCTTCTTTGATCCATGGATAGTTTCGAATTATGTGAATTTGTTTTCCAGTGTTTGAGTATATTCTAGGTACTGTTCCTGGTTTCCAATTTATTTATATTTTTAGCAGATAATAAATCCTGTATGATTTTATTTAAGATTTATTGAAATTTGTTTCACAGTCCTGTATGTGATATTTCTTGGTTGCTATTTGATGTCCACTGGACATAGTGTAAATAGTTTATATATCTCAGATCATCTTGGTTGAGGATCACTAACGTCCATCTACTTACTGATTACTGAGAGGAGTATTGATAGAATTTGTAGCTTTGTCTTATTTCTCCTTTCAGAAAGTTGTCTGTTTTTGGTTCATGTATTTTGAAACTTTGTCTTAGGTACATACACATGAAAGATTTCTATGTCTTTCTGATTGAATTTATCTTTGTTTTATTTTTCTTAATCATTTGAAAGGCAACAACACATAGAGATCTCTTATCCGATGGTTTACTCCCCAAATGCCCCTACAGCCAGGGCTGGGCCATGCTGAAGCCAGGAGTCTGGAACTCAGTCCAAGTTTCCTACTTGAGTGATAGGGACCTGGTATCTAAACTGTCATCTCTGCCTCCCAGGTTGTGCTTTAGCAGGAGTCAGGAGTTGGAGCTAGATATCAATCTCAGATACTCAAATAATGCAATATGGGATGTGGGTGTCTTAACTGCTGGGATAAATGCCCACCCTAATCCATCCTTCCTTCCTTCCTTCTTGATTGATTGATTGACTGATTGCAAAGGCAGAGTTACAGACAGAGAAGTGGGGGGAAGAAAGATAACTAGATCTTCCATCAGCTGGTTCATTGCCCAAATGGCCACAACAGCTGGGGCTGAGCTATGCAGAAGCCAGAAGCATGGAACTCCTTGTGGGTCTCATTTGTGGGTGGCAGGGGCTCAAGCATGTGGCTATCTTCCAGTGCTTTCCCAGGCACATTGGCAGGAAGCTGGGTTGGATGCTGTATTGTAGGTGGCAGCTTGACCTGCTGTGCCACAATGCCTGCCCCCAATCCTTTTTAAATTATGAGTTGTCTGTCTTTATCTCTGTTACTAGTTTGTTCTGAAGTCTGTTTTGTCTGATAGTAAAATATAGTTACTCCAGTTTCCATTTATTTTTAGGCATTTTCCCATTTGCCATTCTTTTACTTTTTTTTTTTTTTAATATATTTTATTAAAAGGCAAAGTTATGGAAAGTGAGAGAAAGAGATCTTCCATCCTCTACTTCATTCCCCAAATGATCACCGAATCTGAGCCTGGGCCAGACAGGAACCAGCAGCTTCATCCAGGTCTCCCATGTAGGTGCAGGGGCCCAAGCACTTGGGCCATCTGCTGCTGCCTTCCCAGGCACATTAGCAGGGAGCTGGATAAGAAGTGAGTAGCCAGGACTTGAAATGGCACCAACATGGGGTGCCAGCACTGCAGGCGTGGCTTACCCTTTTGGGACACAACACTGGCCCCTTATTCTTTTATTTCTAATCTGTCTGTTAAAGTATTTGATTTCTTTAAGGAAGCATGTTATTGAGTCTTGATTTTTTTCCTTAGTCTACAAGTCTTTGATATTTAATCATGGAATATTTAACCTATTTTTATTTTTTATTTTTAAATTTTAGATTTTTATATGAGACACAGAGAGAAAGAGAGACACCCAGCTACTGGTTCATTCTTGAGATGGACTCAGTTGATGACAATGGGCTGAGACTAGAGCCACAGGCTAGGAACATAATCCATATCTTCCTTGTGGGGGCAGAAACCCAATTCCTTGAATCATCAACACTGCCTCCCAGGATATTTCACGGAAGCTGGAGTCAGAAACCAGAGCTTAGAATCGAACCTAGGCACTCTACTATGGGACATGGGCATCTTAACTGCTCAGGGTAGATGCCCATTTCCTGAACTGTCTCTTTTTAGTGTAATTATTACTAATTTAATAGAAAACAATGACAAAGTTTACCTGAGTGAGAACAAAGTTCCACATCTAGACATCATTCTATTTTTTTAAAGGTTTATTTTTATTTATTTAAAAGGCAGAGATAGAGAGATCTTGTATCCATGGGTTCAATCCTCAAATGGCCGCAATGGCCAGAGCTGGGCTGATTGAAAATCAGGAGCCAGGAGCTTCTTATAGGTCTCCCATCTGGGTGCAGGGACCCAAGCACTTGATCCATCTTCTGCTGTTTTCCCAGGCACATTTAGCAGGGAGCTGAATCAGAAGAGGAGCAGCTGGGACATGAACTGGTGCCCATATGGGATGCCTGTCCTGCAGATAGTGACTGGCTCCAGGATATCATTCTAGACTAAAGATGAATCAGATGGCTGGCGCCGCGGCTCACTAGGCTAATCCTCCGCCTTGCGGCACCGGCACACCGGGTTCTAGTCGCGGTCGGGGCACCGATCCTGTCCCGGTTGCCCCTCTTCCAGGCCAGCTCTCTGCTGTGGCCAGGGAGTGCAGTGGAGGATGGCCCAAGTCCTTGGGTCCTGCACCCCATGGGAGACCAGGAGAAGCACCTGGCTCCTGCCATCGGAACAGCGCGGTGCGCCGGCCGCAGCGGCGGCCATTGGAGGGTGAACCAACGGCAAAAGGAAGACCTTTCTCACTGTCCACTCTGCCTGTCAAAAAAAAAAAAAAAAGATGAATCAGAGTGCCCATTCCTCCTCTTTCTCTCGCTGCCCCCCTACAAGCTATATTTATAGTCATTGAAAAGAAAGTAATATGCAGAAGCAATCTGATTTGGCTGCAATTGACATTTTCCTTATATGAACATGATGTAGTAAGTATGCAGCCTGTGATTAACTAAGATTCACTTGTTTAGTGAAAAGGATAAACTGTTTTTTTTTTAAGGATTAAAAAAATTTTTTTTAATTTGATAGGCAGAGAGGGGGAGGGAGAAAGATGTATGTTCCATCCACTGGTTCACTCCCCAAATGGCTACAATGGCGAAGGCTAGGCTGGACCTCAGCTGGAAGCCAGGAGCTTCACTAGAGTCTCCCACATGAGAAGCAGGGGCCCAAGTATTTGGGTCATCTTCTGCTGCTTTTTCAGGTGCATTAGCAGGGAGCTAGATCAAAACTGAGCAGCTGGTATTTGAGCCAGCGCCCATATGGCAACTCCAGCCCAAAAAAGGGTATGCTGTTAGGTTAGTTTACAGTTTGTGTGCATGTCCAGCTAGGGCACAGTGTACTATGTATAAAGGCTACTCTGGAACAAATTTGTCAAATCAAGTACAGAGTACAGACTTAGCCCAAATTTATTTCAGTCCAACAATATTTTGGGTTTTAAATGTATCTTTTTTAAATTTTTTAAAATTTTTTAATTTTTTTATTTTTGACAGGCAGAGTGGACAGTGAGAGAGAGAGACAGACAGAGAGAAAGGTCTTCCTTTTTGCCGTCGGTTCACCCTCCAATGGCCGCTGAGGCCGGTGCACCACGCTGATCTGAAGGCAGGAGCCAGGTGCTTCTCCTGGTCTCCCATGGGGTGCAGGGCCCAAGCACTTGGGCCATCCTCCACTGCCTTCCCGGGCCATAGCAGAGAGCTGGCCTGGAAGAGGGGCAACCGGGACAGAATCTGGCGCCCCGACCGGGACTAGAACCTGGTGTGCCGGCGCCACAAGGCGGAGGCTTAGCCTGTTGAGCCAAGGCGCCGGCCCTAAATGTATCTTTTTACTGTTTGTTCACTCTTCCTCGCATCTGCTGTTTCTTTGTTTCCTTTCTTGAGCTTCTTTTAGATTAAATTATTATTTTTAAATATTCCATATTTTTCATATACTTAATAATCATTCCTTTTTTTAAGTTGTAAAATTAAAGCTAGTGTTTATCAGAATATTTTGAATATAAATTCATTGTTCTGGTTAATACCAACTTTTTTGCCAACAGTTTTTTATCAAGACATAGTACATAATTTACGCGTTTAAAATGTACAGTTCAGCTGCCGGTGCTGTGGCTCAGTGGGTTAAAGCCACAGCCTGCAATGACAGCATCCCCTGTGGTCATTGGCTCAAGACCCGGCTGCTCCACTTCCTATCCAGCTCCCTGCTAATGAGCCTGGGAAAGCAGTGAAATATGGCCCAGGTCACTGGGCCCTGGAATCCACATGGGAGACCTGGAGGCAGCTCCTGGCTCCTGCTTTGGGCGAACCCAGCCCTGGCTTTTGCAGCCAATTGAGGAGTAAACCAGTAGATGGAAGATCTCTTTCTCTGTAACTCTTTCAAATAAATAAATAAATAAATAAATAAATCTTAAAAACAAATAAAAGTAAAGTGAACTATTCGGGCCAGTGTTGTGGTATAGCAGGTTAAGCTGGCTGCCTGCAACTCTGGCATCCCATCTGGATACTGGTTCAAGTCCCACGTGCTCCATTTCTGATCTAACTCCTTGCTAATGTACTTGGAAAAGCAGTGGAGGATGGCCCAAGTGCTTGGGCCCTTGGATCCATGTGGGAGTCCTAGAAGAAGCTCCTGGCTTCTGGCTTTGACCTGGGCCTTCCCTGGCCTTTGGCAGGCACTTCAGGAGTGAACCAACAGATGGACGAGCTCTCTGTCTCTCTCTCTCTCTCAACTCTAGCTTTCAAATAAATAAATAAATCCTTTCTTTAAAAGTGTACAGTTCAGGACTGGCATTGTGACACAGCAGGTTAAGCCACTGCCTGAGATGCTGACATCCCACACTAGCACTGGTTCAAGCCCTGGCTGCTACATTTCCAATCCAACTTCCTGCTAATGTATGCGGGAAAGCATTGAAAGATGGCCCAAGTATTTGGGCCCCTGCCAAACATGTGAGAGACCTGAATAATGCTCCTGATTCCTGGTTTTGGCCTGGCCTAGCCATGGCCATTGCAGCCTTTGAGAAGTAAACCAGCAGATGGAAGATCTCCATCTCTCCCTCTCTTTATGTAACTCTGCCTTTCAAATAAATCTTTTTTTAAATATACAGTTCACTCATTTTTTGTATACTCATGTGAATCATTGTAGAACATTTTCATGAGTCCCAAAAGACACCCGATACCCTTTAGCAGTCACCCTTCCTCATCTTCCAGGGTCCCCTTCTTTAAGCATCCTAGCTCTCCCTATTGTATGTTGTATCTCCATGGATTTGCCTTTTCTGGACATTTTGTTATAAATAGAATCACACGCTATGTTATTTTGTGACAGTTTTCTTACTTAGCATGAGGTTTTCAAGGTTTATTCCTATCGTAGCATGTATCAGTACTTCATTCCTTTTAATGACTGTATACAGTCCATTATATGGCTGTATCACATTTTATTTCTCCACAGTGGTTAGATATTTGTTTTCTTTCCACTTTTTGGCTGTTATGAATGTTTCTGCATTGCATAAAGAAGTATGTATGTGTGGACATGTTTTCAGTTTTGGTTATATACCTAAAAGTGAAGTTGCTGAGTTATATGGTAACTCTGTGTTTAATTATTTGGGGAAGTGCCAGATGATTTCCAAAGTGGCTATTATACTTTACACTCCCATCAGCAGCATTTAAGAATTCTAATTATTCCATATCTTGGCCAACTTGTCATTATCTTCCTTTTATTATAGCCATTTTAGTGGATGTGAAATGGTTTTGACTTGCCCTTCCCTGATGGCTAACAATATTGAACACTTTTAATGTGCTTACTGGCTTTTATAAATTTTACTTAGAGAAATAAGTCTATTTTGTTTATTTTTAAATTTTACTTTCTTTATATTTTTTTAAAGATTGGTTTATTAGTAAGTCAGAGTTACACGGAGAGAGAAGGAGAGGCAGAGGGAGACAGTGGTCTCACAACCATCGGTTCACTCCCCAGTTGGCCGCACTGGCCAGAGCTGTGCTAGTCCGAAGCCAGGAGCCAGGAGCCTCCTCTGGGTCTCCCACGCAGGTGCGGGGGTCCAAGGACTTGGGCAATCTTCTGTTTACCCAGGCCATAGCAGAGAGCTGGATCGGAAGTGGAGCAACCGGGACCCAAACCAGTACCCATAAGGGATGCCGGCAGTGCTACACCACAGCGCCGGCCCCATCTTTCTTTATTATTGAAGTGTAAGAGCTTTTATATGTTATGGAGACCAGTTCCTTGTCAGATACATGGTTTGTAAATATCTCCTGTTCTGTAGGTTTTTTGCTTTCTTGTATTTTTTGAAATATGAAAGTTTTTAATTTTGACATCTAATTTACCTACTTTGTTGTGATTGCTTATGCTTTTGGTGTTATACCTAACAAACCAAGTCACAATCCAAAGTTACAAAGATTTATACCTGGTTTTCCAAGAATTTTACTGTTTTAGCTCTTTTTTTTTATTTTGAATATTTATTTATTTCCTTGAGATGCAAAGTTATAGGGGGAGGGAGAGACAGAGAATCTTCCATCCACTGGTTTACTCCCCGAATGACCGTAATGGCCAGAGCTGGACTGATCCAAAGCCAGGAGCCAGGAGCTTCTTCTGGGTCTCCAACATGGATGCAGGGGGGGCCGAGTTCTTGGGCCATCTTCTACTGCTTTCCCAGGCCATTAGCAGAGAGCTGGAGCAGAAGAGGAGCAGCTAGGACTAGAACTGGCGCCCATTTGGGATGTGGGCACTACAGGTTGGGGCTTTAACCCACTGTGCCACAGCGCTGCCCTTGAATACTGTTTTTAATCCAGTTCTTCCTTATGTCCCTTGGTGCATTGCTCATCCGGGTTTATTCCCTCTGGCTGCTTCTTTTTCTCTTCTTTCTATAACTGCCTCTGGTAACAGTTTTCATAGCAATTTGGTGAATACTGTAAGGATATACAAAAGAAGAAATATTTTTTATGTCAGGGTGCCAAATATTTGCTTGTGGAAATGCAATAAAAGAAAGAAATTATTTGTTAGTGCTTAGTTGGGTACATAGTTGATTGCATCTTTTGTGTGACTATGGCATCCGAAGGAACCAAATGTCAGAGTAAGTCCATCTAGTGTCAGACCTTTGAAGCACTATATTTTCTTGTGTAAGAATGCTTTTGTTTTCAGTAATAAGAGGAATTTAAAAGTGACTGTAAAGTCTTACTTCATTTTTATTTTATCCCTTTAAAATCTCAACATTTTAATTTTATATATAGCATGTGTATTGGTTAAATAGGAATACATACAGTGTACTTAATTTGGAGGTAAAACAGAAGATTTGTTTTGGAAATGGAGTACGTGATCAGAACTTGGAGGCCAACTTGCTTGCTTCCACTGTAGTCATCTACCTGTACTACTGCAATAGCCTCCTAGCAGGTTATCTTTACTTCCATTCTGGTTTCTCAAAGCTGTTGTCAATTCCTAGAATGATTTTCCCAATTTGTACATATGGTTGGGTAAGTCTTCCACTTAATAAACTTGGACCACACAAATCTTTAATACGGTCTATAAATTTCTTACCATTCTTCTCCCTCTCTGCAGCCTGTAAGACCCTATATGGGCTGCTCTCTTCCCCCTTTGGCCTTTACGTCAGTTCTTCCCTGAGCATTTGCCTATTTTGTCTTTTCCCAGTTTCCTTCCTAAACATAAACATCTTTCCAATCTCACCGTGAATGATACTTCCTCAGGAAAGCCTTTCCTCATCTTCCTGCCTAGTTCTCTTGCTCACACACACAGGTGACAGCTCTTACATGATAACTGTGTGTGTACTTGCCCTTTATTGTACTGATCATAGTTGCCATTTTACCTTTATTTGCATGAGTACTTGCAAAGATAGTCATTATTCATCTTATTCAAATTGGTGCTAAACTCTCTGACGGCAAGTCCCTTGTCTGTTTAGTTTTTTTTGTTTTGTTTTGTTTTTTTTAAGATTTATTCAATTATTTGAAAGGAAGACTTACAGAGAAGCAGAGGCAGAGAGAGAGAGAGGGAGGTCTTCCATCTGCTGGTTCACTCCCCAATGGCCACAAGAAGTGGAGCTGGGCCGATCCAAAGCCAGGAGCCAGGAACTTCTTATGTCTCCCACACAGGTGCAGGGACCCAAGCACTTGGGCCATCTTGTACTGCTTGACCAGGCCGTAGCATAGAGATAGATCAGCAGTGGAGTAGCCGAGTGTTGAACTGGCATCCATATGGGATGCTGGCACTGCAGGCGGCTTCTTTACCCAGCACGCCACAGCACCAGCTACCCTTGTCTGTCTTTGCCTATCATTATGTATTCCCAGTATTTAGGTACAGAAGTGAATGCGATGCCAAAGAACTTGGGTTTCTTTCCTAGGAAAAACAGAGCCATTTTGATTCCTCTGTAAAATAGAATAGCAGTGATGATGCAGAGTAAGACTGGGGCTTTGAAAAGGCCAACCGGAAGGTGCAGCCGAGGAAAACAGAGTCTGAAGCCAAGGAGATCCATTGTAGATGAAGGAAAAAGATGAGGACCTAAAGTCTTTACACAGTAGATGGAGAAGAGATGATGTTGAAGTTAGTAGTATTTCAGAGACATAATCCACACTAGTCTTTAATATAATCCTGTAGTATTTAGTTATCGGTTATCAGTTGTGAGAAAAAGTTGTCAGTGATTATTTGGAAGCTTTGACTTTGAATTTAAAGAGGAGATTTGTTTATTTGAATGTTTGACAAAACAACAGAGAAGGAGAGGAGAGAGGGAAGGATGGAGAGAGAGAGAATAAATGAGAATATCTGCGTATCCTCTCCCATGGTTGCAACAACCATAGCTGGGCCAGGCTGAAGCCAGGAGCCAGGAACTCCATCCTGGTCTCCCACATGAGTGGCAGGGACCCACATATTTAGGCCATCTTCTGCCTTCCCAAATATTATCAGGAATGCCAGATCAAAAGTGGAACAGCCAGGACTCGAACTGGCATTCCAATGTGAGAATCCAGTGTCACAAGTAGTGGCTTCACCTGCTGCACCACAGTGTTGGTCCAGTGCTGTTAACTTTAGGCCGTTTACCTAGTAAACAAGGCAGTAAGCAGTTAAAATGCATGGAAACGGTTCAGTGCAGCAAGTTAAGTGGCAGCCTGTGATGCTAGCCTTCCATTCGAGTGACTTTGAGTCCTGGCTGCTTCACTTCCTATTCGTCTCCCTACTAATGCTCCTGGGAAAGCAGAGGAAGGTGGTCCAAGTACTTGGGCCCCTGCTTCTCATGTGGGGGACCCAGATGGAATTCTGGCTTTCCAGCTTCAGCCTGACCCAGCCCCAGCTATTGTGGCCATTTTGGAGAGTAAACCAGTAGTTGAAAGAGCATGTACGCTCTCTCTTTTCCTCTTTCTCTGTTTCTGTAACTCTGCCTTTCAACTAAATAAATAAATCTTTTATAAGGGGGCCTGGGATAGAAGAATCTTGAATTTTCGGGAAAAAAATTTATCTATTTATTTACGTGAAAGGCAGAATGACGGGTTGAGGGGGAGCATTTCCATCTGCTGGTTCATTCCCAAAATGCCCATTTGAGATAGGGCTGGGCTAGGCTGAAAGCAGGAGCATGAAACTTCATCCAGGGCTCCCATGTGGGTGGCAGGGGCCACAGTACTTGAACCATAATCCACTGCTTTCCCAGATATATTAGCAGAAAGTTGGATCAAAAGCAGAGCATCCTGAATCAGTACTCCAGTAAGGGTTTTTGGCATTTCAAATGGTGGTTTAACCCACTGCACAATGTCTAACACAACAAAGAGTGACCTCTTGGCTACTGTTCTATTTTTAGATTTTTAAACAGTGGTATTAAGATATAACTCACTTATATATTCACTTATGTGAAGTCACCCATTTGTTTGATCTTTTTAAAGGTTTCTTTATTTGAAAGGCAGAGTTACACACACATGCACACACACACAACAGAGAGAGAGAGAGAAATCTTCTATCTTCCATCCCCTGGTTCACTCCCCAAGTGGCTTCAAAGGCTGGAGGTAGGAGCCAGGAGATTTTTACAGGTCTCCCATGTGGGTGGTAGAGGCCCAAGTACTTCGACCATCTTCCACTGCTTTTCACAGGACATTAGCAAAGAGCTGGATCAGAAGTGGAACAGCCAGGACATGAACTGGTGCCCATATGGAATGCTGGCATTATACGCAGTAGCTTTACCTGTTAGGCCGTAATGCTTGCTCCGTGAATTCACTCATTTAAAGTATGACTTCCAAGGGGTGGCACTGTGGTGTAGTAAATTAAGTTGCCTCCTGCGATACTGGCATCATGCCCGTATTGGAGTGCCGGTGAAGTCTCAGCAGCTCCACTTCTGATCCAGCTCCCTGTTGATGCACCTGGGAAGGCAGTGAAGGATGGCCCAAGTGCTTGTGCCCAAGCATCCTCGTGAGAGATGAGGATGGAATTCCTGGCTCCTGGCATTAGTTTGGCCAATCTGGGGGTGGGGGTGGGGGTGGGGGTGGGGGTGGGAGAGTGAACCAGCAAATGGATGTCAGTCTGTCTGTCTGTCTGTCTCTCTGTAATTGCCTTTCAAATAAATAAAATAAGTCTTTAAAAAGTAATGATAGGGCCAGCACTGTGACATAGTGGGCTAAACCTCTGCCTGTGGCACCATCATGCCATGTGGGCACTGGTTCGAGTACTATCTGCTCCACTTCTGACCCAGCTCTCTGCTATGGCCTGGGAAGGCAATGGAAGATGGCCTAAGCACTTGAGCCCCTGCAACTGTATGGGCGACTTGGGAAGAAGCTTCTGGCTCCTGGCTTTGGATCGGCCCAGCTCCGGCTGTTGTGGCCATTTGGGAAGTGAACCAGCGGATGGAGGATCTTTTTCTCTGTCCCTCCCTCTCTGTAACTACCTCTCAAATAAATAAAATATTTTTTAAAAGTTAACTTTATAAAGAACTTTTAAAAAAACAAGCAATGATAAAGTATACATTGCATTAATTATATTTATAGATCTGTGCAGTCATCACCATAGGAAGAAACTCTTCACCCTTGGCTGTTATCCTGCTTCCCCTCTAACCTCTCTCTCCCCCAACCCCAAGGAACCACTAATATGCTCTCTGTATTGATTTTCCTATTCTAGACATTAAATGAATCATATAAAATAGTCTTTTGAGTCTGATGTTTTCAAAGCTTATTCAAGTTGTACCATGTATCAGAATATTATTCCTTTTTGTGGCCAAATTATATTCCATTGTATGGATGTACATCACATTTTATTGAATCATCTGATGGACATTCCACTTATTTCTATTTTTGCTTATTACAGAATGTGCTGCTATCAACATTCATGTAGAAGCATTTATGTGGGGATATGTGCTTATTTCACTTAGTTTTATACTGAAGAATATATTTATTGTATATTTATTGTATTTATTGTATTTATAGTTATATACCTTTGAGTAGAATTGCTAGGTCATATGGTCATTTTGTGTTTAATCATCTGAGGAACCTCCTCTAACTTTTCCAAAGCAGTACACCAATTTACATTTCCACAAAGACTCCAGTTTCTCCTCATCTTCGTCTACATTTGTTACGATCTTTTTGATTCTACTAATCTTAGTGAGTGTGAAGTGGTAGGCCTCTCCTTGTGGGCTTGATTTGTATTTCCCTAATGACAAATGGTATCATGCATCTTTTCATGTGCTTATTGGCCACTTGTAAATCTTTCTTGGAGAAATATCTGTTCAGATGCTTTTCCCAGTTTTTAGTTGGATCTCTTGTTATCTATGAATTACAAGAGCTCTTTATATATATATATATATATATATATATATATATATATATATATATACACACACACACACACACACGCAAGTACATATGAAGTATGATTTGCAAATATTCTTTCCCATTTTGTGAGTTCTTTTTTTATTTCCCTAATGGTATCCTTTGAAACACAAAATTTCTTACTTTTCCTGAAGTTCAGTTTATTTTACTTTTATGTATTTCATATTTTTGATAACATATGTATATAAAAATTATTTGCCAGATCTTTGGTCATTAAAATATGACATTGTGTTTTCTTACGAGTGTGATAACTTTAGCTTTTACATTTACTTCTTTGATCCATTTTGAGTTAACTTTTCCACAGTGTGTGACATAAAAGAACAACTTCATTCTTTAGCATGTGGCTACTTACTTGTCCTAGCCTATTTGTCGTCCATTTGTTGAAAGGACTATTCTTTTTCTATTGGATGGTGTTGACACCTTTCCTAAAAACCATTTTGACTATAGATGCATGTTTACAGCTTTTCTTAACAAGAAGGTTATTTTAACTTTCTTATTGTTTAGATGGTTCTTTCACAGATATTCTGTTACTGAAGAAAGCTTATGTTTATTTTTAAGTACTTTAGGGATTATACCACAGACTTTTATCTAGAATGAGACACTGTTTTCAGCATCAAACAGCTATTCTGGTCATGAAAGTTGAGTTTGTAAAACCATGTTTCTTGAACTAAAGGTGACATTTTTAGCTTCCATTCTACTGGTGCTTCCTGAGTGCTAGGAACCATGCTATTCTAAGGCTTACAAAAAATACATGGCAGTCTTTTCCTCAGGCTGCTAATTATTTAAAAGATACTGGGAGCAGAGAGAGGGAGGGAATAACATGACATGAGGATAGCCTCATGGAATTTTTTTAGCTAATAAAAGTGCTATATTTTGAATGTATATAGAGTGTATAGCTGTTTTTACCTATACACTGTTTATAATGTTAACTTTTTTTGGTAAAGTAAGCATTTTCTTAAGACCCAAATCTTCACTTGCAATTCTTTACTCTTGTTCAAAGCTCTGAATTAAGATGAGTATCATGAATGCTGCAGAAAAGAAAGATGATAAAGCAAGATGATTGGGTAGCCCCATGTTATTATTGTCATGCTCTTGGAAAGTCCATTGTTGGCCACAAGATTGTTGAAGCTCATCACACAGAATCGTAACATTCTTTCCATGTCTTTTCTTTCATGTAATTTGAAGCATTTTTCCCTAATGAGTCTTTCCTTCTTAATGTCATTTTGTATAATTTTATGTTCCTTTTTCTTAGGAGCCTCAGCAGTCCAACTTTGGTCCTGGAGAACAAAGTGAGTATTTTTTTTGCTCTTGGTTTTCAAAGTAATCTATTTACTAAGTATTTGATTCTCGTGGTCTCACCATATATTGCTTTAGTAATTCTTTTGCGCTTCTTACCCTAATTTTTATGATCTGATAAGTAGTAATGGGTTGAACTAAATCTTGGTATGCTTAAAAAACATCAAGGTCAGTGTCTATGGGTCTTGGGAAATTAAAATAAACTTCACTAAAATAGTTGAAAGTTCATATATTTGGATGGTCACCTCATAAACTCAAGAGTCATTCTTCTGACTTTCTTTTTTTTTTTTTTTTTAATTTTATTTGTTTATTTGAGAAGTGGAGTCACAGGCAGTGAGAGGGAGAGACAGAGAGAAAAGTCTTATATCTGCTGGTTCACTCCCCAAATGGCCACAATAGCCGGAGCTGAGCCAATCCGACCCAGGAGCCAGGAGCTTCTTCTGGTCTCCCACACAGTTGCGCAGGCCCAAGTGCTTGGGTCATCTTCTACTGCTTTCTCAGGCCATAGCTGAGAGCTGGGTCAGAAGAGGAGCAGCCGGGATGGGAACTGGAGCCCATATCATATGCTGGCGCTGCGTAATAACCATGCCTCATTCTTCTGACTTTCTTCTTCTTTCATGAAGATACTTGGTTTTTTGATGGTAAAACTTCAGGCAAGAAAGGGTCATCGTGGCCGGCGCCGCAGCCCACTAGGCTAATCCTCTGCCTGCGGCGCCGGCACCCCGGGTTCTAGTCCTAGTTGGGGAGCTGAATTCTGTCCCGGTTGCTCCTCTTCCAGTCCAGCTCTCTACTGTGGCCCAGAAGGCAGTGGAGGATGGCCCAAGTGCTTGGGCCCTGCACCCCATGGGAGACCAGGAGAAGCACCTGGCTCCTGGCTTTGGATCGGTGCAGCGCGCCGGCCGTGGCAGCCATTTGGGGGGCGAACCAACGGAAAAAGGAAGACCTTTCTCTCTGTCTCTCTCTCTCTCTCACTGTCTAACTCTGCCTGTCTTAAAAAAAAAAGGGGGTGGGGGGTCATCGTAGCTGAATATGGCTCTTCTCTTCCCAAGTCTGTACATTCCCAATTTATGCTTCCTTGGTCTTCTGGTCTGGGTGGAAAGCCTGGTCTGCTGTGTGCTACATCCCAGTCTTTACCTCTACTCTCTTGACCTCTCAGAAGAACCTAAAAAGAAGAGAACTTTAGGGAATGCAAATATGGTCCCAAGGGATACTGATTGTGTACATTGATAGTGATAATGTCAGGAACCATTACAAATGTGGGAGCTTCACCCTATACCTCTGTTAACAAAATAGGTAGTCTTTTTGCCAAGAGTAACAACTTCTTAAATAAGGTAGTTTTATACTGGTTTTAAGGTGAGTGGGAAAATGAAAATGAGGAACTTTTGAATGCTTGCTAGTTCTTTTTAGTGATCTTAAAGAGATGAAACTAAGGGGTTGGCACTGTGAAATAGCTGGTAAAGACGCCGCCTGCAGTACCAACATCCCGTATGGGCACCAGTTCAAGACCTAGTTGTTCCTCTTCCGGTGCAGCTCCCTGCTGTGGCCTGGGAAAGCAGTAGAAGATGGTTCAAGTCCTTGGGCCCCTACACCCACATGGGAGACCCAGAAGAAGCTCCTGGCTCCTGGCTTTGGATCTGCCCAGTTCCGGCTGTAATGGCCATTTGGGGAGTGAACCAGAGGATGGAAGACCTTTCTGTGTCTTCTCTTTCTCTTTCTCTCTCTTTCTGCCTCTGCCTCTCTGTAACTTTGCCTTTCAAATAAATAAATCTTAAAAAATAAAAAAGATGAAAATTAAATTTTTACATGAAATTTTGAAGTACCATTATATATAGACTTAAGGGGGACTTCAGAAAGTTTGAGGAAAATGTAATTAAGTGATAATTTAAGTGCAAAAATTTTGAAACACACATGTGCACTGTCTTCAGAAAGTTAATAAAAATGTTACTATAAAAGAACTTGCATGAATTTCAGAATTTTTAAACCAAAATAAACTTGTCTTTTAAATACATTTTTCCACAAAGATTTTGACATACCCTTGTAGAATTCTTAGTTCTTCCTTGAAGGTGTAGGTATTCAAAAAAAGGAGCTTGATATTTTTGATGCACAGAAAATAGCTAACTGTATGCCAGAAAATTGAAATTTTCTCTTTTTTTATTTTTTATTTATTTATTTTTGACAGGCAGAGTTAGAGAGAGACAGAGAAAAAGATCTTCCTTCTGACTCCCCTAATGGCTGCCACGGCCGGCCGTCTGCACCGATCCGAAGCCAGGAGCCAGGTGCCTCCTCCTGGTTTCCCATGTGGGTGCAGGGCCCAAGCACTTAGGCCATCCTCCACTGCCTTCCCGGGCCACAGCAGAGAGCTGGACTGGAAGAGGAGCAACAGGGACTAGAACCCCGGGGTGCCGGCACCAGAGGCAGAGGATTAGCCAAGTTCTCTTTAAGAACATATCATCCTTACTCCTCCCCCATTTTCTCTCCCCAAAGCTAAGTATTGGCAAGTGGGATTATAGCTGCACCTGTTCTTTGTAACTTTGTATTTTTTTCACTTAAGTTATTTTAGAGCTGTTTATCAATATAAAGCTCTAATTCATTCTTTGTAATGTTAAAATTGTACTATAGCTGGTGCTGTGGCGTAGTAGGCTAAGCCTCCACCTGTGGTAGCAGTATCCTATAGGAGCTTCAGTTCGTGTCCTGGCTGCTCCTCTTCCAATCCAGCTCTCTGCTTATGGCCTGGGAAGGCAGCGGATAGCCCAAGTGCTTGGTCCCTTGCACCCGGAAGAAGCTCCTGGTTCCTGGCTTTGGATAGCTCAGTTCTGGCCCTTGCAGCCATTTGGGCAGTGAACCAGATGATGGAAGACCTTTCTCTCTGTCTCTCCCTCTGTCTGTCTGTAACTCTACCTCTCAAATAAATAAATAAAGTATTTTTTAAATTTAAAAATTGTACTATATTATATGAAAGAATCATTATTTAACTAGTCATTTACTGATGGACATTTGTTTTCAGTTTCTCCTGTTAGAAATATAAGTATTCGTGTGCGTGTGTCTATTTCTCCAGATACACCTGTAAGGTAAATTCCTTTCATTGGAATTGCCAGGTCAGTAGCAGTATAGTTATAGTATTGATGAGATAATATTGCCAGATTGCCTTCTAGAAAGATCATATAAGTCTGCATTCCTACCAATAGCATGTAAGCGTGTCTACTTCTGGAGTACTTACCAACCAGTGTCTCATATTATTGAGCTTTAATGTTTTGCCATTTACATGGGTAAAGAATTATATCTCATTGTTTTGATTTATATTTATTTGAGGATAGATATTTTACAGTCTAAATAGCCAATCATTTGCTTAGTTACACATTCTTTTTGTTCTAGAAAGATATAACCCTTCTTCTAAAACTTCAAATGGACACCAACCTAAATCGTAAGTTTACTTACTTATTTAACTTTTTATTAAAATTTTTTTGCTAAAAGTAGTTTGTGATATCTGAATATTTTGGACAGTACTTAGAAATATTTACTTAATCTTTTAAGGCAAGAGTGGACAAACTGTTATGTAAAGGACCTGATAGTGAAATATTTGAGACTTTCAGGACTACCTTGTCTATGTACTGTCTTTAATTCTGCTGTTGTAGTATGAAAGCAGCCAGAGACCATGGGTATCACTGTGTTGCAAGAAGACTTTCCTTGCAAAAAAGCTGATAGGCTGAATTTGGCTTGTGGGCCATAGTTTGCCTATCTCTGCTCTGAGATCACAGTTTCTTTCCTCATCTCTCACAGGTTTTGTGTATGTGTGTGTGTTCATAGTTCGTATTTAATAAGTCATAGCCACTCAGTGTAAGAACCAACGTAGTTTACTGTCTTTAAGATTTTCCAATTTTATGTAGTCAGAACCAGGAAGATACATCAAAATGTGATAGGATGATGATAAAATTTCAACTTACACAATGAACTGAGTTCCTGTTACCTCAGTGACTAAAATGAAATTCTAAAGAAACCATGGCCCATAGTGTCAGGTCCCTATGTCATAGCCACCAACTGCTGATAACCTGTCTGGCACCACTGCAATCAGCATAGGGAGAACCAAGTAAAAATGAACAGGTATGAATACATGCTCCCCTCTGCCACTTCTGAAAAATTGAAATTGTATTTCTATTTATCATATAAATACATGCACTGTTCAGTGCCTACTATAAATGTGCACATCGTTTTGTTGAAGATAAGAAAGCATAAGTAGTCTGATAAAATTTTGGACATACTCACATGTGTGAACAGGTTCATTGAGTTGCCATTATTAAATCAGAAGGATTGAGGGAATTCAGAATAAGTATATTTCCCTGCGTAGAGATCCACTAAAGCTCATGTCCTAAAGAATACTCTGTCTATCCCACTTTCTTGGGCCAGCTTTTAAAGTCTTTTCATAATTCTATAATCATCTGTTTACTTAATTTCAAGGTGGTCTTTTGTATAATATTTTGAGCATTTCTTTCCCACTGATGGGACACTGATATGAAATTTTTAAAAGAAAAGTAATGGGGCTACTTTAATGAGAAATTACATATTTTCTGGCTGCATTTCTCTTTAAACTGCATAATAATTTTTCCTCTCCTATAAAAAGACATAGTGTTTGTAAATTGTTACTCAGTTTTTAAGTGTAATGGTTTTGATTTTGTGGCATTAGTAAATTTAGATCTTTAATTTTACTTTCAAAACACATTCTAAAAACTGTTGGCTTATCTATTAGTTTTAGTATGTGGTTTTTAAGTTAGTATTAGTATTAAATTAGTATTATTGGGTGGTTTTTAAACTTGATTTGGATTTTGAGGACTTGGAACCTGGAGTTTTTAAAACTCCTACATGGTCATTTCTGTTGTGTAACCAAGGCTGTCACCCAAAAGTGTTGCTTCTATGGAGGGCACTTATCTTTCATAGCAAGGCATTTGTGAGCGAGAACTTTGGCTTAGGGTATTGTGTTCTTCTGATTTTTACAATTACCCAGTTGCCAGCAGTTACCCAAATCTGTCTTCATGGAACACTGGAGACAAAGAAAGAATTGCTTGATCCTTTCATTTTTATCTTCCCTCTTTTTAGGAGTTAAGTCTTCCTAGTGCACGGTTAGGTATGGCTATGTTAATTTGTTTTAATAGTGATATAATGTGTGTGGGAGTGCAATTTGAGGAAACTTCTAGATTACAGAAATGAGTATGAGAGTTTATAGAAAGTAGCTTTGACTTAATAGAAAAGAAAGGTGAACATATTACCCATGGAAAGGTTAGAGTTTATGAAATGGTTAAATTACTCTGTTTTTATTCTAAATGAATGAAACTGAGAGTAAGACTTGGGCTTTCTTTTTTCTTTGTTTTTCAATTAAATCTTTGACGACTGCAATGATTATTTCTAGAATTGCTGGTAGATATTTAATATTCTGGCATGCCATGTTAAACTGTTTCAGATATAATAATCCTTTCTTCCTTTTCCCTCTAGTATGTTAAAAGATGACTTAAAACTCAGCAGCAGTGAAGACAGTGATGGGGAACAGGTATGTTTACTATGTGATTTTTGCCTGTCTCATCCAGTATTTATTTCATTGTATTTTATGTGTAATTGAATCATATATTTGTGATCCATTTATTTAAAATAAATTTCTTCCTGCAGGCTTTCTGACATTCAAATGTTTTAGTTTTCTACTCTGTGTTTTATCTTCCATTTGTTTTCTTATTTTACCAGTATTGACTTTTCCTTAACATTTGTTATGGATCAAAGGATATTCATGAAGCAGGAGGTTATTGATAAGAAAGACTATTAGCAGATCTTTTGATCTCATCCTGACAGTTGTGTTATTCTTTAGGTAAAACACTATGAATGTTAAGTAAGCATTGATACATGCATTAGAGAATGCCAGTTTCTTCATCAGGAATTCAACTTTTGTTCATTTTAGGCAAATAGAGTACTGTTTATTCATTAATAGATTTTCTTCTTGTGCTTTTATTTTAGGATTGTGATAAAACAATGCCAAGAAGTACACCAGGAAGGTAGACATTGTTTCTTTTTTTTTAATTTGGAGGGATAAGGTCAACCTGATAATATTGTAGTGATATAATAAGTGGCCTTATAAAATGTATGTTATCAATTGTCATAGTGGTTGTACAACTAAATTAAAAATCATTGAATTCTGTTAATGGGTGAATTTTGTATATAAATTAGACTTCAAATTATTTTTAACATTTAGTTAATTTATTTTCAAATTCTGGATTCACAGAATTGTAACAGCTTAACAAATAATAAACATTTAGGGAGCACACCTGTAGCCTAGTGGGTAAAACTTCTGTGTCCCACATAAGAGTATCTGTGTTTGATTCCTGACTCTTGGCTCCAGCCTTCAGCTTCCTGCTAATGCAGATCCTGGGAAGCAATGGTGATGGCTCAAGTACTCGAATTCCTTTCACCCTTGTAGGAGACCTGAAGTGCATCCCAGCTCCCAGTTGCTGCCCTAGCCCAGTTCCAGCTGTTGTAGGTATTTTGGGAGTGAACCAGAGAATGGGAGCTCTCTGTATGGCTCTATCTGTCTTTCTTCCTTTCTCTCACAAACAAATGAAAACTTTTTTTTAAAAAAAATATTTATTTATTTGAAAGGGTTACAGAGAGAGAGAGTTCTTCCTTCTACTGGTTCACTCCCCAGATGGCTGCAATGGCCATGGCTAAGCCAGGCCGAAACCAGGAGTTTCTTCTGGGTCTCCCACATGAGTGGCAGTGATCCAAGCAGTATGACCATCTTTTGGTGCTTTCTCAGGCCACTAGCAGGGAACTGGATCAAAAGTGGAGCAGCCAGGACACAAACTGGCGCCCATGTGAGATGCCGATGTCACAGGCAGCGGCTTAACCGGCTATACCACAACACTGGCCTCTAAATAAAAACTTCTGAAAAATAGCAAACATTTTAAATAAAGTTGATTGTCAGATTTGAATGTTTTCCTGTTGTCACTATATTAAAAAATGTTCGTTTTTAATCTCTTTCAGTAACTCTGAACCTTCACATCATAATAGTGAAGGGGCAGATAACTCCAGAGATGATTCTAGCAGCCACAGTGGGTCTGAAAGCAGCTCTGGATCTGACTCCGAGAGTGAAAGTAGTTCCAGTGATAGTGAGGCAAATGAGCCATCCCAGAGTGCATCTCCTGAGGTGAGACAGAGGGAAGAGCTACCTTCCATAGCCCTCTTAGGGCTCTTGGTGATGTTTGCTTCAGACCCAACTCCAGTGTGAGAGGTGAAGGAAAGCAGGTTACATGTTCCAACAAAGGGAAATTCAACTATGTCTTTTAGAAAAAAACTAGATACTTCAGTTTCCTTGTTCTTTGAATGGACATTTCATCTAGATTAGGAAATGCTTGCAGAGCATTTAAATACTGAATTTATTTTTGTGTTTCAACATGATAATTCATATTGTGTAGTAATTGTGAATAAAATGAGTCATATAATTTCACTGTGGCTTAGTAAAATTTAGGTAAAAATCTGTCTTGCTACCTATATTATTTACTTCCTGGAATTAAATATTTTGTGTGGTCATTTGTCAGAATGCCTTTGAATTTGAATTCCTAACATGAATATTTGCTGTTTTAAAGTCCATACTTGGGGAAGTTTTAAAAATTTCATAGGAAATGGATTCTTCACGGATCCCAAATTTTTTTGCAGCACAATAAACTTAGATTTTAATGCTATGTCTCACAGAATTTTTAAAGTGTCCTTATATAACATTAAGTTCATAATCTCATTGAAGTAATTAGAGCTGATAAGATGCTTTGATTCAGTCAGAACTATGAAAAAGCAATGCTTTTGTTGCATTAGACATTGTCTTCTTTCCTTCTGATTATAAAAGAGAAAGTTTCAATATTGAAAAAGTATATATATATATTTGTTTTTCAGCCTGAACCACCACCAACAAACAAATGGCAACTAGATAATTGGTTGAATAAAGTGAACCCACATAAGGTGTCTCCAGCGTCTTCTGTGGATAGTAACATCCCATCATCTCAAGGCTACAAAAAGGAGGGCCGAGAACAGAGCACTGGGAATAGCTACACTGAGACCAGTGCACCTAAAGAAACAAGTTCCGCTACTCCTGGGCGAGACTCTAAAACCATCCAAAAGGGATCAGAAAGTGGGCGCGGAAGGCAGAAGTCTCCTGCACAGAGTGACAGCACAACACAGAGGAGAACTGTAGGCAAAAAACAACCCAAAAAGGCCGAGAAGGCAGCTGTTGAAGAACCCCGTGGAGGCCTGAAGATAGAAAGTGAGACGCCTGTCGACATGACTGCCAGCATGCCCTCCAGCAGACACAAAGCAGCCACCAAAGGCTCAAGGAAACCCAATATAAAGAAGGAGTCTAAATCTTCCCCTCGGCCTCCAGCAGAGAAAAAGAAATACAAGTCAACGAGTAAGTCTTCCCAGAAATCAAGGGAAATCATAGAAACAGATACCTCATCCTCAGATTCAGATGAAAGTGAGAGCCTTCCTCCTTCCTCTCAAACTCCTAAATACCCTGACAGCAATAGGACTCCTGTTAAACCCTCCTCAGTGGAGGAAGAAGATAGCTTTTTTCGGCAGCGAATGTTCTCTCCTATGGAAGAGAAGGAACTTCTTTCACCCCTTAGTGAGCCTGATGACAGGTATCCACTTATTGTGAAGATTGACCTGAATCTCTTGACTAGAATACCAGGAAAGCCTTACAAAGAGACAGAGCCACCTAAGGGGGAAAAGAAAAATGTGCCAGAAAAGCACACAAGAGAGGCCCAGAAGCAAGCCTCAGAGAAAGTGTCCAACAAAGGCAAGAGGAAACATAAGGTATGTAAAGATTGTATTGTTACTCTCATTCTTTTTTATTAGAGAGAGTGAGCGAGCGAGCGAGCGAGCAAGCAATCTCCCATCTGCTGATTCATACCCCAGTTACCTGCAGCAGCTAGGACTAGTCTGGGCGAAAACTGGGGAGCTGGGAAAACAGTCCAGGTCTCTCTCCTGGATGGTAGGAAACCAGTTACTTGAGCTGTCAATGCTGCTTCCTGGGATCTGCATTAGCTGGAAGCTGGAGTCAGGAGCTGGAGCCCTAGTTGCATATCAAACCCAGGCACTCTGGTAGGGAGTGCAGGCATGGTAATCTCTAGGACAAATGCCTGTCTCCATTTGTTTTTGTTTTTTGTAAAGATCTATTTTATTTATTTCAAAGAGTTACAGAGATCTGTAGAGACAAGAGAGAGAAAGGTCTTCCATGTGCTGGTTCATCCCCAGATGGCTGCAGTAGCCGAGAGCGAGAGAGAAAGAGAGGGAGAGAGAGAGAGAGAAAGGTCTTCCATGTGCTGGTTCACTCCCCAAATGGCTGCAATAGCTGGAGCTGAGCTGATAAGAAACCAGGAGCCAGGAGCTCCTTCTGGGTCTCCTACATAAGTGCAGGGGCCCAAGGACTTGAGACATCCTCCCCTGCTTTCCCAGGAGCATTACCAAGGAGCTAGATTGGAAGTGGAGCAGCTGGGACTCCAACCGGCACCCATATGGGATGCTGGCACTGCAGGCTGGGGCTTTAACCTGCTGCACCACTTTTTTTTTTTTTTTTTAAGATTTATTTATTTATTTGAAAGTCAGTGTTACACAGAGAGAAAAGGAGAGGCAGAGAGAGAGGTCTTCATCCCCTGGTGCACTCCCCAGTTGCCGCAGCGGCCACAGCTGGGCCAATCCGAAGCCAGGAGCTTCTTTCAGGTCTCTCATGTGGGTGCAGTGGTCCAAGGACTTGAGCCATCTTCTACTGCTTTCCCATGCTGTAACAGAGAGACAGAGAGCTGCATAGAGAAGTGCAGTAGCTGGGACTTGAACTGGCGCCCATATGGGATGTGTGCACTGCAGGCGCCAGCCCCCCGTTTGTTTTTACTAAAGATTTATATATTTGACAAACAGGCAGAGGCAGAGAGAGAGGTCTTTCATCTGCTGTTTCACTCTCCAAATGGCTACAACAGCCAGAGCTGGGCTGATCTCAAGCCAAGAGCCTGGAGCTTCTTCTGGGTCGCCCACTTGGGTGTAGGGGCCCAAGTACTTGGGCCATCCTCCACTGCTTTCATAGGCACATTAGCATGGAGCTGGATCAGAAGTGGAGCAGCCAGTACTTGAACCAGCACCCAAATTGGATGCCATCACTGCAGGCAGCAACTTTACCGATTATGCCACAGCACCAGCACCTCCATTTGTTTTTTAAACATCATAATTTGAAATGCTGTGGAAATCTCAGTAAGCCACAAATTTACATATATAGTGGAGACTTCTGAGGGAAAAATAGCTTTTTTTTTTTTTTATATTTTTAAGTTTTATTTATTTATTTGAAAGGCAGAGTTAGAGAGAGATCTTCCGTCCACTGGTTCACCCCTGAAATGGCCACAGTGGCCAGACCTAGGCCAGTTTGAAGCCGGGAGCCAGGAACCAGGAGCTTCTTCCGGGTCTCCCATGTGGATGCACGGGCCCAAGTGCATCTTCCACTGCTTTCCCAGGCACAGTAGCAAGAAACTGGGTCGGAAGTGGAGCAGCCGGGACTCGAATGGGCGCCCATATGGGATGCCAGCACCATAGGTGGCAGCTTTACCTGCTATACCACAGTGCCATCTCTAAAGAACAACTTTTTATATCTTTTCTGCTGTAGTGAGGAATTTTTAGAGGAAGGTAAACTTTTAAATAATCTTTATTGAAGAATACTGTAGTTTCCCCTAATGCATACCTTTGAGTGTGATTGTAAAAGACATAAAGTTGAACTTCAACGGGTGAACAGATAGGTACCGAGACTGGCCTTATCAAGTAAACCTAGGAGATAAACCCCAGTCAAGCTGACTTGAGAATCACAAACAGGATAGAGAGATTATTTCCTTAACAAAATCATCCAGAGATGTTTTTCTGCTCTCCTTTTATTAAATCCCCAGTGCAGATGCTATTCTAACAAATGAAAATCTTCAGAGATTTACATTGTCCATATTATTTGAATTTCTAGAAAACTGAGGCATATTATTTTATTTGCTCTAGCCAATGAGTTTCCAAAGCTATTTAGAGAACTATGTATGGCTGGTGGCTCTTGTAGCCAACAGCCTCAGATTGTTAGATGTGGTTATGGGGTTTAATTTGTAGAATTGTATAAAACAGGAATTATATATAGTATATATTATACATAATTATAATATATGTTATATATTATAGAGTCTACTCTTTAGAAACAGTTGTTTATTATGACATTTAAAAAATTGTCCTTTTGTGCTTTTAAAAATTGTATATCTTTTTAAGATTTATTTATTTATTTATTTATTTGAAAGAGTTACACAGAGAGAAGAGAGGCAGAGAGAGAGAGAGAGAGAGGTCTTCCATCCAATGGTTCAATCCCCAATTGGCTGCAGTAGTCGGAGCAGCGCTGATCCGAAGCCAGGAGCTTCCTCCAGGCTTCCTCCGGGCCTCCCACGCGGGTGCAGGGGCCCAAGGCCTTGGGCCATCTTCTACTGCTTTCCCAGACCATAGCAGAGAGCTGGATCGGAAGTGGAGCAGCCGGGTCCCGAACTGGCGCCCATATGGGATGCTGGCGCTTCAGGCCAGGGCATCAACCTACTGCGCCACAGTGCCGGCCCCTATTATATATTCTTTATAACATATTCAGACATTTAGAATATAGAAATTGAATGTCCTTTTTAATCTTGTTTAAAATGTTCACTATGTAGACTTGTAATTAAAAAATCCTCGTCCTTCAAAAGTGTCTCTTATCTCCCCCCTTCCCCATAACTCATTGGTGTTTTTTTCTAGAAAGTTTGTTTTATATCAATGACTATTTAAGTCACATTTTTATTTCATAAAATGTATAATGCTACAAAACTCAGTAATGATTTTTAAGACTCATGACATTGGTAAAAACAAAGTGTCAGAGGCCTTTCCTAGAGATAAAGCAGATATTGAGAGAGATCCCAGTCAAGGTCAGTGAAAGGTATGGATTCATTTCTTTCATCTTTTCATTTATCCGTATTTAATCATTTCTGCAAGGGAACAATCACATTTTTATCATAGTAGAATATTGACATTTTTTAAAAAACTGTTTACTTACTCACTTTTGTTTATTTGAAAGGCAAAGTGACAAAGAGAGACAGAAAGTTTATCTCTGTATGCTTGCAACAGTCAGGGCTAGACCAGACTGAAACCAGAAGCCAGGATCTGGCTTTCCTACATGGGTAGCGGGCACTCAAGTGCTTGAGCCATTATCTGCTGCCTCCCAGGAGCATTTAACAGAAAGTTGGGTCAGATGGTGGACACAGAACTCAATCCTAGACACTCTAGCTTGGGATGAGGGTATCCCAACACCCTCCCAAATATTTGCTTTTTTTGTGTTCTGATATGTGAAGTAATAGGAAACCTTATTTTTATACAGAAAGTAACACAGACAATAGATAAGCCTACCACTTACGTTTTTAGTCAAAAAGTTTTTGAAAAGTCATTAGGCTTGGCTATAATCAGAAGGACAGATCATAGCAAATATTGGTCCAGTTGTGGGAGTTAGAAGTTTTCATGCAGTGCTAAAACTTTCATATAGCATACAATGATATAGCTCCTTTAGAACACGTTTTGACAGTACCTCAAAAGTGCAACCAAAAGAGCTCTTAGTTCCTAGCTTTGTGGCTTGCATGTCTTCAGCCTGCAGCCAATGACTTTGGGAGAGCAGGCCTAGTGTAGTACCCTGCCTGGACAGAGCGAGAAGAGAACTATACAGAAAAACATAGGTCCAACAATGCCTTTACATAATTTTGACTCTGGCTACACCGCACTGGTTGCTACTAGTGAAATCAATGGCTACACAACAGCAGCTGGTGTGCCCTCCCGGGCTCCAGCACTCCTTTTTGGGTGTCTTGCAGGCCTGGTCGTTTACCACCTGTCTAAGGATACAAGGAACATGGATTTTCCTGGCTACATCTAGGACTTTGGCATTATGGGAATGACATTCTACCACTCTGGAAAATTTATGCCCACATGTTTAATTACAGGTGCCAATTTGTTGTTGATCACCAAACTTGGAAGTAGGTTGTTGAATAGACCCCATCAGTAGGAGTCATTTCCCTGTCTGGACATGTGGAAAATTTAAAATTGGCAAACTTTGACTATTTTCAGTGTAGTAAGAGAAATAAGTGCAACATTTTTATGTACTGTGACATTTTACATTTAAAAATGACACACAGGGGCCAGCATTGTGGCATGGCTGGTAGAGCTGCCACCTATGATGCCCGCATCCCATATGCGTGCTGATTCAAGTCCTGGCTGCAAATCTTCTGGTCCAGCTCCCTGCTAATGGTCTAGGAAAAGCACCAGAAGATGGCCGAAGTGTTTGGGCGCTTTACCCATGTGGAAGATCCAGATGGAGTCCCAGGCTTCTGACTTCGGCCTAGCTCAGTCCCGGCTATTGCAGCCATTTGGGGAGTGAACCAGCAGGTGTAAATTCTCCCTTTCTGTGTGTCTCTCCCTCTCTTTGTAATCCTGACTTCCTAAATAAATCTTTTAAAAAAAAAAAAGAACTCAGGGAAAAATTAGTCATTACCATTACAACCCTACAAAGGTGTCAAGAACTCATTGAGCCGCACCGTGGTTCAATAGGCTAATCCTCCGCCTTGCGGTGCCGGCACACGGGGTTCTAGTCCCGGATGGGGTGCCGGATTCTGTCCCGGTTGCCCCTCTTCCAGGCCAGCTCTCTGCTGTGGCCCGGGCGTGCAGTGGAGGATGGCCCAAGTGCTTGGGCCCTGCACCCACATGGGAGACCAGGAGAAGCACCTGGCTCCTGCCATCGGATCAGCGCAGTGTGCCGGCCACAGCACGCCGGCCATGGTGGCCATTGGGGAGTGAACCAATGGCAAAGGAAGGACCTTTCTCTCTGTCTGTCTCTCTCACTGTCCACTCTGCCTGTCCAAAAAAAAAACCTCACTGATAGCATCATACAGCTTAATTTTTGCATTTTGATGTTTTCTCTTTTTTCTATATCTGTGGATAAGTCTCAAGGTAAAAAAAGTTACAGGTCAGCACTGGGGGCCCTGAGATCCTATGCTTTCGCTGGAGGAAATAGCTTGATGAGATTTAGTGTATGTTCTTTGGCTCATCTTTGAGCACAGAACTACTTTCAAATTACGTTAAATGAAATATCCATGAAAATAAAGTTTATCATAAATAGAAGATAAACCTATTTACCATATAACCTAGCAGTTGTACTCCTAACCATATACCCAAGAGATATAAAAATGTGTATTCATACAAAAACTAGTATTTAGGGACAGGCATTTTGTGTAGTGTTTAAGATGTTGCTTGGGATATTTGCATCCCGTTTTGGAATGTTTCTGTTCAAATCCAGCTCCAGTCATGCTTCCAGCTGCCGGACATTTTGTACCATGGGAAGCACAGGTGATAGTTCAAGAATGTGGGTCACTGCCTTCCTTGTGGGATACCTGGACTGAGTTCCTAGCTCCTTGCTTTTACAACTGTTCTTGTCCTAGCTGTTGCAGGGAGTGAACCAGTAGATGAGAGATCACCCTGTCAGTCTGTCTCTGTCTGCCTTTCAAATAAATCAATTAAATAAAAATTTAAATTAAAAAATGTGTTCATTTTCATAGTAGCCTTCATCATACTAGCAAAAGATTGTTGACGACCCTGGGCAGGTGCTGTGGTATAGTAGGCTAAGCCTCTGCCTCTGGTGCCAGCATCCCATATGGGCACTGGTTCATGTCCTGCCCTGGCCGGTCATCTTTTTTTTTTTTTTTTTTTGACAGGCAGAGTTAGAGAGAGAAAGACAGAGAGAAAGGTCTTCCTTTTCCGTTGATTCACCCCCCAAATGGCTGTTACAGCTGGCGGGCTGTGCCAATTCAATGCCAGGAACCACGTGCTTCCTCCTGGTCTTCCATGCAGGTGCAGGGCCCAAAGCACTTGGGCCATCCTCCACTGCCTTCCCGAGCCACAGCAGAGAGCTGGACTAGAAGAGGAGCAACCAGGACAGAATCTGGCACCCTGACCAGGACTAGAACCCGGGGTGCCGGCGCCACAGGTGGAGGATTAGCCTAGTGAGCCGCGGCGCCGTCCCCTTTTTTTTTTTTTTGAGATTGATTCATTTTATTTGAAAGTTAGAGTTACACAGAGAGAGGAGAGGCAGAGAAAGAGGTCTTCCATCCGCTGGCTTACTCCCCACATGGCCACAATGGCCGGAGCTGCGTCAATCAGGAGCCAGGAGCTTCTTCCAGGTCTCTCATGTGGATGCAGGGGCCCAAGGGTTTGGGCCATCTTCTACTGCTTTCCCAGGCCACAGGAGAGAGCTGGATTGGAAGTGGAGCAGCCAGGACTTGAACCAGCACCCATATGGGATGCCAGCACTGCAGGCAGCGGCTTTACCTGTTATGCCACAGTGCCAGCCCCAGGTCATCTTCTGATCTGGTTCCCTGCTATGGCCTGGGAAAGCAGTAGAAGATGGCTAAGTACTTTTGCCCCTGCACTCATGTGGGCAACCTGGAAAAAGCTGCTGCCTCCTGGCTTTGGATCGGCCCAGCTCCAGCCGATGCAACTGTTTGAGGAGCTGATCATTGGATGGAAGCCCTTTCTCTCTCTCCCTCTCTTTCCCTCTCCCTCTCCCTCTCCCCCTCTCCCCCTCTCCTCCTCTCCTCCTCTCCTCCTCTCCTTCTCTCCTTCTCTCCCCCTCTCCCCCTCTCCCCCTTTCCCCCTTTCCCCCTCTCACCCTCTCCCCCTCCTCTCAAATAAGTAAAGTCTTTAAAAACCCAAATGGTCATCAGCTGATGAATGAATAAAGTGTGGCATATCCATATAGTGGAGTGCTGTCCACGTATAAGTGGAAGTAAAGTACTAATCCATGCTGTATATGGCTGAACCTCAAAAATACTATGCTGGGGCCAGGACTATGGTGCAGCAGGTTAAGCCACCACTGGTAGCCCTAGAATCCCATATGGGTACCCGTTTGAGTACCAGCTGTTCTACTTCTGATCCAATTCCTTGCTAATTGTACCTGGGAAAACAGCAGAACTTGCCCAAGTCCGTGGGCCGCAACCATCCATGTAGAAAATCCTAGAGAACTCCTGACTTCATCCTGGCCCAGCCCCTGCCATTGTGGCCATTTGGGGAGTGAACCAGTAGATACAAGATCTCTCTTTGTAACTCTGCTTTTCAAGTAAATAAATCTTTAAGAAAAATATTATGCTAAGTGAAAAGAACCAGACAAAAAAGGCCACACATACCATATGATCCCTTTAGAGGAAGTGTCTAGAATAAGCAAATACAAAAAGACTATGTGGTGGTTGCCAGGACCTGAGAGAGAACAGATTGAAAAGTGACCATTCGTGGGATATAGGGTGTGTTTTTCAGATGATCAAAATGTTCTAAAGTTGATTGTTGTGATAGTTGTATGGTAATATGAATATATTAATGCTATAGAATTGTGCATTTTTAAACAGTGAATTTTATGATATGTGAATTTTATCTTCATTTTATTTTTATGGATAGCTCTAATCCCTAAAGTCATTACATGAAGAAGATACCATCAGAAAGCTGGATGTATCTGCAACTGGATGTATCTTTCCAGCCTTATGACCAGATTTAGGGACCGTGTTGTGGTATAGGGGGTTAAACCATTGCCTACAATGCCAGCTTTCTATTTGGGTGCTGGTTGGTGTCCCAGCCACTCCATGTAGATCCAGCTCCCTGGTAATGTGCCTGGGAAAGGATTGGAAGTTGGCTCAAATGCTTTGGGCCCCTGTCACCCATGTGGGAGACCCAGATGTAGTTCCATGCTCCTGGCTTTTGCCTGTCCCATTCCCAGCTGTTGTGGCCATTTTTCAGAGTAAACCAGCAGGTGAACTAGCTCGCTCTCTCTCTGTTTCTGTCTCTTCTTCTCTCTCTATAATTCTGTCTTTAATCTTTAAAAAAGACCAGATTTACAGGACATTGTTTAAATGAGTCCTTTGACTTATCATTTGTCTTACATCTTTTTAGGATTTTTGTTTGTTTTTGAAAGGTAGAGCAGCAGAAAGAGGGGAAACAAAGAGACAGCAAGAGAAATCTTCCGTCTGCTGGTTCACTCCCCCAAATAGCTGCAACAGCTATAGTGGGGTAAAGCCAAAGCCAGAAGCTAGGAACTTCTCCCACATGGGTGGTATAAGCCACTGTACATAGGTCGTTAGTATTGACTTTCTAAATACATTAGCAAAAAGCTGCATCCAAAGCAGAGCAGTCAGGACTTGAACCAGCACCTGATAGGAAATGCTAGCATCATAAGTGGCAGCCTCACCCACTGTGTCACCACCCTGGCTCCTCATTTGTCTTATTTCTAAAGTTTTATCAAAGATAAACAATTGAGGTATGACTGGTGCTGGACACTGAAGTTACATGAATGAAAATCAAACTTAGTATCTGCCATTTTCTGTTTCTCATCCAGAGTGAAGATGATAACCGAGCCAGTGAGAGCAAGAAACCCAAAACAGAAGATAAGAATTCAACAAGCCACAAGCCATCCAGCAATCGAGAGTATGTCCACCAAACATGCTGTATACCATTGTTGTTAACATGTCTGTCAGTTGGTACTGGGTTCTTTCTAATATTCTTTCATGGTGTTCGATGTAGTAAATTTCTGTGATACACATGCATTCATACATCAAATACTGGGAGCTTTTAATTTTTAGCTAATAGGGATAGAAAAGATATAAGATTCAGTTACTTCTTCCTGTCTTTTTAATAGGACAGGGGTAAGCGCAGGGTAAGAACATTATATGGCATGCTTACCTATAAATCCTGAATGACTAATTGGTAAGTTGAGAAGTTGGTCTCTTCATTCATGATTCATATGTTGATTCACTCAACCAGTACTTACTGAGTGCTTATTGTATAGCAGGCGGTTTAAGATACCATACAGCTATTGGGGAAAAAGAAACAGGCAGGATGCCCACCATCGTGGACTTTACAGCCTTTTTTGTAGAAATCTTACATCCTAATAATCAAATGGGGAAAAAGATACTTGTCTTGAAAGCAGATAAAGAAAATGAAAAAATCCATCAACCTTATATTACTATGTGGAAAAATAAGAACATTTTTTTGGTTTGGCAGGTCATCTAAGCAGAGTACTGCAAAAGAAAAGGATTTGTTGCCTTCTCCTGCTGGGCCTGTTCCTTCAAAAGATCCAAAATCAGAGCATAGTTCTCGAAAGAGGACTATTAGTCAGTCATCTTCCTTGAAGTCAAGCAGTAACAGCAATAAGGAGAACAGTGGCAGCAGCAAAAGCAGTTCCTCCACATCAAAGCAGAAAAAGACTGAAGGGAAGACTTCAAGTAGCTCCAAGGAGGTTAAGGTATGGTGTTGGGGTCTCAGAGACTTTGAGAAATCATTCTCGAGGCCAGCACTGTGACAGAGCAGGTTAAGCCCCCACTTGCCACGCTGGCAAACCACATGAGCTGATTTGAGTCCTGGCTGCTTCACTTCCCATGCTGCTCCCTGTTAACGTGCTTGGGAAAGCAGCAGAAGATGGTTTGAGTGCTTGAGTCTCTGCTCCCTCTGTGGGAGACCTGCATAGAATTTCAGGCTTCTGGATTTGGCCTGCTCCAGCCCTAGCTGTTGCCTCTCTATCTCTTGCTCCTCCCCTGTAGCTTTGCCTTTCAAATAAATAAATCATAAATATGTGTGTGTGTGTGTATTAAGTGATATATAAGGGAAATCATTCTCAATTCCATGTGACTTTTTCAGGGTGATACTTTGAAGTTTTTGTAAACGTCCTATTTAATGTATAGGCCTGTGTGCTTTGCTCCCAATGTCATATTTCTTTATGTTTCTAATGACGTATTTATTTATTTAAAAAGGCAAGTGACAAAAAGGGAGAGAGTGAGATTTTCTTATTTATTTATTTATTTATTTTATTTTTGACAGGCAGAGTGGACAGTGAGAGACAGAGAAAGGTCTTCCTTTTGCTGTTGGTTCACCCTCCAATGGCTGCCACGGCTGGTGCACTGCAGCCGGCGCATTGCGCTGATCTGAAGCCAGGAGCCAGGTGCTTCTCCTGGTCTCCCATGTGGGTGCAGGGCCCAAGCACTTGGGCCATCCTCCACTGCCTTCCCGGGCCACAGCAGAGAGCTGGCCTGGAAGAGGGGCAACCGGGACAGAATCTGACGCCCCAACCAGGACTAGAACCCGGTGTGCCGGCGCCGCAGGTGGAGGATTAGCCTATTGAGCTGCGATGCCGGCTGAGAGTGAGATTTTCTATCCACTGGTTCACTCCCCAAATGGCCACACCAGCCAAGGAGGCTCATCTGGGGCTGCACTAGGATGCCCAGAACTCCAGCTGGGCAAGTGAGTGGCAGAGGCCCAAGTATTTGAGATATCTTCTCCTTCTTTCCCAGTTTCATTAGCAGAAAGCTGGGTTGGAAATAAGGCAACTGGGGACTCAAACAAGCTCTGTGATATGGGATACCAGTGTCTCAATAAGCAGCTTAACCTACTGTATACCACAGCGCTAGCCCCTATGATAGAATCTTAATGCTAAGCTTCTACAATAATCTGAGGCAGTGGAAGCAGTTAGTCATCTGGCCACATGCATATTAATTAATATAGAAATCCAAAATAGGGGCCGGTGCCGCGGCTCAATAGGCTAATCCTCGGCCTGCAGCGCCGGCATACCGGGTTCTAGTCCCATTCAGGGCACCAGATTCTGTCCCGGTTGCTCCTCTTCCAGTCCAGCTCTGCTGTGGCCTGGGAGTGCAGTGGAGGATGGCCCAAGTCCTTGGGCCCTGCACCCGCATGGGAGACCAGGAGAAGCACCTGGCTCCTGGCTTCAGATCACCACGGTGCGCCGGCTGCAGCGCACTGGCCACAGCGGCCATTGGGGGGTGAACCAACGGAAAAAGAAGACCTGAATCTCTCTGTCTGTCTCTCTCACTGTCCACTCTGCCTGTCAAAAAAAAAAAAAAAAAAAGAAAAGAAAAGAAAAGAAAAGAAAAGAAAGAAAGAAAGAAAGAAAGAAAGAAAGAAAGAAAGAAAGAAAGAAAGAAAGAAATCCAAAATAGGAAAAGTTGGCTTTGGAAGTTTTTATTTCTGTTTCTGTTTTTTTAGTTACATATATTTACTTTACCTGAAAGGAAGAGAGAGAGAGAGACAGACACACAAAGTGAGAGAGATCTGTCCATTGATTACTTTCCAAATTCCACAGCAGTCAGGTCTGGGCAAGGCTGAAGCCAGGAATCCAGAACTAAATTCTGGTCCACCACATGGGTGACAGAGACCCAAGTACTTGAGCCATCACCTGCTGCCTTCCAGGATGCATATCAATAGGAAGTTGGATCAGAAACAAAGCCAGAACTCACACCAAGCACTGTGATATGGGATGGAAGGCATCCCAAGCAACATCATAAGCTAAATGCTCAACCATGGAAGTTTTTTTTTTTTTTTGAAAGACTTAATTATTTCTTTGAAAGAGTTACACACAGAGAGAAGGAGAGGCAGAAAGAGGGAGAGAGAGGTCTTCCAACCACTGGTTCACTCCCCAGTTGGCTGCAATGGCCAGAGCTGTGCAGATCCAAAGCCAGGAGCCAGGAGCTTGGGCTCAGGGGCCCAAGGACTTAGGCCATCTTCTGTGCTCTCCCAGGCCATACCAAGGAGACGGATCAGAAGTGGAGCAGCCAGGACTCGAACTGGCACACATAATGGGATGCCGGCCCTGCAGGCAGCGGTTTTACATACTATGCCACAGCACTGGCCCCGGAAGTTTTTAAAATAATAACTGAATGGCTCCAACTGCTGAAGTTTCAGATGGGCTTTGAGTTTTTTAGAATTAGACTTTATAAATAAGTTACATTACGTGAAGTGACAAAGCAACTATTTGGCTTAATTCATGAAATAGAGAAAAATCTATTCAGTTTAGCATTGAAATTCCTCATTATTATTATCCCTAGCACACTGATAATGTGGAGGAATGTTCCTCATATTTGTGGACGGGGATTTGGATCAGGTACCTCAGTACTGTTGACTGACCTTCTGTTTGTGTACTGTATTGTTGGCATTGCTTTCTAGACTGTTGTAATCAGAAGTAAACTCCCTGAAATCAGAGTATACAAAACAAAATTTATGAAAATAACTAAATTTTAAAAGCATAATTCATTGTATTACTGTTACACAGTAAAGCAAAAATTTGAGGGTTGAAAAATTAGACTTGGTAAAGGCTGTTTGTCATGCTTACTAAGTGTGATGATTAAATTTTTAATTGAGGTCATTTTGATTATGAACAGTTATCAAACTGAGACACACAGAAGGCTTTTTCCCAGCTGCACACCCTCCTGCAGCAGTTTATCCTGCTAATTATCCCTAACGTCCCAAGGACCTGACTCTAACTCACTGCCCCAGATCCCTGTCCGCCTGCTGACTGGCTTTCTCCACCTCCCATCTGTTAACTGTAGAATTTGAGGCCTCTGTTCTTGAAAGCTTCTATCACTTTTTGTTTTTGAAAGAGAGAGTTATCTGCTCATTTGGCTTTTCTTTTGGCATATATAAAAATTCCTGTCTCTTTCTCTTCCTTATGAAGGAAGGAAGTTCCTTTTAGAAGTTTATCAGCATCCTGAAAACAGAAATTTGTGTCTTGAGTTTTCTCCAGGACTTAACTTCCTGAGTAACTAGGAAATATTTATTGGATCAAATGCAGTATATATTTTTAAAAGATTTTTATTTATTTATTTGACAGGTAGAGTTACAGACAGTGAGAGAGAGAGAGAAAGGTCTTCCTTTGGTTGGTTCACTCCCCAAATGGCCACAACAGCCGGAACTATGCCTATCCGAAGCCAGGAGCTAGGTGCCTCCTCCTGGTCTCCCATGCTGGTGCAGGGACCCAAGCACCTGTTCCATCCTCCACTGCCTTCACAGGCCACATCAGACAGCTGGACTGGAAGAGGAGCAACTGGGACTAGAACCCGGCACCCATGTGGGATGCCGGCGCAACAGGCAGAGGGTTAACCTAGTGCGCCATGGCGCTGGCCCCCTCGAATGCAGTATATTTCAGCAAAATATTGAATAGGCTCCTACCACTTTGATTTCAAGACCATAAGAGCACTACACAGTTACTAAAATTGTATTGTTAGTCTTGAGAGTTTCCCATTTAGGCAATTAGATATGGGTTTATTAAAGAAAAATCCAGGGCTGGTACTGTGGCATAGTGGGTAAAGCCACCGCCTGCAGTGTTGGCATTCCTTATGACCACCTGTCCGAGTCCCCACTGCTCCACTTACAGTCCAGCTCTCTGGGGCTGGCGCCGTGGCGCAGTAGGTTAATCCTCCACCGGTGGCACCAGCATCCCATATGGGCGCCAGTTCTTGTCCCGGCTTCCCCTCTTCCAATCCATCTCTCTGCTATGGCCTGGGAAAGCAGTAACAGATGGCCCAAGTGCTTGGGTCCCTGCATCTGTGTGGGAGGCCAGGAGGAAGCACCTGGCTCCTGGCTTCGGGTCGGCGCAGCTCCGGCCGTGGCGGCCATTGAGGAGTGGACCAACAGAAGGAAGACCTTTCTCACTCTCTCTCCCTCTCACTGTCTGTAACTCTACCTCTCAAATAAATAAATAAGTAAATTTAAAAAAAATAATAATAATCCAGCTCCCTGCTATGGCCTGGGAAAGCAATAAAAGATGGTCCAAGTCCTTGGGTCTCTGCACCCTTGTGGGAGACCCAGAAGAAGCTCCTGGCTCCTGGCTCCTAGCTGGTCTGGACATTGCTGCCATTGGGGAGTGAGCCACCAAGTGGAAGACCTCTTTTTATCTCTACCTCTGCCTCTCTGTAACTCTGCCTTTCACATAAATAAATAAATCTTTTTTAAAAAAAGAAAAGTCCACAATTTAGGTAGAAAGTATGCTGTTTTTTACCTAAACTAAAGAAAAATTAGGGGGCCAGCACTGTGGCACAGCAAGTTAAAGCCCTGGCCTGAAGCGCCAGTATCCCATTTGGGCTCCGGTTCTAGTCCCGGCAGCTCCTCTTCCGACCCAGCTCTCTGCCATGGCCTGGGATAGCAGTAGAAGATGGCCCAAGTTCTTGGGCCACTGCACTCTTGTGGGAAACTGGAAGAAGCTCCTGGCTCCTGGCTTCAGATAGGCACAGCTCCAGCCATTGAGGCCATCTGGGGAGTGAACCAGCGGATGGAAGACCTCTCTCTCTGTCTCTGCCTCTGTAGCTCTGTCTTTCAAATAGATAAAAATAAATCTTTTAGGCTGGCGCTGAGGCTCACTAGGCTAATCCTCCGCCTGCGGCGCCAGCACCCCAGGTTCTAGTCCTGGTCAGGGCGCCGGATTCTGTCCCAGTTGCTCCTCTTCCAGTCCAGCTCTCTACTGTGGCCCGGAAGGCAGTGGAGGATGGCCCAAGTCCTTGGGCCTTGCACCCGCATGGGAGACCAGGAGAAGCACCTGGCTCCTGGCTTCGGATTGGTGCAGCGCCGGCTGTAACAGCCATTTGAGGGGTGAACCAACGGAAGGAAGACCTTTCTCTCTGTCTCTCTCTCACTGTCTAACTCTGCCTGTCAAAAAAATAAATAAATAAATCTTTAAAAAAAGAAAAATTAGGTAATCTAGAAGGCCAGGATTTCTTACACATTTTTTCTGTAATAATAAAGTATGTTGACAGTTTTTTTTTGTTTGTTTTTTCTTCAGAAAACTTTCCATTTTCCTTAAATCAAAACTCATTTAAAAAAATATATTTATTTATTTATTTATTTGAAAGAGTTACACAGGGAGAGGAGAGGCAGAGAGAGAGAGAGAGAGAGAGAGAGAGGTCTTTCATCTGATGGTTCATTCCCCAACTGGCCATAACAGCTGGAACCAGGAGCTTCTTCCTGGTCTCCCACACAGGTGCAAGGGCCCAAGGACTTGGCTATCTCTGCTGCTTTCCCAGGCCACAGCAGAGAGCTGGATTGGTAGTGGAGTATCCAGATCTCAAACCTGCACCCATATAGGATACCGGCACTTCAGGCCAGGATGTTAACCCACTGTGGCACAACGCCGGCCCCCGTGTATTTTTTTTTTTAAGATTTGTTTATTTACTTGAAAGAGAGGGAGAGACAGAAAGGGGAATCTTCCACCCTCTGGTTCCTTCCCCAGATGGCCCCAACGGCCAGGGCTGAAGCAGGCTGAAGCCAGGAGTCCAGAGCTTCTTTTATGTCTCCCATGTGGGTCACAGGGACCCAAACACTTCAGCCATCTTCTGCTGCTTTTCCCAAGGCCATTAGCAGGGAACTAGATGGGAAGTGGAGCAGATTGGACACAAATCGGCACCCACATGGGCTGCTTTTTTACTTGCTACACCACAACACTGGCCTCTAAAATTCAGGTGCTTTTAGGTCTGTACAAAACAGAAGAAAAGGTATCCTAGAAATTTTACACTGAAACATAAAATTCAGAAAGCTATTTCCTAACTAAACAGGCAAATTTTACTGTAAAGAACTTAGAATTTACTCTGATCTCATGAGTTACATTTTTGGTATTTTTAGATGGATATTAAGCCCAACTAGTAAAATAATGTGGTGTTGGGTGTTCTCATGGTGAAATATTCATACATCCACGGGGTAGATTTAATTATCGAAGGCAGTGGAATTTGTTTCTTTTTTACCAGTGGCTGAAGAAACACTATGAATTTCACTCACAGTTTTCAATGTGATTATATATTTTGTTGGTCAGGAAAAGGCTCCGAATAGCACCTCTAATTGTCCTCCATCTACACCGACTCCTGATGCTTCTAAGCCTCGAAGAACAAAACTTGCCTTTGATGACAGGTGAATTTTTTTTTATTCTTTTATGCCCTAAAGAAATCATTCCTGTCAGAAGCTCATTTTAATTTCTGTCTGCAGTCAGAAGGATTCATATTTGTATGTGACCCATAGAATATTTAGGCTTGAGTTTGAAAGGTACCCACTAGGCCACATACTGCTCCATTGACTTTACTTCTGTGATTTGATAAGCAAGGTAAATGATGTGCCTTCCAGAAAAACCTTATTGCTGCTGATGTCACTGTTTAAGGTAGGGATTTTCTTACACAAAGAAGAGCAGTGTTCTTTTTTTCCATTTTGGTAAAAGGTTGTTTCTGCTAGTCACATCTTAATTACTCCTAATCTTTCAAGCAACTTGGGCAAATTAGTATTGAACTAAGTAGTTTGATTTGCTGTGAGTTGGTGAACACGACTGATGCTCTTAACCTGATAGAAACATTTGTGAGAAAAGAACTGAACTGAGCATGTAGTAGCAGCTCACTTTCTTTACTTGCAGACAAGAAAACTAATATTATTATCTTATCATGTCACTTAAAATGAAAATTTCCCTTGCAGAAGTTACTCCGCAGACCATTATTTACAAGAAGCAAAAAAGTTAAAGCACAATGCAGATGCATTGGTATGTAAATTTTCTCCTCACTTTTGTCTTTAATCATACTAACTTAACCTCATTTCTTTGTTTGTAGTAATGGTAGATCATTGCTCACTATTTTTATTCTCCTTTCTTCAGTCTGATAGGTTTGAGAAAGCTGTCTACTATCTTGATGCTGTGGTATCTTTCATTGAATGTGGGAACGCTTTGGAGAAAAATGCTCAGGAATCTAAATCCCCATTCCCTATGTATTCAGAGACAGTGGAGCTCATCAAGTAAGTGGGAGAACTTGTCACATCCTGGGCAGTCACAATTTTGGTTTGTCTAGGCAGAGGCTCAAATCTCTATATGCAGTGAACTGAAGGGGATGCTTAACCCTTTATTTTCCTTGGATGAGGAGAGCTAGATCATTCAGTGGGGTTGTTTTTTTTTGTTTGTTTTTGTTTTTTCTGTTTTTTGTTGTTGTTGTTTTGCCTATGCTTAGGTTTGATTCTTATGCTTGGAGGACAACAGAAATCGTGAGATCAAGATAAAGACTTACATTGAGTTTGTCATTTGTTTGTTATTTGTAACTCACAGGTACACTATGAAGCTGAAGAGTTACTTGGCACCAGACGCTACAGCTGCAGATAAGAGACTCACAGTACTCTGGTAAGTGTTGTATATTCTAGCTTCTGCTAATGACAAGCAGTTTCTTAGTAAATTGTGTGTGCTCTTCCCAGTGTTACCCTGGAATCAAACTTCTGTAACCCTGGCATAATTCTGTTCTTGATGGATGGGCAGGAAATAACTCTAAATTACTACTGAAAGATATTAGTTGTTGTCAATCTCTGATCCATTGCCCTCTTAATGGAAGCCATGGTAGGGTGAGGCTGATATTAGAACCCTCCATTATCTTTTTTTTTTTTTTAAAGATTATATTTATTTGACAGAGTTACAGAGAGAGAGAGAGTGACAGAGAGAAAAGTCTTCCATCCGCTGGTTCACTCCCCAGATGTCCAGAGCAGAGCTGGTCCACTCGAAGCCAGGAGCCAGGAGCTTCCTCTGGGCCTCCCACTCGGGTACAGGGTTGGGCCATCCTCTGCTGCTTTCCCAGGCAGTAGTAGAGAGCTGGATTGGAAGAAGGCAGCCAGGATATGAACCAGCTCTCATAGGGATGCCGTGCTACGGGCGGAGGCTTAATCTACTGTGCCACAGTGCCAGCCCCATCCTCTATTATCTTTTTTTTTTCTTTCAATATTTATTTTATTTTTTTGAAAGAGTTATAGAGAGAGGTAGCAGAGAGAGAGAGGTCTTCCATCTGCTATTTCACTCCCCAAATGGCTGCAACAGCTGGAGCTGAGCCGATCCGAAGCCAGGAATTAGGAGCTTCTTCTGGGTCTCCCATGTGAGTGCAGGGGCCCAAGGACTTGAGCCATCCTCCGCTGCTTTCCCAGGCACATTAGCAGAGAGCTGGATTGGAAGTGGAGCAGCTGGGACTCCAACCGGCACCCATATGGGATGCTGGCCCTACAGGTGGGGTCTTTAACCCATTGTGCCACAGCGCCAGCCCCCTCTATGACCTTAAATGGTCACTTTTCCAGAGTGTTCTGGCTTTTGTGATTTTTTTTTTTTTTTTTTTTTTTTTTTTTGGAAAGTACAGAGTTAGAAAAGTCTTCCATCTACTGGCTCACTCTCCAAATGCCTGCAACAGCTGAGGCTGGGCCAAGCTAAAGCTGGCAAGGAGTAACTCAGTTCAGTCTCTCATGTAGGTGATACAGACCCAGATGTTTGAGCTATCACCACTGTTTTCCAAGGTGTGCATTAGCAGGAAACTGGGATGGGAAGTGGAGCCAAGAGTCAAACTCAGGCACTTGATATGGGATGTGGATGTTTCAGGTGGCGTCCTCACCAAGCCAAATGCACACTCCTTCCCCACAGTTCCCAGGACCCTTTTGGTGCCCTTTTCTCTCCCCTTCACCTTAGGGAGCAAGCACCTAGCTTGCCCAGAATACAGAATGTAATTTTTTTTGTCCCAGGGAGATTTTGTGAGTTAGTTTTGTTAATAGACATTTTCTTTACCTGTCCCTGTGTTTAACAGTGGGAATGCAACTGTGAATAAAACAGACACAGTCCTGTTTGTCATGGAATTTTTAGTATGGTGTGAGGAGACAGAAAGTAAGGAACTAAGTCCCTTGACAGGAAAGTATATGCAACTCTGAGTATAAGAATAGAGGGTGGGAGCAGGCACTTAGGTTAGTGGTTAGGACACCCACATCCTACATCAGAGAAGCTGGGTTCAATTCCCGGCTACAACTCTGGCTCCTGATTACAGCTCCTGTTGCACGTTTGGGATGTAGTGAAGATGACTCAAGTAATTATATTCCTGCCACTCACAAGAGAGACCCGGATTGAATTTCCAGCTCTCTAGTTTCTGAGTCATCTCCTACCTCCCTTAATCCTGCTGCCATTGTGGGTGTTTGGAGAGTGCACCAGCAGACAGAGTCAGTCATTCTGTCTGTCTGTCCCTCTCTTTCTCTCTCCAGTCCTCTCAAATAAATAATTTTTAAAAAATAAAAAAATTAGGGACAGGGAGACCTACTCTAGGCGAAAGGAACAACATGGGTGGTGGAAAGGAATAAAGTAGGAGACAGAAAAAGAAGAGCAATGAGAAGTGGTCGTGGCTGGGTAGGGATGAGGGACGGTCTTGCAGGATCTTCCTAAGCCATGTTAAGATTTATATGTTCCATCAGAGTTGTAAGTTAATACTTGAATTTCCTAGTTTTTTTTTTTTAATTCAGATTGTTTATAATTTGATTTGGAGATTCTGCCCCTTAGCAGTTTTGTTTTTAATGCATACATCACTAGGACATACTTGTGTCCTATGGGTTTTGAGTTTGAATGTCAGCAAATAATGGGGGCTAGTCCTAGGTTTCTTTTTTCTTTTTTTTTTTTTAAAGATTTATTTATTTATATGAAAGGCAGAGTTACAGGCAGGCAGAAGCAGAGAGAGAGAGAAAGAAGTCTTCCACCTGCTGATTCATTCCCCAAATGGCCGTAACGGCCGGAAGTGGGTGAATCCAAAGCCAGGAGGCAGGAGCTTCTTCTGGGTCTACCACATGGGTGCAGGAGCCCAAGGACTTGGACCATCTTCTGCTGCTTTCCCTGGCCATAGTAGAGAGCTGGATAGGAAGTGGAACATCTGGGACTCGAACCAGTGCCCTTATGGGATGCTGGCACTACAGGCGGCAGCTTTACCCACTACTCCACAGTGCCAGTCCCTAGTCCTAGGTTTCTTAGCCATATTCCCCTACTCCAGGGTATGTACTATAAGTGTAGCACATTTTTTGGTTTTGCTTAAAGGCTGATGTTGTTGTTGACATTATACCCGGGTCTGCTGTCAAAAGCCAATGTTGTACTCTTGCAAAATGCAAAGATCGTCTGTGCAGACATGTCCAGAGACTGCTGTCCTAGTAAGCAAACTGCCCTTTTTCATTTGCCAGCCTGCGATGCCAGTCTTTGCTGTACCTGAGGCTATTCAAGCTGAAGAAGGAGAATGCTCTGAAGTACTCAAAGACACTGACAGAGCACCTCAAGGTAAGTGTGTCGGTCCAGTGCCTAGGAGACAGAAGTTATAGGCTCCCATTGCCACCCCAAAAGTACTCTTGTGTTTAGGTAAAATAGGAGGCCAGGAGCTACTGTTAGGGAACTTTCAGATAAGTTTGAGGTTTCTGGGAACGCATTTAAATGCACGTATGGCTCAGTGCAGGCAAATGTAGCTGCCATATCTACACTTCGTTAGTCATCTTTTGTTTACTCAACTGTCCTCCTTTAAACTGTTGTCTTAGCTTCCTGAAACATCTTCTGTGGTTTTCAGAGCAGCAGTAGCTTAGCAGTGCCTACAGCATCAAGTTTAAACTCCTTACCCTGGCTTCTTAGTCCCTCATAATCTTGTTCCTTGCTTGTGCTAACCTTTGCTGTGGGTAACTGTTATGGGTCACGTACCTTGTCTCTTTGTATTCAGCTCTCTGCCCTTACTTCTCCCCTTTATCTTTCTGAATGTGATTCATTGGCCCCTTGCCTTCTGTAAATTCTTCCAGATTCCATCTCTCACTTAATAACTTCTTTCTGTTGTATGTTCATAAATAGCCATGCATACATGTTTTGGTGTCTTAAATGTATAAAGCTTAACATCAGCTCTGGCTCAGTACTTTTCAGTATATTTAGTACTTCTTATGTAAAAGGGTTTTTTTCAAGTACATTTTATTTTTCCACAGAATTCTTATAATAATTCTCAAGCACCATCCCCTGGCTTGGGAAGGTAGGTAAAATTTTATTACATAAAATATTATTTGTGACAGGTTTATTAATTGATAATATAAAGGTGGAATGGGTAGGGTCCAGTTCCCAAAAATGGAAAGGTGACTATTTAAAAAATAAAACCCATTTTTAATGAAGTATTTTTAAAAATTTTTTCCTCTTTTGTATAAATGTAAAGATATAAATGAATGAATCCTAGAAAGGCTGGAGATGGAACATTTTTATCATGCAGCAATCTTGATTTTTTAACAGCACCTCCACTCTTCTAGCATTTGATTTCCAGCAACTTGAGTGTGTTAGCTTCACTCAAGTGTTGGCATTACCAGAATTTAATGAAAGTGGCGTGATTGTGGCTTGTCCTCCAACCCTACATCACTACCTCACCCCAAAGGAGGAGAATCAAATGAAATCTTTTTTATTTTATAGTTTTATGTGTTCAGTTATTATGCTTACGTGAACGGACATTCTGTCTCTGCCCAGCCAAGTTTATCACGCTAAAAGTGCAGGTAAAAGTATAAACAAACAGCTTTTTACCCCAGCTTTTGTTTAATTTTCCTTTTTCAGTGTGTGACCGTAGTGTTTGGCATTTCTGCAAACTGAGCACTCTTTCAATAAACATGAAAGATTTCAATGTATGTGTTTCCTAAAAAGTATTTAATTGATAGGAATTTTAAGATGATTGTAGTTGATTAAAAAGGTGTGCCTCTTGGTCACTTTTGAAAAATGCCAGCAATTATGAGGTTCAGAACAATTTGAAAAAGAGGTAATTACGTGTCTGACTAGATGGGAGATGTGTGCTGGGCCAGAGTGAGGGGATGTGGCTTCCAAGCCACTGAACTGCTGCTAATAAGGTGTATGAGTTCTTCAGTCCTGCCATCTATTCTTCTGTTGTTACTCATTGTAATAAAGGATCTAGAGAAGATTATAATTCGCTGTGGCGTTTAGTTCTTATTTAGAAAAAATGGTACTTCTCTGAAAAGCCTTCTAGTTAAAAGAATCATTAAATTTCCAAAACCGTGGTGTAGAAGGATTCCAGTATACGTTGATTATAATGTTTACCATGTCTGTTTGAACCTGCTTCCTGTTTTTCTGTGTGTAGCAAAGCTGTTGGGATGCCTTCCCCAGTTTCTCCAAAGCTGTCACCAGGCAATTCAGGAAATTACTCTTCTGGGGCCAGTAGTGCTTCAGCAAGTGGCTCATCAGTGACCATTTCACAGAAGATCCACCAGATGGCAGCCATCTATGTTCAGGTTACATCCAACTTCCTCTATGCCACCGAAATCTGGGACCAAGCTGAACAGCTTTCCAAAGAACAAAAAGGTAGATAGGTCTCTGGATAAACTTTGAAGGATAGAATTGTTCAGAGAAACTGTTACAATGTAGTTAAATAAATGGCTGTTCTGTATTTAGTTTGTTACCTGGTTTAGAGCTAACAGTATAATCAGTTAGCTAATAATCATATTAAATGTAACTGAATTTGTTCAAAAATATATGTCATGAAACTAACGACGGCCGGCGCTGCAGCTCAATAGGCTAATCCTCCACCTGTGGCGCCGGCACACCGGGTTCTAGTTCCGGTCGGGGTGCCGGATTCTGTCCCGGTTGCTCCTCTTCCAGTCCAGCTTTCTTCTGTGGCCCGGGAGGGCAGTGGAGGATGGCCCAAGTGCTTGGGCCCTGCACCCCATGGGAGACCAGGAGGAAGTACCTGGCTCCTGGCTTCGGATCAGTGCGGTGCGCTAGCCGCAGCAGCCATTGAGGGGTGAACCAACGGAAAAGGAAGGACCTTTCTCTCTGTCTTTCTCTCTCACTGTCCACTCTGCCTGTCCAAAAAAAAAAAAAAAGATAGGAAGAAACTAATGACTCAAACTAAACTAAACTGGTTCTTGGTCTAAGACAAACAAATATGCCTGTATTCTGGCACATTTAAATGCAGCACTTACCATAAAAGTCATAAAATATGTCCTGTTTTGGGATTATTACCAGTAAATTTGGTTAGAGGTATAGGATTACATCCAGACGTCTTTTACACCTGAGATACTTAAGAAAAAGCTTTTGTACTAGCATCAACACAGGTAGATCTTTTACAGAGAATCATTGAAGGAGTCCACCAGTTGGTGTTGTCACAGTGTGCATCTACATACTTAGAGTACTGACAGACCATCAGGTGCAAATCAGATTCTTATCCCTAACGAGGAATAATGGAGAGAGAAAGGTAGAAGACAGATGCCAGTATTTAACATAAAGTTAGGTTTTTAAAAACCTGATTTGCTTCTGAAATTTAAAATGCTGTTGGTAGTGCCCAGGAGAGGTTGTAGAGCTGAAATCCTCCCAAGGCAGCCTGCTCCCCGTTCTCCCATGCTGGTCCTCTGGCCTCTGCTTTCTTCTTCTTTACTTGTTGCATGGCAATTTGAAATGCTGACTGAGGAAGGGAAAGGTTTAATGAACCACCTGCACCTCTCATTTAGCTTTGTCTTCAACAACACAGCATTTTGCCAGTTTTCTTCCCTTACTTTCTCTATCTCATAACGTTTCCTACCCCCACAAGTATTTTAGAGTGGATACAAGACACAATGACATATTACCGGAAAATACTTTGGTAGTACTAAGGGCTTTCCAAAACAATGCCCACCACGCCTTCAATACAGCTGCTGAGGTTTGCCATAGCTGCCTTACACCAACTTGTCTCTAGTCTCCTATCACACTTTCTCATGTTGTGACAAGTAGGCCTGTTGAAAAATCAGTTTGTTTCATTTCACACAGAATCCAAGCCATGTCTGCACGTCCCTGATAGACTCTTTAGTCCCTCCCCCTCCTCGATGTCTTTGGCCGTGCCGTTGCTGTTGAGGAGAAGCCATAGAATGTGTAATATTCTGTATTTCACTGATGCTTTCTTCCTGATACCGCATAACTTGTTCTGCCCACTCAATTTCTTTATACAGTGGTTTCATCTTGATACTTGATTAAGTTAAAGTTCAGCGTTGTAGGTGGGCATGTTTCATGCATGGTGCTCTAGATTTCCTGCTGCATCATGTTTGGAAGCATGTAATAATTGGTCAGTGGATTCATTCTGGTGGTATCACCCTGACCATTTTGATGTCAGATTCCCTATTAAACTCTAACTGAAACTTGTAGCATTCATTGACAGTCATTGCCTAGATCCATTATTCTGTTAAGAAATAGAAAATTCACCAAGAGTTTTCTATTCTGAAATTTCTTCTTTGTTTATTAACTCAAATTCTGTTAGGGAGAGTCCTCTCAAGTGTTTAGGTACTTCTTGCCTTGTTTGACTAATAGGAGAGGTTACACTGGGCTCCAACCTTAGGATGCCGTGCTCCTTCCTTCCCTCCACACCACCCCTTCATTGCTTGCTTACAGCCTGTATTTGTTCATACGGGAAGAATCCTTATTTCAATCACTTTAATTTAAAAAAATCTGAAAATATGACATTTAATTTATCAGTGATGAATGACAAACAGAGCAGAAAGGTTGGATACAGGCTGTCATTAAGTATCTAACCTCACATGGGCTGTTATGGGAAACAGGTAAAAGTAATCTTCCTTTTTTCTGCCATTTGCTTTTCATACAAAACAGACAATATTTTGAAGTAATCACATGGTATGTTGTAACACTAGGTCTCCATTTAATGATGTTTACTGTATAATAGAAATTTATAATTTCTGTCAGTGGAATTCTTTTTGTATGTATAACACTTAATTCCTGACCATGCATCCTGTTGAAAATGTTGTATTATTAGGAAACAAATATAACTAGAGAGACTAGGGGGTGCTTTGTTCTAAAAGATAAACAGTAATATTTTAGTGTAGAGAGTAATATTTTTGATTTGATGTAAATGCTCTTTTATGGTCTAGATACAAAATTTTAAAGCAGTGATTCGAAAGAGTGTGCATTATTTAATAAATATCTTTGTTTCTAGAATTCTTTGCTGAACTGGATAAAGTAATGGGCCCGCTCATCTTTAATGCAAGCATCATGACAGATCTGGTTCGTTATACCCGGCAGGGACTGCACTGGCTTCGCCAGGATACCAAGTTGATGTCTTGAACTGAACGTATTCTTGTTGCCTCTGATTTTCTCCACAACACTGTGTCACATCACAAAGGAAAACTGCCATAACACGCCACTTAGTTGACACTAAGAATGGGGAATGGTGTTCTCCTCCTTGGTTCATGTGTTGTTTTTTATAACTCAAACCATCATGTCAGTTGACCCTTTAAATATTCCCAATGTGAAAAGTTATTTAAATGCTTTTAAATCTGCAGCACACTTATAAGATGGTTTTAGTGATCTATAATAAGATTGGAATTCCAGTTGTGATTCATAACTAATGCAATGAAATTTTATTTATTTTAATTTTTTAAGTTCCCAGATTGGGGCTTGTTTAAAACCTTGCTATTTCTGCCTATAAATTTACTCTGTTGAATATTTAGCATAAATTTAACGTAGGCATTTTTATTTATATACTTTGGGGAGGTTTGTTACCTAATAATGTCTTTTGTGGTAGCTCTTCTAAGAGTAAGAGTTGGTTCATCTAAAATATGAACCTGTTCTTTCTGTACCTACTACCTGATACTGTTTCAGATCTTAACTACAATTTTATTATTGTAGAATTGATGCTTAATATTAAGGATATTCTACACATGAAAAATCACTTAAATATGAGAGATGTCATTGTACGTGGATGTGAAATGAAATGTGTCTGATTTGGTGTGCATTATTTCAGAAACTGTGAATGTGTGTTTATAACACTATAGCAATCACAAGGTGACTATGATTTGCATTTAATGCATTACAGAAGAGAAAAGGCAACTTTCCAGGAGAAATACATCATTTTGAACAGTTTCATAAAAGGACAATCTTGAACTGTATGGATTTTATTAAAACCGTATGTTCTTTTTGTTGCTAATCCTTTGACACTTAATTGAAGTAGAATAAGTTACTACTGAAAAAAAAAAAAGATCCAGCTCCTGAGGGTTGTTGCCTGTGTCTCTTGAATTGATAATATTTGAAGGTTAAAATCCCTTTTCAAATTACTTTTTCCCATAGTAGATTACACTGCTCTGAGAAGAGCTTGTGCAGCGACTGATGTGGAGATGGGCTGGAGCTTTGGTGTGTGTGCTTTTGCTATACAGCTTACAGTTCTAATACCTAATGTGGAGATGATGAATTTTTCTCAGTTTTTAAATATATCTTGTATTTGCTCCCTTTGTGTTACGAAGGCCCTCATCAATGATGTATGTTTCTGATGGGATCAGAAATTTCACACTAGACATGTACCTAACTTGGTTCATGATGAGCTCTCTTGGGAAGGGGAGGGGACCTGGGGCAGAGCTTAAGAAACCAGCCCCATGAGTGTTGTATATCAAAGTACCTTTCCCTGCGAGGGACATGGAGAAGTCACATGTGAAAGCTGGACGCTCCATATTTTGTTTTTAGTGCCCATATCTTCTCTAGTGTGCCTTAAATCTTACCTTTAAATGAAAACTCTACAGATTGTTTACAGATGAAGTTTTACACTAGAAGCAGATCATCCATACGTGGTTGGTCTTCTGTAGTAATGTTAAATTCTCTTTCCTTTCAAATTTTCCCTTAGGGCCACATCAGTCTTTTCAAAAAAACCAATGCTTTGGTACTAATGACTTAGTCTAACCAGTTGGGTAATGTTGCTTCAAAAAATAGTTTGTCCTTCTTCCCATTCCAAAAATGAATCCATCCAATCAGAAGAAAAGGTTGCCCTACTAAGTGTAGATGATTGCTAAGGCTTGAAATTGGAAAGGGAAAAGACAGGATGGAAAATCTCAAAGTTTAATGGTGCAGTGAATCTTTTTGTGTGTGTTTGAGTCTCTTTTACACTTCTTTCTGAAACTAGTGAAATTTCATCGTCCTGTGGCCTGTTCTTAACCTGTTTTGTACCTCAAGTTATTTTTTATATATCATTGACAATTGCAATCTATAAATTATGTTGGATTTAACGTTTTTCCCTTGGAGAAATTGCCTCTTCAATCTTTCTGATGTAACTTCAGTGTGTTCTTGAAACAGTTTTCCTTAAGAGGAGAACTTCTCAGTGATCATAATAGCTATTTAGTGAGAAATAACTTGTTAATCAAGTTAGACGTGTGCCGTGCCCTCTGATTTCTCTGACTCTGTAATCTGCTGTGATGTCTGAGAAATGGAATCAATATCGTCTGGGCTTTTCAACTTTGAGCAGCAGCAGCCCCCAGGGCACCTCTGAGTTCCCAGTGTGTTCTAGTCTCTTATGTGTCCTGAAAGGCAGCCAGAGCACTTCTCGTGTCCCACTGATATTTTCCTAAAGCCGAGTTTCCTGCGTATCTTATGGTGCTGCTCTGTGATATTTTCTCTTTAAAACAATTCTTTGAAAATGAATTTTGCAAACTTTTCATTGTGGAGGGTATTTCCCAGCAGGTGGAAATGGGCAATGCATCAGAATCCCATCCTAAACAGTGGAGTCTTCACTGTTGTAGTCTGTGGAAATGCCTCCCTGTCTCCCACGTCTGTCTTTCCCAGCATTCTGTGTCGTCATCTGCTCTGGCACAGACTTTGGACTCCTTTACAGGTGCCCATTCCTCCCTCCTCAGTAGGTGTCCTCAGGGTCTCCTCACCATTTAAAACTAAATTTTGACAAGTGGCTAAAAACTTACTTAGTCTGAAACCTAGGCTTAATACATAGAAATTATAGAAATAGCAGCTATTTCAAAAGGTATTCTGTTGACTGCTCTTTTGAGACCACACTTGTTTGCCAGGAGGCAGCAGGCCACACAGCTGGACTCTTTACAGGCAACCAGCGAACCGTGGGGGATGAAGTTGTCACGGTAGCCTTGCCCGAGCTGACTGAGCTGTGGGGAGCACTCCCAGATGATTCAGGCTTCCACAGCCCAGCCCAGGCTCCAGTCTAGACGGCATCCAGCCCATTCCTTGCCTCGTCACCTTTTTCTGGCAAGGAGCCACGACTTGAGTTTTTAAGCAGTGAATACTTCAGATAAATTCACAGCTATAGTTGCTGAAGAGTGGAGAAGATTGTCCACCACTGATTAAATTCTCCAGTATCAAAGCAGCTTAGGGTAACGCGTGCGCCTGCCCACGCACGCCTATCCTTCCCGGGAGCTCTCGCACTGGGGACTCCCTAGGCATCTGGGCTGTACTTTGAGTGACATACTTGCGGCTTTATTAGAGTCACTGTTTTTGTTTTAATTGTTGTTTGTTTTTTTCATTAAAGGTTTAATCAGCCAGCTCAGAAGGCATCATTTTGTATTTAATGACAGGAACTTTGGTACATGAACTTGCAGTGAAGCAAGAGCCTACGGAAGGCACCTGTAACGAATGAAAGTGCTGGCTCCAGAGGCCAGGACACGGGGAAGGTTCAGACATGCTTAGTTGTGTGGAGGAGAGTACGCCGTGCACTCTTCCGGGTATGAGGGTCTGCAACTTTGGATCTTAAAATTATGTACACATACACACTTTATATATATGTATGTATGTATGTATGAAAACATGAAATTAGTTCGTCAAAATGTGTGTGTTTAGTATTTTAGCTTAGTGCAGCTATTTCCACATTATTTATTAAATTGATCTAAGACACTTTCTTGTTGACACCTTGAATATTAATGTTCAAGGGTGCAATGTGTATTCCTTTAGATTGTTAAAGCTTAATTACTATGATTTGTAGTAAATTAACTTTTAAAATATATTTGAGCCCTTCTATAGTGTAACAGGGCTCTTATGGGGTGGGGGGGAAGAATTTTAATTTTCCAGTCGCTAATTGAACAAACTGGCTTCATTGTGTTTTTGATTTATAGGAGATTGTGTCTGGTCCCAGGAACATCTCCTGGGGGTGACATATTCTGGGTGTTCTAGACAGATTGTGATGCCTTAGGTTTTACAAAAAACCTAAGTAACTTGGGGAGCCAGAGTATTTCAGATCCATATAGACTCCTGTAACTCATACTCCCGGATTGAAAGGAACACAGATTTTCATTTCAGCTTCGTGTATCATTGTGTGTGGAAGAGGCAGATTTTTTCCAGTAATAATACTGCATATTTAAGGTTGCTATTCAGTAATATCAATAGAAAAGAGCTAACCATTGAATGGCTTGGAAGGTGTAGGGACAAAAGCCAAATTGGTCGTGTTTGTGAGAGTATCTTTCACATACTCACAAATGAAGAAATTCTGTTTAGACCTAGACCCTAAAACCAAGCAAACGACGGGAAGAAAGTTATTACTTGGTAGAGTGGAAACTGGTCTTTAGTTCCTATTCACGTGAACCTGTGATTGATTGTAAACAAACAAATGAAAAAAATGTGCTGTCTGCAGAAAAGGGGATGGGAGAAGTGGCTAATTCTCTTCTTTTAGTGGAATTTGGTCACAGGATAAGGTATCTGGTTGTCTAAACTGAGTCCTATAAATCCTAGTAAGCAGCCTAAAACTGGCAGCCTCAAGTGTCCTTGTAAGGAGCTGAGTCCAGGAATGCAGCATCGCTCTACCACCACTGTCCAGCTGAGTAGAAATCGCCATTCTTAAAGCTTCCTGAACGAGCATAGAAAAGCTCCCGTCTAGAAGTTCTAGTGATACTCGGTTTGACCTCTTACTGCTTCCATGTGAGGTTTCTTTTCAGCTTTTAATCATTGGGGTTTTCTGTGTTCCTCTCTGGAGAATAGCTTTTTGAAAATACTGCCTTTCAAATCAGTGCCGTGGTTACCTATACTGTTGAGTTTGTTGTTGCTGTTTAAGAAGTGTCCCCATTTTACAACGTTTTGCACGCACCTGGCAAATCACTGACATGAGCATTCAACAGTACTGGGATTGGGGTGGGAGGGTGGGGCTCACCAACAAAGCTGGCCCAGTTGGCAGTACCTGGAAAGGCACCACCTTTGGGGGCCAAATACGGGGTTGGTAAGCACAGTTATAAAAATGAAACTTTCTGTCTAGCCTCCGTTTTGAGTGGTTTTAAGAAACTTTGTATATGGAGGATGGAAATGCTTATATATTTATTGAAAAGTCCTTTTATTTGAAATTAAAATTATTTGGTAAATAATGGTTTGATATTTGGGGAGGGTTTGGAGGGGAGATGATACTGTTGATAAACTTAAAGCCTGTTGACTCAGCGGAAAGGTACTGTTCGTGACTGGGAGGACGCCTTTGTTTTGTACATGACCCAGATGTTCTGCATTTCTTTTATCTCAAATATCTAGGTATCTGACATTTTCAACCAAAATTTCAATTATATACTGTGTTTTTTATATGTTACAATACATTAAAATTTCAGAGGTACTTTGGGGTTCAAAAGCTAGGATTTCTAAGTCAGTATGTGCATTTCACATAAGAAAGCTGTTAATGGTGAGCAAAGTATTATATACTAACTAGATTTTTCCACATCTGTATAGTATATTATATGTATTTTGTGGTATTGAGATTATAGAAAGTTTAGAGTGTCAAACATGCGTTTAATGTGTATTTTTAAACAAATTTATGGCAATTAAAATATTTGGAGACAAGGGTATCACATTTCAATTTGTAAAGATCTTTTTAACTCTACTGTGTCATTAAGATGCTTTGTATAATGCCAAACCATAGCTGGAGAAACTAAGTTTAATAAATATCAAATAGATTTTCTGTATTAAAGTCTGTGTACACTGTGCTCTTTCTCAGCTCATACTCTGTCTTTTCGTGCAGTTCCTGTTTTGCCTTTTAGGGTTTCTCCATGGATCTGGTCCTCCCAGTCTCACTTTCTGACTACAGAAATTCTGAACATGCCAGCTGTGGGTCCTTATGCACAGACCAAAATTCACCCTGCCCCAGCAGGAACCCCAAGTCCTTTAGGTGTTCTTGGTGGTTTGAGCTTTTGTGATGTTATGAAACCAGTTGTTTCTGCCAGTTCCTCCTCATGCTCATGCAGTCAAGAAGAAAGCTGGGCCCAATCCTGCCCATTTGTGACACCCGCCCCCCCTCCCCAAGTTCTGCATGTGGAGCGAAGGGCCACAGTGTGTGGACTTGCCACGACTAAGTAGCTATTGCTAGGTTTTTGCCTTTAAACTGCCATTGTGTTCTTTATGAGATTTTTGAAAAAATGTTACCTCTCGCCACACTGTATGGATGCTGGGGTTTTGCTATAGTAGACGCATTGAGCCCCCTCAGAAGCTTGGACTCCAACTGCCAAAGTTTCGACGAGACATTTAATAGTATCCATAGAAAAATAAACTCTAAATTGTAAAGGTTAGTTATGTTCATCCATATGTCAGCATTCTAAGAAGAAATGGAGACCAGTTTAAAGCATCTGTCTTTAAATATTAAAAACACAAGGTTGCTTCACTTGGACATCTCCAGCCAGAACATAGTTAGTCAACATTCCATAGAACGGAGCATTGTCAGAGGTGACTGCTGTCCTCTCTTCCCCTAGAGTGGACATCATTCCTGGGCCACACTCAGGGAGCAGCGTCTTTTTCTAGGGGAAAGGAAAACAACTTAAGACATCGGGTCTAGGAGCGTCCAGAGCCACCTCTGCTGCGCCTCCATCGATCGAGTCTTAGGGAAGACGGGCGATAGGAGGCCTCACCCTTTCCCAGGGCTCACTTCCTAACCCCAGCCCTCCCAGGCACTCCTCTTTCCCAGCTCCAGGCTCACGGAGTACCTGCATAGCCTTGTGACACACTCAGCATTGTCCCGACACGAGGCTCCAATGGGCCTGAGGGAGACCCCTCTCCAAAACGGGGTCATTCTCTGTGGCCGCCTCTTTGCTGAGCTCAGCTCTGGTACTGGGGAGCCATCTACCTGTAGAGCAAAAGCAGATTTACCCCTTAAGGGGAGAGGTGACACCCTGCTGCACACCTTGGAAAATGGTCATTGCCAAGGACACTCAAGGCAGAGGAGCCACTGCCATTGCCATTTCCACACTGCCACACCCAGAACCCTGCTTACCTGGCCCAACAGCAACAGGCAGATCATGAGCACTGCAAAGAGTTTGAGGTGCCACATCTTAGAGGGACGATGTCGGAGCCTGAGAGCCACGGACAGCTCCCACTTTCTTTTATAGACTGATGTCTGCCTCCTCCGTGGTTGCCAGGTGAGATGGGGGCAAAGTTTGTATTTGTAATCAGGATCAGTTTAATAAGTTAATGTCTACCAGAGGAATGTGCTCAGGAGTTGCCTTTCAGGCACATTGTATTGACTGATCCCTCATCTGGACTTTGAGTGGTGGCATTGCTGGCCTGGACTTTTTCACCCATTTTCCCAAAAGTCAGCACTCCCTTTGAAAGCCACGTGAAACCACTGAGGGAGGCAAGGCACCTGGCCACGTTTCTGTTCCAAAATAGCTCAATGAGATCACTCTCATCAAAATAGAATTCTAACAATGAAATCTTCAGAAATACTGTTGACCTCTTGTGGCCTTGTCTGGGAAGGAAGCACTGGTTACTGTGTACAGGCGGTTAGCTGGCCATGGCCCTCGCCTCCCACACACAGGACGGGGGGACTTAGGCAGTTGTGAGCTGCAGTGCCCTGGACCCCCCACTGCATGTATGAACTGTCAGCCTGACGATGCCATTTCATTCTCCTAGCAGAATGAAGACCCAGCTGTCTGGCCTCCCTGCCTGCCCTCTCGCAGGGCTGTGAGGACTGAAGTAGGACTTAGTGGAGCCAGGGGTGAGTTGAATGAATGGTTATAGGTGGTTTTACTTTTTAAAACATGGATGAGGAGGTAGCAGGAGCTCCAGGATGGAGCTCAGTGGCTGAACTTGTAGAATGGCAAGTGCTTCTGGGAGCCTTGATTCATGGGGCTTTCTTCCCAGGAGTTCCCTGGGGCCATTTCCTTCCAGCAGCCTCAGGGCAGCAGGTGTAAGGCTGAGCTGTCTCAAAGTCCAAAACATCCATAGATCTACATCTTGCTGTAACCTGGAAGGGTAAGCCAAGACCTACAACGAGATGTCCGCTTGGTTTCTCACTAAACACTTAGCCACACCTCATCCCACAGCTCTTCCCGTCCTCCCAGGTTAGGTGTTCAGGTGAGAGCCTGCTTGCTCTCTTACCCCAAGGAACAGTAGATGAGATACTGCACAGCTGAGGGGGGAGCAGGATGGGCCACCAGCAGTCCTGCAGCCAGGCCAGTAGTGTTGCTTGTTGCTAAGGGAGGAGGGGGTGAAATGTGACTTCACAGATCAGTTTGACATAGTCCCTGTCCTCTCAGGACCATGCAACCACTGCTTAGACTTGAGGTACACTGACGGGTAAACTATATACCAAGCCCTCCTGACAGTTCTGCAGATGGAAGATGAGCGAGCTGCTCCCTCCCTGTCCTGAGCTTGGATACAGATAGCTCTGGAGAGGAAGCCTGTTAAGGAACTTTAGCAGGGTCGCAAAGAGGTTGTGTGATAACCGAGTGAACACTGGGTAAAGAACACAAATCTGATTAGATAAGCAAAAGACTGAACAACGTGATGTCCTGGAGCCAGCTGGGTCTGTAGACTCGGTGCCAGCCTCCCCTTCGCCACCCCAGCAGCCTTGGTGACATGCCACGTGGGATCTGGAGGTGGGGTTTCTTCTAGCCTTCCACTTCTGGCCCTGCATTCTGAGCACAAACTAGGCTTTTAAGTTCACATGTCATGCCTACGCCGCAGTCCAGGAAGGAGTGTGGAGTCCTGGGCCCCTTGTGCAGATGGGAAAAAGAGCCACCCTCCCCAGGGGTGCAGCACTGCAGAAGCCTTCGCAGCTGGAGCCTCTGCCTTTTTTGGCCACCACCTTCCCAAAAGACGCAAAACCCATCAGTGTCTGTGGAGGGCATTTCAGCATCCACGAACATGAGCTGGGAAGTTGTTTTAGTTACATTAAATTCAGAGCAAAAACCAAACTTAGAAGCAAAGCAGCACACAACTGAATTGACAGCAGTTGTCCACAGCTATCTCTTAGCCTCGAGAGTGAAGGGAGGCCAGTTTCTAATTTTTTAAATTCATGCCCTCTGCAAATCAAGTCTTTTGCTGAGTGTACAGACGTAACTACATGCTCCTCCTTCCAACAAGGGCTTCAGCAGCCCTCAACAACGCCAGTCTTGAGAAGTTGCTCGACTGCGAGGCAGGAGCCTGGGATCCACAGCCTAGGGCTGAGCTAGGCCAGCCCTGTCCACCTGGGGCTTCAGTCTGTGGTTCTATCCGTGAGAGAGTAGACCTGGAGCCTCCCCAGGACTGACATTTGGATGTAGGAATGATGCATTTACATAAAGAAATGACCCTGGAAGTTTGCTAGCTGAGAGCTTGGCCTCTCTGGACTCTGCTCACGGGGACTCTGCGTCAGAGGTGGGGGCCTGGGTTGTAAGGGGAGAAACAGGCTGAGGATACCGGAGCTGCTGTTTCAGACTCTTTCCAGGCAGAGGGCGGATCATTAGGACCGGTGGTAACTGGAAACTTCTGTTGTCCCTGAGCAGGAGGAGCCTAATAAAAGATGAAAGACTGAAACGGGAAAACTTTTCCAGGTAAAATTTCAATGCAGGGGCAAAGTGTATTTGCTTTTTTTGCTGGCTGGAATGGGCACGGACTTGTGGGCCTGCACCAGGTAGACCTGCACCCTGGGATCTGTGTTGGCTGACTGAAGAGAGCTTCATCCAGAGAAACGTGGGAGAAGAAGGGTAATGGAGCCAAGTAGGCCAGCAGAAGTGAGGCAGCCACACCCAGGGCTGGGGGCTCCAGGTAATCAGCTCATAGGCAGTGAGGCCCCGCACAGCTGTCATTAAAAAGGCCTTTCTCAAGTCCCTAAAAACATCGCAGATCGCCCGTCCAGTTCAGAAGCACCGAGCTATGACAGCTCACCACATTGCACACCCCGGCTGCCTCAGTGCCCAGGCCACGGCTGACATCCCTGCAGCTTAGGGAAGCCCCTGGGTGAGACAGGCTCAGAGCAGCCTTTAACATGTGAGCCAAACACGGCTTGTGGGGCCGAAACCAGGGTTCTCAGAGAGCACTCCTGGGACACAGAGAACTCAGATGAGCAGGCGCAGTGCCTGGGCTGGGCTGAGGAGTGAGGGTGAGGTTGCTTCTTTAGAGCTGGTATCGCCAAAGGACTCAAAGAGGCACACAGACATCGGCCAAGGGTAAGACAAGGCCAGGAAGACAGGAGAGGACAGCCAGCCCCTTAGGGACCTCCCCCAGCTGGCAGCGCTGCCTGATCTGCAGGGCAAGGCTGGCTGAATTGACACTGTTTTCAGTTGTGCAGCGCTCATCGATTCTCAAGCATGTTGCAAGACCTGTGAATAAATGTGAACAAAGAGCCACACAGGGAGATCGGACCATGCCTGAGGTTTCCCCAGACAGCTGCCCCTGTGAAGCCTGCACCACCTTACCAGACACCTGTCACTCACTGCTCCATCTCCACTCCCCAAGGACTGTGTATTAACAGTCCCATTTTCTGAGTGAGACACCCGTAGCTGAAGAATGCCAGCTGTTTGCCTCTATCACAGCATGGAAGTGACTGCATTTATTTCCAAGATTTAGAGCGAGCTTCCATCTGCTGGTTCATTCCCCAACTGGCTCCTACAGCCAGGGTTTTACCAGGCCAATGCCAGGAGCCTGGAGCTTCAGCCAGGTCTCCCGTGTGGATGTGAGGGCCCAAGCATTTGGGCCATCTTCCACCGCTTTCCCACACACATTAGCAGGGAGCTGGATCAGAAGTGGAGCAGCCGAGACTCGATCTGGCATTGTAGGCAGTGACAACTCATTATGCCAAGAGACCATCCCCAAAATGACCACTTAAGGTATGGGTCCAACTGTCTGACCCAGCCACTGCCCCACATCCTGCCTTAGAATCAGTGCAATTTTTCTTGGATTTTAAAGTAGTTTGATATTGGACTTTGTTTAGTACTTTCGAGTTCCCTTCTGCAGGTTCACTTCCCAGGGCTGGTGGCAGGAATCCAATCACTTGAGCCATCACAGGTGCCTCCCAGGGTCTGCATTCGCAGGAAGGTAGAGGCAGGTGTGGAACCCAGGTACTCCAACTGAGGAGTTGTTTGGGGAGAGGTGGGTCTCGACTCCTATTTAAACACTAGATTAAATGTCCACCCTTAATTTTGATTCTTAAAAAGCATTACTGGGGGTCCAGCATTGTGGTGTAGCACGTTACACCTCACCTGCAGCACTAGCATCCCATATGGGCACTGGTTTGGGTCCCAGCTGCTCTACCTCTCCAGCTCCCTGCTAATGGTCTTGGGAAGCAGTGTAAGATGACTCAAGTTCTTGGGCCCTTGAACTCGCATGAGAGACCAGGAAGAAGCTCCTGGCTCCTGACTTTGGATTGCCCAGCTCCAGCCATTGCAACCAATTGAGGAGTGAACCAGAGATGGAAGACCACTCTCTCTGTAACTGCCTCTCAAATAAATAAATCTTAAAAAAAAAAAAAAAAAAAAAAAGCATACCGGGGCTGGTATGCATGGATAAATCTCTCCATGTAACTATTTCAAATAAAGAAATCTTCAAAAAAAAGAGAAAAGCCATAGCAGTCATTAAAATAAGGGAAAATATGGGGCCAGCTTTGTGGTAGAGCAGGCTAAAGCTGCCGCCTGTAACATCGTAACTGCACACTGAGCAATGGTTCAGGTCCCAGCTGCTCTACTTCCATTCCTGCTAATGCACCCTGGGGAAGCAGCAGCAGATGGCCTGAGTGCCTGAGCCTCTACCACCCATCTGGGAGACTGGGATGGAATTCTTGGCTCCTGGCTTCAGCCTGGCCCAGTCCCAGCCTTTGTGGTCAATGAACCAGGGGACAGAAGTGCTTTCTCCCCCAACTATTTAAAATAATCTATAAAAGGGAGTGGCGGGGAGGGAGTTCAGCCTGAGCCTGCCTGTGAGAGCTGCTAACGAGCAGGAAGCATCCTTAGAGGGTTCCAAAATGACAGCAGGAGCACAAACTGCCAACCACACCTATCACCATTATCTCCGGATGAAGAAAGCAGCACTCTTCCTACTCAAAAGGTAATTCAAGGCCGGCGCAGTGCCTCACCAGGCTAATCCTCTGCCTGTTGCGCCGGCACCCCGGATTCTAGTCCTGGTTTGGGCGCCGGATTCTGTCCCGGTTGCTCCTCTTCCAGGCCAGCTCTCTGCTGTGGCCCGGGAAGGCAGTGGAGGATGGCCCAAGTGCTTGGGCCCTGCACCCGCATGGGAGACCAGGAGAAGCACCTGGCTCCTGGCTTTGGATCAGCACGATGCGCCAGCCGCAGCGGCCATTGGAGGGTGAACCAATGGAAGGGAGACCTTTCTCTTTCTCACTGTCTTAACTCTGCCTGTCAAAAAAAAAAAGGTAATTCAAAGGCTCTAGAGCGGGATCATAAACCTTTTTTTCTTAAAAGATGAAGTGGGGGCTGGCACTGTGGCACAGCAGGTAAAATGGCCACCTGCAGTGCAGGCACCCCATATGGGCACCGGTTTGAGTCCCAGCTGCTCCACTTCCAATCCAGCTCTCTGCTATGGCCTGGGAAAGTGTGGGAGACTCAGAAGAAGCTCCTGGCTCCTGACTTTGGATTGGCCCAGCTCAAGCCATTGAGGCCATTTGGGGAGTGAATCAGAGGATGGAAGACCTCTCTCTGCCTTTGAAATAAATAAATCGTTAAAAAAAAAAAAAAGAGAGATGGTAGTGGCACTGCCAAAATACACAGCAGTGAACATAAATGCAGTACAGCCGCTGCCTGCAGTGCTGGCATCCTATATGGGCTTCGAATTGCACAGCTCCAGCAGTTGCAGCCATCTGGGGAATGAACCAGTAGATGGAAGACTCTCTCTCTCCTTTTAAATAAATAAATCTTTTTAAAAAAATTATGGGGACCAGTGTTGTGCCACAGACAGACTGGGGCAACCACCTGGGGCCTTCCCAGGCACATTAGCAGGAAGCTGGACCAGAAGCTGAGCAGCCAGGACTTGAACCAGGCTGGCAGCACCTTACCTAGCTGCACCACAGTGCCCACCTAGGGGCAAGGTTTTCTGACAGAGGGCCAGAGTAAGTACCCGAGGCTCTCCGGACCACAAAGGATTAGAAACCCTTGCTGATTCCCAGTGTAAGCAGAGCCAGAGTTCACTGACCCTTGCTGCAGAGGCCAAGGGGTCACCCCATCTCTCCCTTCCCAGCCGGCCTCGCCGCCAGCTCCCGCTGGGCTTGGGAGGCAAGGCGGCGCAGCATCACTGTAGGGAGCCACCCTCCGGTGCCAGGCCCCACCGTGTAACAACTGGGCAAACGACCTGCTGCCTCTGCACACGCATACAGCGCTACCTCAGCGGTGTGAAATGTCAAGTGCATCGTGTAACCAAGAAAGCTCGAGTACACGCAGTCCTGTGCTCGCTGGCTGGAGTTTATTGTTCCTCTGGGAGCAGGAAGTCACAGCCCAAATCCGGAAGCCGCACAGACATTCTCGTTGCTGACAGAACAAGCTGTGGGCCCTGTTCTTTCACCAAAGCCCCAGCAGGTGAGACCGCTCAGGCTTCCTGCCGAGGAGGGGCGCGCCGGGGGTAACAGTAACTGGAATAGCGTTCAGCAGCGGCCACACCAGAGTCCGCCACACACACGTAAAAGGACAACAGGGCAGCCCAGAGGCGTTTATGGCGTCTTCAGCCGCGACAGCGCGGGCTCCTCTCCCGAGGGAAAGCGCCCTCCGGACCGCTGGCTCACTTGTCATGTTCGTAGGCAGCGGGATTCTTCCTCTTGGATTTCTCAAACTCCTCGTTCCCCCAGGTGTAGATAAGGTAAAACACGACAAATGCTTTGGGAACCAAAAGGGAGAGTGAGCACGGGGCACCCCGCCCTCCAGCCCCCGCGGTCTCAAGAGAGGGGCTGTCCGCACCCCTTATGGGTCACCTTAGGGGTGACCGAAGCGCCCTCACCTCGCCCCGCTGCACATTAAACAGGAAACTGGACGGGGTACGCGCGGTAAGGGTCGCCGGCCCCAAACGGGCGCACCCTTCGCGGGGTCAGGGCACCGTCGCCATGTCCCCAACGACCACCACCCTCTGCTGCACACACGTCACCCAAAAAGCCTTCACCACCGGCAAGAGGGGTGGACAGAGAGGGCCTCGGGGGCAGCCGGCGGTGTCTGCAGGTGACCCGAGGCCGCGCACGGCCAGGTCCCGCTGCCAGGCTGGGGGCGACACGACCGGCCCCCGCCCGGCCCCGACACTCACGCGGCACCACGCGAAGCACGGACTCCCGGGTGCGGCGCAGCAGGTTGGGGATGCCCTTGCTGAAGAAGTGCGGGAAGGCGCGCTGCTCGAAGGGCGACAAGCTGTAGCTGATCACATGCCGCACCCGCGTCAGGTTCCCAAACTCGCGGCCCATGGTGGCGGCGGCCCTGTGGGACGCAAGGCGGACAGGCGCGCGGGGCTCAGCCTCGGCACGCGGCGCAGCACCAGAGGCCCAGCCCGGGCAGCACCGCGCACCCTCACCCGCCCGGGACCATCAGAACCACGCCACCTGCCCCCACCTCCACACCAGGGTCACCTCGCCCTCCAAGCTCAGGGAGCGAGCCGCCTCCGTGCGTCACTTCCGGCAGAAGCGGAAGCCGCTCTCGGGGGCCCTGAGCGAACTTCCGGGCGGTACCATTTTGTGGCTGTCTGCGGGGGAAGACGCCGTTGTCCCCCCCGTTCTAGAGAGAAGTGGCCTGCCCGGTCGAGCCGGTGTCGGGCCGGGGGAGGGGCCTGCAGCGCGGCCGGCCCGGGAGGCGTCCGTTCCTCGCCTCAGGGACGTAGGGGCCGGGCAGGAGGCGGCCGGTGCTCGGGCCGGGGGAGGGACGCGGAGGTGACGAGGCCGGGCCAGCCGGCCTGGCGGAGCGCGGCGCCGGTCTCGGGCCTGTGGCGGCCTCGGGCTCGGACGTGCCGGCGCCGCGCCTCACACGGGTCCCGCTCGCCCCGGGTGGAGGCCCGCGAGGGCCCGCGGGGCCGTAGGGTGCCAGCCGGGCAGCACTGCCGCGGGGGTTCGGGCGGGCGTTTCCCTCACGGTTCCTGAGGTGCAGCCTCAGGGTGAGGGTGCGGTGCTGAGGCGGAGCCTCCTCTCCACACGCGTGGGCGCGCGGTCCGTCCTCGGAAGTGGCCGCTCGGGTCGTCTGCTGTTGCCTGCCTTTGTGTTCTGGGTGTGACACCCCCTGTCAGAGGTGCAGCCCGCAGTGTCTTCTCCCCTTCAGTTTGACGAAGTCCACCTGTTCCCGTGTCTTGCCTTCACTCCCTGTGCTGTTGGGATCCGATCTGGAAAACAGTGGAGCATCCCAGTGTCCCGAAGTGCTTTGCCTCCGCCTTCTTCTAACAGCTTGAAAGTTTCAGGCCTCATAGTTAGGCCTTCAGTTCATTTTGAGTTGATTTTTTTGTACGTAGTTTCATTCTTCTGCATGTGGACATGAAATTTTCCCAGCACTATTTGTTAAAAACGCTGTGCTGCTAATTCATGTTCTTGGCACCTCTGTCGGAGATCTGCTGGCTCTATATGCCTGGATTTCTTTCTAGAGTCTTCTCCATTGGCTTGTAGGTATGTTTCTGCCCATACCATGCTGTTGTAATTACTGTAGCTTGATAATAAATTTTAAAGCTATGTAGTGTAGTGTTTCCTGCTTTGTTCTTTTTGCTCTAGGTCATTTTGGCTTCTTAGAGATTTTTGTGGTTCCGTATAAATTTCAGTAGTGTTTTTTTCTAGTTCTATGAAAATCATTGGGATTTTAGTAAGATGTCAATGAATCTGTAAATCACTTTGAGTAGCATTTTAACATTTTAATAATAATGATTCTTCCAGTCTCTGAACGTGAAACGTCTTTCCATTGTTTTGTGCCCTCTTCAATTTCCTTCATCAATAACTTAACAGTTTTCATTGTTGAGATCTTTCACCTCAACCTGGGAGATGTATTTCTAGATGTTTTATTTATTTATACATTTTTGTACCTTTTAAAAATGGGATTGGTTTCTTTCTGTTTCAGATGATTCGCTATTGGTATATAACAGTGCTACTGACTTTGTGTGTGTGTGTGTGTGTGTTTTGCATTCCTTTTTTTTTAACTTTTATTTAATGAATATAAATTTCCAGTGTACAGCTTATGGATTACAATGGCTTCCCCCTCCCATAACTTCCCTCCCACCCGCAACCCTCCCCTCTCCCACTCCCTCTCCCCTTCCATTCACATCAAGATTCATTTTCAATTCTCTTTATATACAGAAGATCAATTTAGTATAAAGATTTCAACAGTTTAGTGGTACTGACTTTTTAAAAGATTTATTTAGTGGGGCCGGTTCCATGGCTCACTTGGTTAATCCTCTGCCTGCGGCGCTCCGGCATCCCATATGGGTGCTGGTTCTAGTCCGGCTGCTCCTCTTCCAGTCCAGCTCTCTGCTGTGGCCCGGGAGGGCAGTGGAGGATGGCCCAGGTGCTTGGGCCCTGCACCCACATGGGGGACCAGGAGGAAACACCTGGCACCTGGCTTCAAATCAGAGTAGCTCTGGCCGTAGCGGCCATTTGAGTGGTGAACCAACGGAAGGAAGACTTTTCTCTCTGTCTCTCCCTCTCACTGTCTAACTCTATATGTCAAATTAAAAAAAAAAAAAAAAGATTTATTTGTTTATTGAAAGGCAAAGTTAGAGAGGGATCTTCCATCCCCTCATCACTGCCCACATGGCTGCAATGGCCAGGGCTTGGCCAGGGCTAGGCCGTGCAGAAGCCAGGAGCCAAGATCTTCAACTAAGTCTCCCATAGGAGTTCAGGGGCCCAAGTAATTGGGTCATCTTCCTCTGCTTTCCCAGGCACATTAGCAGGGAACTGGATGGAAAGTGGAACAACCGCGGCTCAAACCAGTGTCCATATGGGTTGCTGGCGTCGCAGGTGGCAGGTTAACCTGCTATGCCACAACAACGGCCCCAATGCTGCTGATTTCTTAAGAGGCGTTTACTTATTTGGAAGGCAGAACAAGAGAGAGAGAGAGAGATCTTCCATGCATTGGTTCACTTCCCCAAGTGGCCACAGTAGCCAGGGCTGGACCACCAGGAGCCAGGAACTCCATTGGGATTTCCCAACTGAATGGCAGGGACCCAACAATTTGGGCCATCTTCCACAGCCTTCTCAAGTGTATTAGCAGGAAGCTGGATCAGAAACAGCACAGCTGAGATGCAGGCCAGGCATACTAACCAGCAGCTTAAGCCGCTGTGCCACCATGCCAGGCCTGTGCTATTGACTTTATATCCTGCAGCTTTGCTGAATTTATTCATTAGTTCTAACAGCTTTTTGGTGGAGTCTTGGTGTGTTTCTGCATAGGAACATGTCATCTACAGTGACAGTCTGACTTCCTCTTTTTCAGTTCAGATAGATATTTCTGTCTTGGCCAGTTGCTCCAACTGGGACTTCCAGCACTATGTTGAATGTACGTGGTGAAAGTGAGCTTCCTTGTCTTGTTCCTGGTCTTAAGATCAAGCCTCCAGTTGTCCCCCATTCAGTGTGTTAGCTATTGACTTGTTACATATGGACTTTATTAACATTGCATTGGAAACGACCTGGGTGTCCATCAGCTGATGAAGGACTAAAGGAAACATGCAAATACATAATACAGTATTACTCAGCCATCAAAAAGGATGCCATCTTGTCATTCACAACAACATGGATGCAATTGCAAGTCATTATGTTAAGTGAAATAAGCCAAGCAGAGAAAGGCAAATGGCGTGTGATCTCAACTGAGTCTAAAATATAGGTGCTCTCATACAGTGGCTACCAGAGGATGGAGAAGGCAGTGGACACAAAAAATGTTAAATACTTGGATTAATATATTTACCCCGATTGGCTATAACACAATGTATATGTGTACCCCATAATAGCCACAGTTTGTGTGTCTGTTTAAAAAATGTTAATTAAAAGAGGAAATACAAACATCCCCCCCAGTGCAGCCTCGGCAGTCATGGCGTCATCGTCAAGCACTCAGTGAACACTGTTGGTGGTGGATGAGGGAGAGAAGGGGCCGTCTCCACAGCACAGCCGTGTGCTCTGGCCTGGGAGTGGCGGCGTCTCGCAGCCCGAATTCCTCCTCCTGCCCAAGGAGGGAGGCAGGGGCTATGGCATGTGTTTCCCCCAAGTGCACGGTGCTGCTCGTCGCACTCGCTTCTACTCTGCATGTTTTGTTAGCACAAGTGTTGGCCATAGGTACTCTAGACCTAAACGCTCACCCAGCAGTTTTATAACCTTGCTTACTCGCCTCAGATCAGGGAAGTTTGGCTGACAGCAAACTTTTTTATTTTTTTTTATTATTTTTTTAATTTTTGACAGGCAGAGTGGACAGTGAGAGAGAGACAGAAAGGTCTTCCTTTTGCCGTTGGTTCACCCTCCAATGGCCACCGCGGCTGGCGTGCTGCGGCCGGTGATTCATGCTGATCCGAAGCCAGGAGCCAGGTGCTTCTCCTGGTCTCCTATGTGGGTGCAGGGCCCAAGCACTTGGGCCATCCTCCACTGCCTTCCCGGGCCACAGCAGAGAGCTGGCCTGGAAGAGGAGCAACCGGGACAGAATCCGGCGCCCTGACCGGGACTAGAACCCGGTGTGCCGGCGCCGCAGGTGGATTAGCCTATTGAGCCGCGGCGCCAGCCACATTTTTTTTTTTTTTAAGATTTATTTATTTATTTGAAAGGCAGAGATACAGCGATAGAGAGAGAGCTTTCTTCCTGTGGTTCACTCCCCAAATGGCTGCAAATGGCAGGGGCTGGGCCAGGCTGAAGCCAGGAGCTCCTTCCCAGATGCAGGGGCCCAAGTACTTGGGCCATCCACTGCTTTCCCAAGTGAATTAACAGGGAGCTCGATCAGAAGTGGGACCTAAACCAGTGCCCATATGCTTAACCTATGCCCCAGCGCTAGCCCCTGTAGACAGCAAACACATTTTATAACCATATAATCAGTTTTATTAATCTAAATACTGCACAAACTGGTTTTGTGTATGGAACCATGACTATAGGTTGGTTGACTTTCTGCCAACAGTCTCCCTCAGTGTGGCCCTTGGTATTCTCCTAGCTCAGTTTTTCATGACGCATCTTTGTCTCATTTTTTAAAATATGCCTGGCCCCATCTCAGCTCCAAGACAAGAACATAAAATACAACACCTAAAGAGAAAAATACTGTAGTGAATCCTACCACCATTTGGGTGATTAGTAAAAAATAAAACATTACTTTGCAGCATCTGCAAACATCTCAAAACCTTTCAAAACAATTGTTTTTTATTTGACAGAGTTAGTGTGAGAGAGAGACAGAGAAAGATCTTTCTTCCGTTGGTTCACCCCCCAAATGGCTGCTGCGGCCAGCGCGCTGCTCTGATCCGAAGCCAGGTGCCAGGTGTTTCCCCCTGGTCTCCCATGCGGGTGCAGGGCCCAAGCACTTGGGCCATCCTCCACTGCCTTCCCGGGCCACGGCAGAGAGCTGGACTGGAAGAGGAGCAACTGGGTCTAGAACCCGGTGCCCATATGAGATGCCCGTGCCATAGACAGAGGATTAACCAAGTGAGCCATGGTGCTGGCCCCTCAAAAAAATGTTTATACACAGGCACATTAGGCAGCGGAAGGTGGTCGAGATCCTAGGCTTTAAAAGTGGGAGCTCCCCCACTTCAAAGTACACCACCAGGATAACTGCCGTGCTCCCAGTACGTGTTTTGTCCTCAGCCGCCTGGAAGGACCGGGCAAGCTCACTGTTGCGTGCTCTGGAATGGTTAGACCCATTGTGACTTCCTCTCACCCTCTGAGGCACCACGCAGGACAGGATGACTTACCCTGAGCACCTGGAAGTGGGAGCGACTGCGCCGAGGGAGAGCAGACAGCACATCTGAGTGTCATGAATCCTGAGCCTTTCCACATGCCCTGGCCATTTCATCAAGCACCTAAGGACCGTTTTAAGAACCTTGCTGTCTCCAGAAGAAACAAAAACGATGAAAGGTTTAATTTGAAGGTCATTCCTCTGTGTTCCTTGGACTCCCAGCTGTATAGCTAGTCCATTGGTAAAACAATGAGTTTTCAGTAAATGCCGGGGTGGGTGGTGATGGTTGAGGGAGAGGAACACTAAATGATGAAATCAATCTGTATCTAATGAGCATCCATTAGATAAAGGACAGCATCAGCTGGCTGGCATAGAGCTGATAAAAATCACCTTCAGCTAGGCGTCCTTGAGGTCTGATTACAAAAGGGAGGCTACTCCACGCACACACCTAAAATTTATTTAAGAGACCAAGCCAGGGCCTTCCTGGCCTTTGGGGAGGAGACTGGCATGGGGAGATGTTTTCCTTGCTAGTTCTCCCCAGCCATGGCACTTCCCAGCAAATTCCTTCTGTGGTTTTGCTGTTTTGCCTGCATGTGTTTTTCAGCTTGCTTTGGTTCTCACCCTCCCAGGGCAGAAGCTTGGGTTGCCGCCAATGCTGCGTTGGAGTCTGAGGTTGAGCCTTGGTCCTCGTTGTGGCCTGCAGATGGGAGAGACCGACCTGGCCTCCTTCCGCCTCTCTTCAAAGTTCTGTCTGATGGGCGAGGTGAGGCCCCTAGGCTGCAGCCGGACTCCAGAGCGTTGCAGTACATGAAGAAGCTTTACAAGGCTTACGCTACGAAGGAGGGGATTCCTAAAGCCAACAGAAGTCACCTCTACAACACAGTTCGACTCTTCACACCCTGGGTCCAGCAGAAGCAGGCTCCAGGACGTCAGGAAACAGGTGTGTAAGAGCAGATGGGGGGGGGGGGGGGGGTCCGTGTGTAGCGGGAACCTCTTAGAAGCTTCTGCATTTCAGTTACAGAAAGGAGCTGAGCCTTGCCTTTGAATTGCATATTTGTGTGAGATTGACAGCCAAACAGGTCTGGCACTTGATCTTCTGCTTCTCACTCATGCTCTCATCGTTGAGGTGGGCTCGTATGATAAGAGTTTCCCAGCCAGGTGAGGTTTGCTCGGGGCTAGAACTGGTGGAGAAGGTTACCGTCTCTCTCTCTGGTCTGCGGAGCTGTTGGCCCAGAAATGCATCTGCACCATCCCTCACACCTGTGTGTGTGCGTGAACCAGGGCATGAGAGGAGCGCTGCCGTCCCCACGTGGGGCAGTTGGTGTCGGGGAGAACAAGGTGTTTGTAACAAGTTGCCCCATCTGCAGTGTGTGAGGGGGGAGCAAATGCTCTGTGCCGTACCGGCTTGAGCCGGTTTCTAACTCAGCCGGGCGGTCGTGGCTGATGGAAACCCTCCCTGCTTCCTGAATCCCCGATTTCACTGGTTCTTGATTGTCCCTGCGGTTTTCCAACCCAAGTGTTCTACATTAACTTGGACAACTGAGTTTTGAATCGGCTTCATTCAGTCGGGGCCTAAGGCATCTGCCTTCTTGAAAAAAGACTGATGGCGTTTTTAACTACCATTTTCCGTCTGGAGGATCTCCATGAAAAATTACTTCCTTGATGAGTGTCCTTGGTGTTCGGAGCAAATGACGAAGACTGAAACCTCAGGATGATGTAATGATGCCCTGTTAACGTCAGTTCATCCCCAAAGCGTGCCGAGTTGGTGGAGACGAAATGGCCGGTTGTGGCTGCTGGGAATTAGTGGTGGTGTCCATGGTCTCTGCCATATTTATTAACCCTCCACCACCCCTCCCCGTGTCTTTGTGGCTTAGGGAAATTGGGGGGTGGGCAGCACATACTACAAAGCATCAGGGGCCTTCAGAAAGTTTGTGGAAAATGTGTATTCTTAACAATAACAACAACAACAAAATCCGCAGATCTTTGCATTCCTTTGCACTAACATAAGCTTTCCATTTGGGTTTTCCCTGAGCCTTGTGAAGTGCCCTAGTGCTGCTTCCTGACTGCCTGTGTGTGGGGTTGCCACTCAAGCGCTGCTGGTGGCTTGTGTTTCTGCAGGAGTCCTGCCGTCCGTGGACCTGCTGTTTAACCTGGATCGTGTTACTGCCGTGGAACACCTGATCAAGTCGGTCCTGCTCTACACTCTCGACAGCTCCGTCTCTTTCTCGAGCGCTGTGCAGTGTGTGTGCAGCCTGGTGATGAAGGAACCAGGGACTTGCAGCGAGACGCAGGCAGCGACTCCACGCCCATTCACCTTGCAGTCACGGTTTGAATTTAGGAAGAAACACAAGTGGGCTGAGATAGACGTGACCCCACTCCTTGAGCCTCTCGTGGCCTCCAGTGAGAGCCACGTGCACCTGTCTGGAAACTGCACTTGTGTGAAAGACGAGCAGCAGCGTCCCACTGCACAGGAGGGTCCCTTGAACCTAACTGGGCTAGCGTCCGCCTCCCTGATCTTGTATTTGAATGACACCAGTGCACAGGCCTATCACGGGTGGTATTCCCTACCCTACAGAAGGAGGCCTTCACGGGGTCTCCAGCAGCAAAGTCGGCCTGCCCCTGGGGCAGGAGAAGAGGCTGCGCAGGTGGGCAGGTCGTCCAGGCGTCAGAGAGGTCAGGCTGCCGTCGGCTCTCAACTGAAGCAGCCCCTGGTTACAGCTTCTTTAAATCTGAGTGAATACTTCAAACAGTTTGTCTTTCCCCAGGATGAGTGTGAGCTCCATGACTTTCGCCTTAGCTTCAGTCAGCTGAAATGGGACAACTGGATCGTGGCGCCACACAGGTACAACCCTCGATACTGTAAGGGGGACTGTCCCAGGGCCGTCGGGCACCGGTATGGCTCTCCGGTTCACACCGTGGTGCAGAACATCATCTACGAGAAGCTCGACTCCTCGGTGCCGAGGCCGTCGTGTGTACCTGCCAGATACAGCCCCCTGAGTGTTCTGACCATTGAGCCCGGCGGCTCCATTGCCTACAAAGAGTATGAAGATATGATAGCTACCAAGTGCACCTGTCGTTAGCATGTGCTTCTCCAGACTACTGCCGTGAGCCTGTTGGGCAGAGTGAGTGCTGGGCGCCTATCTGAACCTTGTGGAGAAAGCTTCCTAGGTCACATGTGAGCTGGCGTGTTGTATGAAGAGGGCATGTGCAGATGAGTAAATGGCGTGGCATCTTTCAGTGCAAAGGGAATCGTTGCTATTGGCCTATTTCCACATTTAAGTGAAACATTATTTGGGGGAAATTTAATTTTTTCTTACTGAGTGTTTTTCTTTTTCATAAATATCTTAATTTTGATGAAAAAATATTAGAATTAATTTTGGGTGCAATGGCAACTCTGCATTGATAACCCTGATTATTGTAGTCTTAATGGAAGAATAAATTAATTTCAATGGCATAGTTTTGTGTGTATGTTGTATTAAAATTACTTTTTTTTTCTTATTTTTTTGGGCGGCAGAGTGGACAGTGAGACAGAGAAAGGTCTTCCTTTGCCGTTGGTTCACACCCCGCCAATGGCCACTGTGGCCAGCACACCGTGCTGGTCCAAAGCCAGGAGCCAGGTGCTTATCCTGGTCTCCCATGGGGTGCAGGGCCCAAGTACTTGGGCCATCCTCCACTGCCTTCCCGGGCCACAGCAGAGAGCTGGACTGGAAGAGGGGCAACTGGGACAGAATCTGGCACCCTGACCAGGACTAGAACCCGGTGTGCCGGCACTGCAAGTGGAGGATTAGCCTAGTGATCCGCAGTGCTGGCCTAAAGATTACTTTTAAGTGATCATTCCAGAGAGTTGCTAAAAGCTGGCCTGGGCTGAGCTGTTGAACTTGTTGGCAGAGTGAAAGGAAGGCTAGCTTCTGACCTCCATCCTGATGAAGGGAGACTGACGAGGAGAGCAAGCAGGGGACCGTTTCTGTGGTCTTGGTGTGCTTGCTGCACAGTACACCAGCTCTGCTCATTCACTGCCTTGCATGGATCAGCCGCCTCACACACAATAATAGAACATTTGTCCCACTCATTGAGAGGAAACTGCTGTGCAGATTGTTCTGAGCAAAGCTGCATTCGAGACTTACGATGCATTGTCTCCTGTTTGATCTGAAAGCTCTGACCTTGGAGAAGGCTTTTGTTGGGGCAGGTGGGGGAGTTGACAGACTGCCTTGAGTTAACGCCTTCCACAGTGTATAGACAGGTGGTTTTCCAGGTGGGCTTAGGGTAGTTCCTCCTAAGCTAAACTGGTAGTGAAGGGGGTTTTACTACCAAAGAGCTTTAGGTAGATACAAGGGCTGTTAGAGGGGCATTCAGAAAAGCTAGCTGGATGGAAAAGCTCGCCCGGGATTTCAAGGGTCTGTTGTAACAAAATTAACACGGATTTGAATCCCATTTTCCGTGAACGTTTTGAAGCATCCTCATCTATGAGTTTTAATATACTCCCTACCCTGAGAGCCCTGGGTACACACACATAGGGCTGATGGAGTGACTTCTGTGTTTGGGTTTTTACAGCCCTAGTCTACAACCCAAAAGTTATCCCTAGAAGCAAGAAATAATGGCCCTTTTTGTAAATGATCTTTTCTTGATTCTAGTTTCTAAGCTTGATGAGATTTAATCACCATACAAGATAATTGGCCCACTTAGTATAACTCAGTGGCTTATAATACAATCACAAAGGTAGAACACTACTAGCATCATGAATTTTAGAACGTTTTCATCAGTTGAAAATGAAAGCCATATGCTTTAGCTGTGTACCTCCCTAGACCCTGTCGTGTCCGACTCCAAGCTCGAAGCAATCGGTAACCTGGCTTGAGGTTGCCTTACTGTGGACTTGGTATGAATGAGATCATATGCTAGGTGGCTTCTCAGGCCTGGCTTTCACGTAGCATGTTCTCGTGGTTCTTTGACGTAGCAGCATGTGTCAAAACTTCATTTTTTTTGGTTGGTGAAGAACATTCCATTGTAGGGTCATACGCAGTTTTGTTTATCTGTTTGGCTGTTGATGGCTACTTAGATTGTTTCCATGCTTTGGCTGTTGTGTGTAATCCTGGTAGACAGTATACCTGGGAATGGAATTGCTGAGTCATGGGGTACATCTGAGGTTCAGAACTGCTTGTCTGTTTTCCCAAGCAGTTGCACTGCTTTATATTCCCACCATGGGTTCTGAATTGACTGCATCCTTGAGACTGTTTTTTGTTTTGTTTGTTTGTTTGTTTTGACAGGCAGAGTGGACAGTGAGAGAGACAGAGAGAAAGGTCTTCCTTTGCCGTTGGTTCACCCTCCAATGGCCGCCGCGGCCAGTGCGCTGCAGCCGGCGCACCGTGCTGATCCAATGGCAGGAGCCAGCTGCTTCTGGTCTCCCATGGGGTGCAGGGCCCAAGAACTTGGGCCATCCTCCACTGCACTCCCTGGCCACAGCAGAGAGCTGGCCTGGAAGAGGGGCAACCGGAACAGAATCCGGCACCCCGACCAGGACTAGAATCCGGTGTGCCGGCGCCGCAAGGCGGAGGATTAGCCTAGTGAGCCGCGGCGCTGGCAAGACTGAATTTTTTTATTCTAGCTGTCCAAGTGGTATGAAATGATATCTCACTATGATTTTGATGTGCATTCCTCAGATAATGATATGGTGTGTCTTTGTTAGGGTTTGTCAGCCACTTGTATTTTTTTTTTTCTCTTCGATTCATTTGCTTGATAGGTAGAGTGGCAAAGACCAAGAGAGAGAAAGAGATTGTTGAGCCGGAGGTTTAATTCCCAAATGCCTGCAACATCTGGGACTGAGCAAGGCCAAAGCCACAGGTCAGAAAGCCCAGCTCAGGGCAGGGACAAAAGTACTTGAGTCAATTGCTTCTCAGCTTTTTGGCTAAGATCAAGTGTAAAAGTATTGGAGTCATCATCTGCTGCCTTCCCAGGCCGTTGAGCAAGAGCTGGAATGGAAGCAGAGGAGGGGGAGGCTAACTGACGTTCAGATTGGGGTTGTTATGTCCCAATCGACGGCTTGACCTCTTGCACCACAATGCCTGCCCCAGCCATGAGTGTTGGAGGAAATGTCTGTCAGGTTCCTTTTGACTGTTCTCTTAGCAGGTTATCTTTTTTTTTTTTTTTTTTGGTTACAGAATTTGATCGTATTTCAGACCAAAGTCTCTTCTGAGATAGTATTTCCAAATCTTTACCATTCTGTGGATCACATTTTTATTGTTGAGGTAAAATATCCTTATCAAAATTGTAACCACTACAGCACAGTGCTGGCCCTGAAAAGGTTTTTTCAGAAGTGGAACTAAAAATTGAGGGGTCCAAGAATTCTGTAGCTTAATAACATTGCTATATCATGTCATTTGAGAGAGAGATAACTATTTTGTGAGGTTGAAAGTCGAAGACTGAGAGCTGAATGTTGTTTCAAAGATTTTCTACCACCTTCTGTCTTTTTTTTAAAAAAAGATGTATTTGAGAGGCAGAGTTAGAAAGAGACAGGTCTTCAATCCACTAATGGACTCTCTAAATGGTCAAGATGGCCAGAGCTGGGGCAATCCAAAGCCAGGAGCTACTTTTGGGTCTCCCATGTGGATGCAGGGGCCCAAGCACTTGGGCCATCTTCCTCTGCTTTCCCAGGCCATAGCAGAGTGGGGGTCGGAAGAGGAGCAGCCAGGATTCAAACTGGTGCCCATAGGGGATGCCAGTGCTGCAGGCATAGCCCGCTATGCCACAGTGCCATCCCCATTTTGTCATTGTTGAGGATAAAAAAAAAACTTCATGGAATGGAAAGGGCACGATTATTGGTAATGATGCACAGTTGCTTTCAAATGGATCATGTGGGCTGGCACCGTTGAGTAGTGGGTTCAGCTTTGGCTAACAGTGCTGCCATCTGATATGGAGGCCAATTGGAGTCCTGGCTGCTCCAATTGAGATCCAATTCCCTGCTAGTGCTCCTGGGGAAAAAAGCAGCCAGAGATGACCCAAGTCCCCTTCACCCACATGGGTTACTTGGAAGAAGCTTCTGGCTTTAGCCTTATCATTGAGACCATTTGGGGAGTGAACCAGCAGATTAAAGATCTATCCTTCTCTCTCATTCTGTGTGTTAACTTTTGAATAAATAACTCTTAAAGAATCACATGAAACTGATTTAAGGGATAACTTAGTCACTAAACTACTCTAAATTGATTTATAAGCACACAAGTGTATGTGGAGTCTTCAAACGTTGATGGAAAATTGAAAGTATCTTTTAATTCAATTTCAGTGAATTTCTTGATATGCCTGTGAATGCAGCCATACGTGTTTCTCCTGCCAGAATAAGGAGGTTGGTGGGGTTGTTGGTGTGTCATGTGATGGCTGAGTATGGAATGTGGTCTGAATCTGATTTCAAAAAGAAGAAAAGAGTAGTTTGGTTGGGAATTCAATATTGGAACCAAAATTAGGAGCAGAAAAATAGCTGGTGGTTATTGCTGGTGAATCCTCAGATGTGCTTTTTTGCATGGTGCTAGGGCGCTACAGCCGAGCAGTCATAGCTCCAAGAACTAAGGGTGGCCTGGAAAAGATCTTTAGACTTGTAAATCATAGGACAACGTGAATCCTCAGGGCTGATCCATCTCTCAGTTTAAACTGGAGAGGTTCTCTCCCACAATGCTGAGAAGAGTGCGCTGGTCCCCTGACTCCCTGCTCCACATGCAGCCTATTTTTCTTCAGTTTCTTTGACAAAAGCTGTCACTTTAGAAAATAACCAAGAACGGACAACAGTGATTTAAATCTGGAAATTCAAGGATGATGCTACATCTGCCGTAAATAGATGCATTCAGCTTTGGTATTTAGTGCAGATGAGATAGGCAGGCGCTGGGAGCAGTGAGGGGCGCAGTGTGCCGCGGAACAATGGGGCATGTCAGGAGCTGGTTTTGCTTCAGCTCTGAGTTTCCTGCTGTTTATCGGTTTGAATCAACTCCTGTGTTAGTTGAATACCTCCTGTTTGACTCACTGGTTCCCAGAGCCGCGGCAGCCCCTCACTGGGTTTCGGGCTCCATTTGGACAGCCTGTAGGCAGAATAAAGCTGCCCTTTCATGGGGAGGAGGAGAGGGAGCTGCGGCCTTCCGCAGAGAACGCTCCAGTGCAAGAATTGGGCGTGTGTCAAACCTTAGGTGGCCAATCGTAATTGGTAACTTGCTTGGGACGTGACTTGTAAAATGACAAATGAAACGAACCCGACATGCTGTGAGCACTGTTCTAGAGGACACCAGTCCCACAAATACTTCTTGGATCCATAGACCAACTAAGAGGATTGATAGAATAGTTGGGTGCTTTACATGTTAACAGTTCTGACTAGAAGGGAAAAAGGAACCACAGGGCTGAGCACAGCATTGCCATGTTGAGTAGTGGACTTTGGCGTGGTTCCTTCCCATAGCACGCATTTCCAGTGGTCCCACCTTATCCACATAATGGTTCCTGGGACCCCCAGTGGATGCCTGCCACTGTGGCTTGCACTTAATTGATTCAAGCACGTACTGTTTTTTCCTATATGGATGTATGTATGTATGATCAAGTGTAAATTTTTTTTTTATTTGACAGTAGAGTTAGACAGTAAGAGAAAGGTCTTCCCTCTGTTGGTTCACTCCCCAAATGGCTGCTACAGCCAACGTGCTGCGCTGATCTGAAGCCAGGAGCCAGGTGCTTCCTCCTGGTCTCCCACGCGGGTGCAGGCGCCCAAGCACTTGGGCCATCCTCCACTGCCCTCCTGGGCCACAGCAGAGAGCTGGACTGGAAGAGGAACAGCCGGGACTAGAAACCAGTGCCCATATGGGTGTTGGCGCTGCAGGCGGAGGATTAGCTAAGTGAGCCACGATGCCGGCCCCGATAAAGTGTAACTTATAATTTAGGTACAGCATTGACAATAATGGAGAAATACAGTTGGGGCTGGCACTGTGGCACAGCAGGTTAAAGCCCTGGCCTGAAGTGCCGGCCTCCCATATGGGCACCAGTTCTAATCCCGGCTGCTCCTCTTCCAATCCAGCTCTCTACTATGGCCTGGGAAAGCAGTAGAGGATGGCTCAAGTCCTTGGGCCCCTGCACCCAGGTGGGAGACCTGGAGGAAGCTCCTGGCTCCTGGCTTCAGATCTGCACAACTCTGACTATTGCAGCCATCTGGGGAGTGAACCAGCAGATGGAAGATCTCTCTCTGTCTCTACCTTTCTCTGTAACTCTTTCAAATAAGTCTTTTAAAAAATGACAGCGAAATACAGCAATTATAACATAGTGATGTAAACTATGTGAATATGGTGTCATTCTCTCTCAAAATATCTTCACTTGCTAAGTAGTCAGATCGACTGTTGGGCGTTTCTGCTTGTGTTTGAGGAACCATTGTTTCACTTAGTCAAGGCCCCAAAGTGCAGTAGTCACAGGGCAGGGAGTTCAGAGAGGCCAAAGAGAAGCCTTTGCACTTGATTCTTAGCTTCCATGAGAAGGCGAAAGCTTCTGGCTTGATAAGGAAAGAAATCTTATGGTATGCTTGTTAAGTTCTGTGTAAGAGCAAATCTTTGCTTTGTGAAACCTTGATCACTTTTGGAAATGGCCTTGAGTTGCTAATAAGACCAGGTCTATTTTAGTATCTGTTTTAAAATAGGATTGTCCAGGTAGCTTGGCAGGGTGTTCATCATACCTTAGTATGCAATGCAGTTTGAATTGAAGAATCGAAGTTAAGTATGTGGATGAGGGTCACCTGTACATTTGGGGCATTTTACTGTTCTCAGAATAAGTGCTTGTGAACAGTTGTTCATAGACTGGTCTTCGGTGCTGATGAACACAGCCTGGGCCTAGGTGTCATACGGGTCTTCTCAGAAATAATTAGCTCAATGAATAAATATTGATTTAACACTGACGATAGGCCAGGTACTATTTGTGGCTAAGAAGAGCATTGGGTGTCCTCAGAACCTGGACGAGTCCATCACCCGTCAGAAATGGACGTTACATTTATTGCCCTGAGTTCTACCAGTGGGCATTTACCAGGGCAAAACATTCTCTGGAGGAGCCTGCTGTGGGGTGGTATTCTATAAGCAGGCTTAAAACTAACTGATCTCTTGGAGTAGAATTTTTTTTAATGATTTATTTGCAGGTTAGTATAGAGACAGAGGAAGAGAGCCCTCATTCTTTGGTTCACTCACCAGATGGCCACAATGGTAAGGGCTTGGCCAGACTGAAGCCAGGTGCCAGGAGCTTCATCTGGGTCTCCCTCATGGGATGCAGGGGCCCAAGTACTTGGGCCATCTTCCTCTGCTTTCCCCAGGCTGTTGGCAGGGAGCTGGGTTGAAAGTGGAGTAGCCAGTACACAAACCAGCGCCCATATGGGACGTTGGTGTTGCAGGCCATGGCTTCACCTGCTATATCACAACACTAGCCCCAGAGTAGAATTTTTTTTTAAGATTTATCTATTTAAAGGATAGGATGACAGATCTTCCATCCCCTGGCTCACTTTCCAAATGCCCACAACAGCTGGGCTGGGCTAAATTCAGACACCAAGAACTCAATCCAAGTATCCCATATATTTTTTTTTTAATACAAGATTTATTTGAAAGAGTTAAACGGAGACTCTTCCATCTGCTGATTCACTCCCCAGTTGGCCACAATGGCCAAAGCTGCACCAATCCGAAGCCAGGAGCTTCTTCCAGTTCTCTCACAGGGGTACAAGAAATTAGGCCATTGCAGAGCTGGATCGGAAGCGGAGCAGCCTGGAGTTGAACTGGTGCCCCTATGTGATGTAGGCACTGCAAGCGGCGGCTTTACCTGCCTAGCCACATCACCAGCCCCCAACACGGGTTTCAGGAACCCAGCTGCCTGGGCTGTCACCTGCTGGTCCCCAGGTGCATTAGCAGGAAGCCAGACAGGAAACAGTAGCCAAGACTCAGACTACACACTGGAATAGGAGAGGCCGGCTTTCCCAGCGGTGCCATAACTCGCTGCACAGTAATAGATTTGCATGTATTATAAGAAGTAATAGAACAATCTCAAGTATCCTTTATCCAGTTCCCTCAATGCTAACATTTTGCAAAACTACACCATAATATCCCAACCAGAATACTGACAGAGATAGAAGGGTCTTCGATCCACTAGTTCATTTCCCAAATGACCGCAACAGCCAGGCCTAGGCAAAGCTGAAGCCAGGACTTCGATCCAGGTCTCCCACGTAGGTGGCAGGGGCCCAAGTACTTGGGGCCGTCTTCTGCTGCCTTCCCAGGCACACTAGCAGGGAGCTGGATCAGAAACAGAGCAGCAGGGACTGGAACTGGCACTTTGATGTGGGCTGTCCGCTGGACCACACCTTCCCTGATGAAATTTCTGACTTTGAAACCTACCTGCGCAAAGGAGAAAGTTGATCCTAACATCGACAGTTTTCTAGATCCCTTGAGGACATAACTTAATGGTTAAATGCTTTTTGCCCTACACAGTCATGTACAGGTGTTCCTGCAGAGGTAGTAATGGCTCATGGGATTGACACAGTGCTTGGTCTCATGGAACTTAAGTTACAGTATCTGAGACAGTGACCAAGTGAACATTGGATATGAGTGGCACATGGGAGAGAGGGAATGGGAGTGAGATGGAGGGGAGTACAGACCCTGTGAAAGAACCTTCTTGGCCAGCACAATTCCACAAGCAGCCATGAAGAGTGTTTCATCAGAATGGATTCTTTAACCTTTGGAGAGGCAGAACTCCTATCTGCCCGTTCACCCCCAGCTGCCCGCAAGAGCAGGGGGTCCCAAGCCAGAAGCTGGGAACCCCCGCAGGTGTCCACATGGGCGGCAGTCATCGCTGCTGCCTCTCAGGGTCTGCATCAGCAGGAAGATGGAGTCGGGATTCGGAGCGGACATGAGGGGCGAGGTGAGGGCATTTGGGCCACATCTTAACCACTAGGCCAATTGTCGACCTTGGTTGGATCTGCAAAAAATACTCGGAGTATCCTGAGAATGTGGTGGGAAGTAGCTGAAGCGGGAGACCTTGGGTCAGGGGCAGCTGTTTTCCTGGCTCAGATGAGGGGTGGTGCTGTTTTGGAAGATAGCGGTAGAGATGGGGTGCCAAGAGGTAAAAACACTTGGAATTTATTTTTGTGGCTTCTCTCTGTCACTTGGCCTGAGTTTGTAGGGTTGCATTGAATGAGAGGAGGAGTGTCTGGTCTTTGAGTGAGATGAAATGATAAAATTATCCATTCATGTTTTCATCTAAGGAGGTGCTTTTTATTTTCTGAGGTTTTCTAATTTTCCTGAAGTTTTGCATTGTTTCATCTGGATTTTGCTTTGCTTTGGTTGGTGTTGGCCTTAGCATTTCCTGATGGAGGTGTTCATAGGTGCTTCTCTTGTCCACTTACACACGTGTGGCCCTAGGAAGCTGTCCGAAGCTCTGTCTCGGAGGACGGGATCTGTTTGAACTCTTCGGTTTGAGGCTCTTGTCCACTTCCTGTGGTTCCTCTATGGAAGGATTATCCAGTCTGTGGTGGGAGGAAGATGGGTGAAGACATGCACTTCACTGCTGGTGGGTGTGGGGCCCTGCACAGCCAGGACTTGGGGCTCATCGTTTACCGCATACATGTACACTGGACCCCACTTGCCCCAGCCTCTGCTGTGCCTGGAGCTCACTTGCTGGAAGCTCTTGGAAACTCTTGCTCAGGATCAGCCCCTAGTCTCCTGCTGATTGGGAGAGGGCTAATCCTAGGCTGCCTTAGATGGGCGTGTACCCTGGAGTATGACTCCCTGCTACAACTTCCCCCTACAGCTGGAGCAGGCACCACCCTAGCATCTTCATTTTCCAAGTTTTCCCCGGGGTTCTGAGTCCTGACTTGGCTGGTTTCTCATTGACAACTTGCCCCCAGCAAGTTGCGCTTTTCCCTAGTTCTAGTCCTCAGCCCATCTCAAGCTTCCAAAAAGTCGAGGGCACGTTCCTGCTGAGCTCTCCTCCCCTACTGCTGACGCGTATACATATATCTGCCCTCCTCTGGCTCGGCTGTTAGTGAGAGAGAGTCGTGAGAAGTGTGCGTATTCAGTTCTCCAGGGCCAAAGGTGCTTCCCTCAGTATGGTGCAAAGTCCATGTTGACATCTCACTCAGAGAAAGTGGCTAAGAAAGGTTTGTAGGAAATTCCAGTTGCTTTGTGACTGGCCAAGACTTGGTTATGTGTCCTTAAGCTGAGCCTCTTGGAGTTTCTGTATTTCACCCCCATATAGTCAGTTCTGGGTAGGCAAAGTAGGGACATTTCTAAGGACAATGTCAGTGCTTGGGCTGTATACCATATTTGACTTTAAAAAAGTAGCTCATTAGGAATGGGCATTTGGCCCAGCTGTGTGTGTTTATTCAAATTTATTTGGAAGGCAGAGTTACAAAGAGAAGAGACATATTTTTCATGCACTGGTTTACTCCCTCAAATGTGTGCAATAACCAGGGCTTGGCCAGGCTGAAGCCAAGTTTCCTCCAGATCTCCAGGTGGTACAGAGGCCCAAACACTTGAGCCATCTTCAGCTGCTTTCCCAGATGCATTAGCAAGGAGCTGGATCAGAAGTGGAACAGCCAGGACTCAAACCAGCATGTACATGGGATGCCGGCATTGCAGGTGGCAGTTTAACCCTCTGCCTCCCAACACAAGCCCCTGGTCCAGCTGTTAAGATGCCTGTGTCCTCCGTCAGAGTACCTGGCTTTGGTTGCCAGTTTGAGCTCCTAACTTGAGCTTCCTGCCAGTGCAGACCCTGGAGAGCAGCAGTGGTGGGGGGAACAACTGGATCCCTGCCACCTACATGGCGTACCTGGGTTGCAGCTCCAGGCTTTGGACGTTTGGGGAGTGAACCAGCAGATGAGATGTTTACTCTCTCTCTCCCTGTCTCTCACTGTCTTTTTTTTTTTTTCTCTCAATCTAAAATTTTAAAAATGAAAAAAGCGCCTCATTAGATGCTATTACCCAGCAGGACTAAAGTACTTGCCAACAAGTAATCTGAAGTTTTGTCTAAACGTAGGAAAGAGGAGTTCATTTGTACCTTTAAAGAAAGGACAGTTCAGTATTTAAGTGGAAAGAAGAGGTTAACATGCCCGGCTCTCATTGCATCATCCTCTGGGAGAATTTGTGCAGTGAACTTTGCAAAGCATTGCATGATGGGAGGAGAAAGTGATAGGCGTCACCAGTTTGCATTGTGTTCGTGCCCTTGACCACTGTCAGCTTGTGAAATACTCGACCCGTGCTGAAGCAGGATTGTGGGAGATGGAGTCCTGGTGATGCCCTTTCTGGATCTGAAGGGTCCAGGACTCCATATCCTAAGTTCCTTCTCCAACAGAACCATGCACAAAGGAAGTAAACAGTATTGCCAACAGAGCAGTACTTGGTTTATTATCACCTGCCGAGAGGTAGAGGGAGAGGATGGTAGGCAGGCCCCCAGGAGTAGCAGAACAGCTAAAAACGCAAGATCTGGAACCACCCTGGCTTTGAATTTTGACAAATGAGTCAAGCCCTCAGGAACTCCTTTTCGTGCTCCATAGAATGGGACAATGACAATTCCCACAGGTGTTTCAGAGGGTTGCCCTGAGGATCAAGGGAGTTAAGAAGGTGAGAGCTTAGAACAATGCTTACCAGCCAGATTCTCAACAGATGCTGCATTGAACAGCAGTGCCACCCATGGCCCATGCAGGGCAGCAGCCCCTGGTCAGTGTAACTACTGAGCGTGGACCATGTAGAGTGTCGAATGGAGAAGAGCTCCAAGTGTGTTTTCACACCAGATATCAAAGACTAACAAAGTCTCTTTGCAAAGTTATTAGTTTGAGGGGAAGAAAGAGTTCCTATCTGTCAGTTCTCTCCTAGATGCCTGTGAGAGTGAGGACTGGACTAGGCTGGGCAGAAGCCAAGGCCCGGGAGTACAGGCCAGGTCTCACGTAGGTGGTGGGAACGCAGCTCCTGGAGCCAGTACTGCTGTTGCCTAGGGTTTGCGTTATCAGGAGTGGAGCCAGGTGTCCTACTCAGGCTCCCTGCTGTGGGCCAACCTTCTACCTCTAAAAACACTCTTCATTCAAAGACAGAGTTTGAAAAAAATATGTAAAATACCTCCATTTAGCATACTGATTACATGCAGAAGTGGTATTTTGATATATAGGATCCATCTGGATATATTAGATGTCTGTATATGTTAATCTGTTTCCTTTTACTTTTTACGTGTGGTTCTCAGATCATTCAAAACCGCATCGGTGGCTCACAATCTGTTTCTGTTGGACGGCACAGGAGTTCCTTCACAGGATTCTACTCTAACTTGTTCGCTGAGGGGCTGGTGTTGAGGCGCGGTACGCTAAGCCCTGCTTGCAACTCCAGCATCCCACAGCAGAGTGCCAGTTTGAGTCCCTGCTACTCTGCTTCCAGTCTAGCTCCCAACTAACACCTGTAGGCATAGCTTAAGTACTTGGGTGCCTGCCACCCATGTGGGAGACCAGGATGTGGTTCTGGGCCTCTGGCTTCAGCCTGGCCCAGACCTGGCTGTTGCAGCCATTTGGGGAGCGAGCCAGAAGATGGGCCTCGCTCTCTTCCTTTCCTGAAGCTTGTGACATGAAGCTGAGGACTATCCTGCAAATACACATGTACACATCGCTCTCAGGGTTTGGGGTATGCCTTGCCTTGATAGGACTTGAGGGTGGTTCGGCCATCTGGGGAGTGAACTAGTGGATCGAAGATCTGTGTCTCTCTGTCATTGTCTGTAACTCCACCTCTCAAATAAAAAAAAAATTTTTTTTTGACAGGCAGAGTGGACAGAGACAGAGAGAAAGGTCTTCCTTTGCTGTTGGTTCACCCTCCAATGGCCGCCGCGGCCGGCGCACCGCGCTGATCCGATGGCAGGAGCCAGGTGCTTCTCCTGGTCTCCCATGGGGTGCAGGGCCCAAGCACTTGGGCCATCCTCCACTGCACTCCCTGGCCACAGCAGAGAGCTGGCCTGGAAGAGGGGCAACCGGGACAGAATCTGGTGCCCCGACCGGGACTAGAATCTGGTGTGCCGGCACCGCTAGGTGGAGGATTAGCCTAGTGAGCCATGGCGCTGGCCAAATAATTTTTTAAGAAATGAATAATTGGGGGGAAAAGGCTGAAAGTTGGGAAGTCAATCCAGGTCTCCCACAGGTGACAGAGACCCAGCTACATGAGCGATGACCTGCTGCCTCCCAGGGTCTGGAAGCAGAAATACGGGAGTCGAGCATCAAAACCAGCATTACAGCTACAAGGCCAAACACCTGCCCCCAGATACATCGCATTTTGTATATCTGTTCGTCTGGTGATGGTTGTTTAGATTTCCATTATTTGGCTGTTAGGAATAATGGTGATGAAAACACTTGTGATGCAGAGTGGACATGGATTCATTTGGGTATATACCCAGGAAGGAAATCGATGAGCCTGTATATGCTAATTCTATATTTAGTCATTTGATGAACTGACAAACTAGTTTATTATTTTTTTTAAAGATTTGCTTGTTTAAGAGGTAGAGCTACAGACAGTGAGGGTGAGAGGTCTTCATTCACTGGTTCACTCCCCAAATGGCCTTCATGGCTGGAGCTGGGCTGATCTGAAGCTAGGAGCCAGGAGCTTCCTACGTGTGTTCAGAGACCCAAGGACTTTGCCCATCTTCTACTGCTTTCCCAGGCCACAGCAGAGAGCTGGATCAGAAGAAGAGCAGCTGGGACTTGAACAGGCACCCATATGGAATGCTGATGCCACAGGTGGATGCTTAACCCACCATGGCACAGCACCGGCCCCCAAACTAGTTTTCTACATCAGTTACACCATTTTACATTTCCACTAACGGTTCCACTGTACTCACATCCTTTTCAAAACTTACTACCTGACTTCAGATTACAGCCTTTGTAACAGGTATGAACTAGTATCTCACTTTAATTTTTGTTTTTAAAGATTTATTTGAAAGGTGGAGTGGGGGAGGGAGGGAGAGCTTCTATCCACTGGTTCACTCATGTGAGTGGCAGGGACCCAAGCACTTGGATCATCTTCTGCCCTCTCAGGTGCATTAGCAGGGAGCTGGGTCAGGGTGGAGCATCCAGGACTCCAGCTGGGCTCACATGGGATGCCGCAGGTTGTGGCTTGACTTGCTGTGTCACAATGCTGGCAGCATTTTTTCGTGCTTCTTGACAATCTGTGGATCTTCCTGGGGGAATTTCTTATTCCCCCTGTTCAGATCCTCAGCCTAGTTTTAAGAACTGGATTATTTGTCTTTTTATTGTGGAACTGTTAGTTGCTAAGCTGATTAGGGTAAACTGAATTTAGGTAAACCACTCTGGGCTTCCGGAATACCAGGGGGTTGAGGTTTGGATTTATTTTTAATCCTTTTTAGGCACTTACCAAGTTTTTGAAAAGAACCCTTGTTCACAGAATAGCTGTAAAGTAAGTCCTACTGCCACCACTAATAACGGTTGTTAATCCAGTCCCAAGAACTAATGAAAAGGATGTGGAAATCCAAGCAGGCTGTGGCTGGCCCTGCCATAGCTCTGCCCCACTGAGTGAGTAGTGTGTGCTGGAAAGGAGGCGGCCTCTCCACTGTGCTAAGTCACCTTTTTGTTAAAACCACCATGGGAGAGAGCGGAGCAGGAGCTGTGGGGACCGGTAGGAAATGGCCAGTCTGGGTCCCGTGCTGCTTTAAAAGTGTGTTCCCAGGGATGGAGGGCTGACCGTGCATCCCCCATGGGCACAGCCCCCAGGCCCTGCAAGGGTTGCTCACAACGGCTCTCTGGGCTGGGAAGGACGCTGCTGATTTCCTCCATGGCCCTAGTGCTCTGCCCCGTGCCTCAGGTCCAGGCAGATTCGTGCACAGGTGCTCGGTAGTAGTTTGCTGGAAGATTAGAGCTGCTTTGCCCACCCACCCCAACAGGAGGGCTGCTTCGTGCCTAAAATGCTGTGTATGTGGCCTTTCCTGCACCCTTCCCACATCTCAAACCTACACTCTGGGGCTTGGAGGCCAGGGCCATCCCTGGATGTCACTGTCCAACAACAGGGGACTGACAGAGCATCGGGTCTGGCACATGCGTTCAGTCAACAAGCACTGATGTTGCCTTGGAGCCGGGTACTGCTGGGGATGCTGCTGGGTTTCCCAGCGCTCACTGTCTGTGTAACAGGGCAGATGATTAAATGACCATGTAGTCTACACTCTAGTATTAGGGAGAGCAGGGAACAACAAACTGTGCACAGAGATATCAAAGAAGACTTCACTGAGGAGATGTCGCTTGCTTTAGGGGTTGTGACACACCACTGTCACGAGTCCTCACCAGGGATGCTAGCTAGTGGAAGAGCGCAGCTCAAAGGGAATGAGCACAGGCCCTGTGGACAGCAGCCATGGGATGCAGGCCTGCGGCTCCGGGCTCCAGACGGGCGCTCCGTGGCCTGACGTCAGTGTTTTGGCCCCAGCTGGTGTGAAGAAAGGTGCACCCAGGGCCAACCCTCCTGAGTACAGGAAGAGGAAAAAGCAACCCATTTCTTGATTTTCTTGCCTTTGATTTTATGTTTGTCAAGGGAAACTTCGTTCTTACTTCGATAGCAGATGCGGGTGGCTTGGCACCAGGAACTGGCCTGTTTGTGTTTCTCCTGGACTGCTTTATCCTGTTTCCCGAGCGTTGCTGAGATGGTGCGCGACCTGACAGAGGCCTTCCAGCTAGATCAAAGGGTACAGCCTGCCTCCCAGAGCCCCAGCTCCGTTGCCGGAGATCTCTCCTACCCTCTTCGCTGGTGGTTGCTTTTCCAGGGAAAGAGGAGCTCTGAATAGCCAGATCCACCTAGGTTGCCTTTCTGCCTAACTCTGGCATTCTGGTATCTGGTGGTTCACGGAATTGACTAGAAGGCTGGAGAACGCAGCTGTGAAAATAGATAAGACCCAAAGGAGGCTGCAGGAGCCGGTGCCAGGGTAGGACCCCTCGCATCGCTGCATCCCAGCCTCTTGACAGTTGCTCACCTGTTCCTGCACCTGTCCCTCAGAGAAAAGCTGTAGTCTCTGGCGGGAGCATCATGTGGGTCAAGTCCAGGTCTCAGGCCTGCAGTTGGCTTGGTTGCTGTTGATGGAGGGAACTGACAGCTCTCTGAAGTAGGACAATTGGTTCTGTGTCCCCAAGACTTACAGAATATGGGGTTTCCCCAAGGAAGGAGGAGGTGGTCTAATGTCTATCACAGCCCTGTTTGAGGGAGGGGTGAGTAAAGTTCAGGAGATGAGCTACCAACAGTAGGGACAACACCCGTGGGAGACCCCCGATGTATGAACCAACCCTTCAAGATAAAATTGGGGCTGTTTCATTGTAGTGGTCACCAGAGAAACCCAAGTGAGGAACAGTACTGACAACTGGTGCCACTCATCCATGGCTCCCGTGAGCTTGGTGCTGAGGTCGCCTGATGAAATCTCTGGCTTTTCCTGGCAGGTATGGGACAGTATTCCTGCTTCATGGATAACGAAATGGAGGTTCAGGAAGGGCGGGTACCTTCAGGGTCACACAACTACTGACAATGGAATTTAGGTCTGCTAGACTTCGGAACTCACACTTCACTGATACACTGGTTTGTCCATCCTTTGGATACACCTGTCTGTCCCATTTCCACTGTGAGAAATCAAGGCTGGGCGATGGGCCAGCCTGCGAGCCCTCCTCTACCACTTCCAGACAGATGCTGTTGGCTACAGAAAGCCTTTATTGTCATCCAGTGGACAAATTTGTATTCCCCCTTCACCTTGCTAGGAAAGTCAGAAGTAACTTCCTATCTGTTGTCCTGTTTGTTTTACTTCTCTGGATGCTCCTGTTGAAGTGGAAAGAGCTGCTAACAAGATTCTGTGTGTGTGTGTTCAAGCAGGATAGATATTGAATGCATGGCAGTGATGGGTGCCGGACATCCCAGCCCCCGGGTTTCAAAGCCTCCTCTGTGTGTGTAACTGACCAGATACACCAGTTAAAATCGGCAAGGTTTTCTTCTTGCGTATGTGTGTTTCAATTCCACATATTGCAGAGAAACAGCCACAGGGAGATCGTGCAACTGCTGGTTTACACCCCAAGTGCCTGTGACAGCTGGGGCCGAGCCAGGTTGAAGCCAGGAGCTGAGAATCAGCCCAGTTGTTCACTTTTTAGTATGTTTATCCAGTAGATCTACAGTCCATCTTTGACGCAAAAGATGTATCTTTCTTCTAGGCAGCGGCTACATAGCTGTCTCAGTGATTCAGAGATTGTGATGTGTTGGTTCAGGCACAATCAAGGTCGTAGATCTCCAAGCAAGATCCTGTTGGCTATCTTTGGAAACCCAACAAAGCATCGACCATGGCTTACACACAAATGTCTCCTTAAATTACAGGTACTCCTTTGGGTCAAGTCTAGTAGCTTTTAAATCATGCAATCAATTCACAGTTGTCCAAAGAGAGGTCTTTGAAAGAAGGTAGTCACAAAAACAAAGTGCAGGGAGAAGGAAGTCCCCCTTCCCCTGTGGGGGTCTGCATAGGTGAGGCCTCAGAGAGGCTGGGGAGGGCTGGTGACCCAGGCATGGGACCAGGAGTCCCTTCGAGATGAGCACCTGCTGCGGAGGATTGCTGGGCTGTTCCATTCCTGGCAAGTGCACATTATAGAGGTACTTCCCATGGTTCACGGAAAACAATTAAAACGTGAGGCTTCTTTGGTGCAAAAAAAGTAGAAATCCTCATACAGCTTTTCCATAGTACATATTTTCCATGGACTTGTTGGAAACCCTTCATATGTATGTATGGATTTAACTTTTTTTTTTTTTGCAAACAAGTAAACTGATCTCTGGCATTGCATTTTTCACTTCTCCGTGAGGAGTCCTTGTGGTACCTTCCCTGGCAGACACAGAGTGACGCAGCCTTGTTTGTTATCATTCTTAGTCTGGCATGCCCTTGTTCACATGTGACTCACACATCCTAGGACAGCAGAGGACAAGTGAGTTATATGGTTACATGGGTATGGGCTTCTCTCTTCTCCTGCCAACTTCTCCAGATCCAAATTAAGTGGTGGTCAAATTAGTTTTTCCACTTAGCTCCTGTTTTGGTTCTCAAGGACAGAACCTAAGGCTCTGGATAAGATGCCCGCAGCACGGCCTGGACAGGGCAGCAGTCCCTGCTGTGTCCAGACTCTGAGAAGCAATGCAACGTTCTCCTCAAGCCCTCTGTCCGAGCTGAGCTTCCCAGACCTCTGCTGGCCGAAGCGCCTCCAGGTCGGCGTTGGGAACAGCGGTCCCATTTTGGAGCTCCATGCCCAGGGTTGCACACACAAGCTGTGTGTGGGACTTGGGGCAGAGCTGGTGCCCAGCGGAGCCAGCTGAGTGTGGGCTTCATTTGGGCTGCTGCCTCCGGAGATGGAGAGTGTGTGCCTTACGGTTCACTCGGAAGACATTCCAAATGGGGTGGCTGTTTGGTGCAGTGGTTGACATCTACTTCCCTTTTGAGTCTCTAGGTTCAAATCCTGGCTCCCCATCTGACTCCAGCTGCCTGCTAACGCGCACGTGGGGGCAGCAGGTGATGGCTCAGGACTTCAGTCCCTGCCGTCCACATGGCTCGGCCTCTCCCCACTCCTTTCTGCCTTTCAAATAAAAGCAAGCCAAATAAAAAGGCATAAACTTCAGAAAACACTGGCCTCATGTAGGAAAAGGTGCTAATTGCCTTAATATATAAAGAGACCTTATGTCTCAAAAAGACCAATCTAATAGAACAAGCAAAGGAAATGGACACATCAGACCAGTGAGTGCAAGTGACCTTAATTTTTTATTTACTTTAGATACCGAAAGATAAGCACGCAGGCAGATCCTGGGAGAGGCTGGGGGCGGCAGGACAGTGGCAGAGACCTGGAGCTCCTCCGAGGAGTGGAGTGCGTCTTGGCCGGCTTATTTATCAGATGCAGTTTGGGACTGCAGGGACAGTGAACCGGGTTCCAAAGCGAGGAGGAGAGCACGGTGGCGCGCGCAGGCAGAGTAGTTTGGGGAGCATGAAGATCCGGGAAGGCGAAAGCTTTGAGAGCCAGACCCCAGCCACTGGGGTACGCGCAGATTGCAAAGGGGCCACCGCGGGCAGTGGGAATGAACCCCTAAAGTCGCAGGGCCTGTCCTCCAGGTGGCCTGGAGGCTGGGCTTTCTGACCCGCGGTGGGATTCCAAGTGCTGGAAAGGTTTGGGAAGCGAAGCGGCGGTCTGGAGCCTTGGTCAAGAGGCGCGGACTGCGCTCAGAGGGACGCGACAGAGGCACGAGCCCTGGGCCGATCTTGTTGGCGGGGCTGGAAAGGGAAAGGGTGACCATCTGGTGCTCCGGGGATCCGGCTCGGACTTCCCCGAGAAGGGGCGGTGTCGGGGTCTCCGGAGACCCGGGCCCGCGCCTCGCAGGCGCGCGGGAGGCAGTGGGCGGTCCCCGGGGCCAGCCTCCCTCCCCCTGCGCTCCCGTTCCTCCGGCCTGGGGCCACAGGCCTGTGCCCGGCGGGGAAACAAAGGGTCCACTCGCCAGCCCCGGCACTAGGCCCGCGGGCAGTCAGGACCGAGGGGCGGCGGCTCCCGCCCCCGGGGCCGGACGTGGCGCCTCCCCTGCCGCGGCGGCCGGACTCTGGAGGTGGGGTCGGGAGCCGGGAGCCCGGGACTCTGATGTCACCGCTTGGCCGTGGCGCCCGGCCGAGCGTCTCGGGCGGGATGGAGCTTCAGGTACGCGGCGGGGTCGAGGGTCGGGGCGCGGGGTGGGGTCCGCGCCTCCTTGGAGGAGGCCGGGGCCGCGCTGGGGAGGCGCGCAGCGGGGCCGCCGAGCCACGGCCGCGTCGTCCGGTCTCGGGTCCGACTCGGTGCCGAGCGTGGCTGCGCAGTCCAAGTGGACCGGTGCGCGCCTTTACTCTCTGTTTGGGGGAGGAGACCCACGGACCCACCCAGCCGGCGGCGCTGCAGGGGCGCCGCGTGTGCCCACCGTGCATGGGGGGGCCTCTATCTCGCGACCCGGCTTGTGCCCTTCGGTCGCGGAGCAGCCGAAGAATCGGGGTCCTCGCGCCCGGAATCGCGCGGTCTGAGTCCTCCTTCCCCGACGGTGAACCCCACAGGAAAGGCCGAGAAAAGCGCGGGTCAGCGGCCATCCGCTCCCTCCCGGCTCCGCGTGACTCTGCCGCCCCCTGCGGTCGCCGAGGCCTGCGCCTTTCTTCGGAGCTCGAAGCCCCAGGCCCGCAGTCCGTCCGCCCGCGGGCGCCTCTGCCCGGTGCCGCCAACACCTGCACGTCCTGAGCGCGGCCCGCGGCTCCGGAGGCTGACCCCGGGGCTGCAGAAGCCGTGAAGCACCGCGCAGCAGCCGCTCCCCGCGGCGCGCACTCGCTCGGCGAACGCGGCCTGGGAAAGCCGGGGAGCTTTCCAGAACGCCCACCTGGCCGGCTTAGCCTCGGGTGCTGAGAGTCCTGATCCGGCCCGCGACGTCGGTCTGCAGGGACGCGGCTGTGCAGACAGCGCCCCCGCCGTGAGCCCAGGACAGAGGAGGACCCGCGGGTGGGGAAGTGGGGACCGGCCGGGTGTGAGGGGGCCTTGGAGAGAGGTGCGGTTTGGTTCCTGATGTTGGTTGCGTTTGCCGCTGTTTGTTCCCTTCGCCCCTCTGGCCAGCGCAGCTGGATCCGCTGCCATTGTTCTGGTCTGATTGCATCAACCAGAAACTGGCGTTGTTTCTCCCACGACCTCCGTTTCGGTAGCTGGTCTGCCTGTTGACCCCAGAGCGCCCGCTGAGGGGGCTCTGGACCCCTTAGCCAGTCCCCGGTCCCAGCCTCCTCCTTGCATACTGGTGCCCACCTTCCAGGCCCCTAACTGTGAACCCTGGACTTACCTGTGTCCCCTCGTCCTCTCGTGCTCTGTCACTCGGGTGGCAGAGACCCCTGGAACATCTCCCCCACCCTGAGGACCCCACTCTGGTTTTCTAGCAGGGATTCCACGCTGCTCCTTGCCCCACACAGAGCTTTTTTTTTTTTTTTAAATTTATGGGGCTGGCACTGGCATAGCAGGTAAAGCTACTGTGTACAGTGCTGGCCTCCCATGTAGGCACCAATCCCAGCTGCTCCACTTCTGATCCACTCTCTGCTATGGTATGAGAAAGCAGTGGAAGATGGCCCAAGTTCTTGGGCCCCTGCATCCGCGTGGGAACACCTGGAGGAAGCTCCTGGGTTCGGATTGGCACAGCTCTGGCCATTGCGGCCATTTGGGGAGTGAACCAGCGGATGGAAGACTTTTATTTCTCACTCTGCTTGTGCTTCTGCCTCTCTGTAACTCTGCCTTTCAAATAAATATTTGAAAGAGTTCTTTCAAATAAATTATTTAAAAGAATTAGAGAGACAGAAAGGTCTTCCATCTGCTGGTTCACTCCCCAAATGGCTGCAACAGCTAGGACTGGGCCAGACTAAAGCCAGGAGCCAGGAGCTTCTTCCGGGTCTCCCACGTGGGTGCAGGGGCCCAGGCGCTTTGGCCATCCTCCGCTGCTTTTCCAGGCACATTGGTAGGGAACCAGACCAGAAATGGAGCAGCCTAGACTTGAACTGCAGCCCACAGGGGATGCCAGCAACTCGGGCAGTGGCCTAACCCGCTGTGCTGCTGTGCTGGCCCCCTGTCCAGCTTTTTGAGCTCCCACTCCAGAATTTCTGTTCAGCAAGGAACAGGGTCAGTCCAGCCCATAACCGCCCCAACACTGGGGCCCCCAGGACCTGGCTACTTGCAGCCACAGGGGCTCGTTGGCCTACAAGCCGCTCCCTGCAGCAGGACGAGTCTGGAAACTCTTTAGTCTTTGTGCTGAGGTCCCAAACGCACCCCAGAGCAGCCGAGTCCTCCTGGCACAACAGGTTCTCCAAAGGGCACCCCGTGAGCCTTGTGTGTGGACGTCAGCTTGCTGGGGCCACCAGTTAGGGTCAGTGAGAAGGCAGGTGTCTGTGGTCCGTTGTCCACTCAGGCCGTTCGGAATCCCTTGTTAATGCAGCCCTTCACAGATGTGGTTGCTGAAGTCCCCTGAGCGAACGCGGTTGCTTGTGTGGCTGCAGCACGCCAACCAGGGCAAGCACGGAAAGCATGGGGCACAGGCACTGCTCCAAGGCTAGGCCCAGAGGGACTGGAGAGAGAGGGCTGGTGTCTGAGTCCCAGGGTGGAGCTTCTGCAGGAGGTAGCTGTCCTCCCAGGAGCTGCTGCCTGCCTGGCCTTGGAAGTCTAGACAGCAGAGACCCTTTGCAATGGAGGCCTTAGTGGGAGGACCACCTGCAGGGCTGGGCGTGGTGGGCATTAGAATGCCCCCACATGGGTGAGGTCAAGATGTTTGTAGCCTGGGTCTCCTGGAAAGTCCTGGGAATGCGGAGGAGCCACCTCTCCTTTTTAGGAAACATCAGGTCCTGCACCTGCACCCACCCGCCATGCTGCGCAGCCTTCAGCGGCCTCCTGGGCTTCAGAGGTTGTGGGGGCAGGGCTGCTCTGAGCTCCAGTGTCTGGGAGGCTCAGCGTTTTGATCCCTACCCTCTCAGGTTGTGTGCCATCCTCCATGCACTCCCCACAAGCAGCTGGGAAGCCTGCCCTCCCGCATGGCTCACAGGGAGCCCCAGCGGCCGAGCCTCCGAGCTGCTGTCACTGTGACCCAGCACACTCTCTCACCTCTTCCTCTTGTCCCCTCTCCCGGCACTGGGGAGCTATTGATTGCTGGCCAGTCCTGCGGCACGCTGTGCTCGCCTGCTCTGTTTGTTCCTGGTGTTGCGCAAGCAACCTGGTCGCTGTCCCTAGGTCAGGCATCCCCTCCCCCAGAAAAGGTTATTAATAGGGAAAGGAGAGAGTGGGCAGAGCCAGGAGGCCGCCCCTGCTTCTGCTGCCTGCCAGTCTGCTCCTTCCCTTGTCATCCGACAAATAGTTACCTTGACCCTAAGCCAAACGCCATGCCGGGCATGGAAGCGTGCAGTGTGAATAAGGGCAGGGCCTGCCCTGGGGACGCCAGGGAGTGGGGGGACTCTCAAGCAAGCCAGCAATGACAGCGCAGGGTCAGGAGTGTTGTGACAGGGCAAGCTCGAGACATCTCCAAGCTGAGTCCTATGGGAGAAGCAAAAATATCAGGGCAAAGGGGAAGTGACAGCCGGTCACTTCACAGACAGAGGCAGGGGACCATTATTCTGGGGCCTGCCGATAGCGCCTAGGGAGATGGAGCCAACCCCTTCCCACTGTGGAGTTGGGGCCCAGTTTGGGGGGGGGGGGGCACAGTAAACTACTTTCAGCAGAGTTTGCTTCCAGGCAACTGATTCCTGCCCTGCAGTGAGCCTGCGGGCTGGCCGTGATTCCAGGCCGAGCTCTGCCGCTTAGCTGTGTGCCCCGCACAGATCATGTCCTCCCCCCCCCCCCCCCCAGTCTCCGTGCCCCCATCTGCAGAGGCAGGTAGGCTTGTGAGTCCAGGGAGGGAGGCAGGCTGTGCTGCTGGCCCTGCCCGCTGGCTGCGTCTTGGCTCCCTGTGACCTCAGTGTTCCCTGCCATTGTGTATCGGCTTAAGATCACAGGAGAGCCTGGCAGAGCGGCCCGGAAGCGGTGTGGGTGGAGCGGCCTCCTTAGGGCAAGAGCCCCGCTGTGGGCTGGGCACTGCAGGGGTGGCCGGGTAGAGGCCCACGGCTGTGCTAGCAGGGAGTCTTCCTCAGAGCTGGATTAACCCCCTGGGTCTGGCCTACTGTCCCTACCATTCGTGCACCCACGGCAGCTCAGCCAGAATGGAGGGGTGTGGCCGGGCCTGACCCTCGTGGTGCAGGACCGCAGGCTGTCCTAACTCATTATCCCGTCTCTGTCTTTTCAGGACCCCCAGAGCCAGCCAGCTTCAGCACCTACCAGTGCAACCATGGAGGCCTTGGGTCCCGGGGATGACCGCGCCTCCCCCGCCTCGAGCACTCGAAGCCTGGATCTGCGGCTGTCCGCGCGTGCCGACTCGGCCTACAGCTCTTTCTCGGCGGCCTCTGGCGGCCCTGAGCCACGCACGCCATCGCCCGGGCCCGACCCCCTCCCTTACCTGGACTGGGACTACGTGCGTGTGGTGTGGGGCGGCCCTGGCCCCGCTCCGCCCGACGCTGGCCCGCGCACCTGCCCGCGGCCCCGGCCCGCGGTGGCGGCCCGTTGTGGGCCGCGGCCCCCGGCCGTGCAGGGGACGCCAGGGCCACTCAGCAGGCAGGCCACTCCGCTGCTGTACGCGCTGGCGGCCGAGGCGGAGGCCGCGACACGCGCCGTCGAGCCGCCCAGCCCGCCGGCCTCGCGGGCCGCCTACCGCCAGCGACTGCAGGGCGCGCAGCGGCGGGTGCTGCGGGAGACGTCCTTCCAGCGCAAGGAGCTCCGCATGAGCCTGCCTGCCCGCCTGCGGCCCGCGGCCCCCGCGCGGCAGCCCACCGCGCACCCGCGCTCCGCCTCGCTCAGCCACCCGGGTGGGGAGGTGGAGCTGCCGCGCTGCCCGGCCCCCGCGCCAGGAACCGCCGACCCGGAACGCCTCGCCAGCCAGCAGCGGAAGTGGTGCTTCTCGGAGCCGGGGAAGCTGGACCGCCTGGGACGGGGTGTCGGGGCGGCAGGGGAATGCTTGGGTGAGGCCAGCACCGTCGCCGGCGGCCCGGTTGGGCCTGAGCTGGCCGGGTGCAGAGGGCTGCCCGAGATCCAGCCCCAAGGCCCAGCAGACTGTGGGTCCCAGAAGTTTGCTCCTGCCTACCGGCCTGCTGGTCGCAGTAGGAGTGCTTCCGGCGAAGCCTTAGGCCCCTGGGGAGGTCCAGGAGGGACCATGTCAGTGGCCCAGGTATGGAAGATAGGCAGATAGGGGTGGTCGGGATGGAGCCCCTGGGATACTGACAACTCCAGCTGTCCACCTTTGCAGGCTCTTCCCCAACGAGCACAACCGCCCAGGCCGTTGTTTCAGACCAAGGTTTCCAGGTGAGAGACGAGCGCCCAGGCTGGGCTGTGACCCAGGAAAGGAGCAGGTGCCTTCCCTACGCCCAGCCTGAGCCTTCTGACTCTTGCAGACTGTGAACCCTGCTGTCTCCCTTGTACAGCGCCAAGAACTTCCTCCCCAGTCGCTGCGGTGGGTGTGAGGCCCCTGCCTCCAGGTGCTCAACTCAGAAGGAGGCTGCAGTGACCTGTCCCACAGAGCTCCCCGCCAGCAGCCCTGCCGACTCTGAGCAGAGGGTCTCGGAGACCTGCCGTGGTCCTGCCCGGCTTCCCTCCCTCCCTGACGATGAGGTCTTCCTGGAAGAGGCCTCGATGGGCAGAGTGACGTCACCTCCAGGCTCCCAGGCCGAAAAGTGAGATGCTTCTCCTCTCTCTCTCTCTCTCCCTCTCTCTCTCTCTCTCTCTCTCTCTCTCTCTCTCTCCCTCTCTCTGTCTCTCTCTCTCTCTCTCTCACACACACACACACACACACCTGGAAAATGCTAAGGGAGCCGGGAACCTTCTCCTGGCCAGAGCCTGGGAGCCCAGGCGGTGGGGTGGAGGCAGGCAGCCCTTGGAGGCCACCGTTGTCAGTGGCCAGAGCCTCTTCTGATTCACTGTCTTCTTCTGCTTCCAGTGCCCGTGCCTCTGATGAGCAGAACGGAACTGGCCTGGGCCACGGGTCTGGCAGAGTCCCCGCAGAGTGTCCCCTCCACGGGTGTCCTGGGTCGGCAGGGGCAGATGAGGGCTGGCAAGGGGTGAACGGGTCTGTGGGTGTTTGCGGGCCCACAGGCTCTAGCACCCCTGGGACTGCAAATGGTGACATCCCAACCAGTGACCCCTCGGGAGTGCTGGCCACTGAGCCCCCTGCAAGCCCAGAGAGTGACCCCATGAAGCCTCTCCCTGTGGACAGCCCAGGACCTTCAGACAGTCACACCCAAGGGCCTGTTGGCCACACTGCGCTGGGCTGGGGCACTGGCCAGCCTGGTTCCTGGCCAGCATGGTCCAGTCAGCGCCTCGAGGAGCTGGTTCAGGAGCTGGCCAGACTGGATCCCTCTCTGAGTGACACGTTAGCCGCCCAGCCGAGTGCAGAGCCACCCCTGGGCCTGCTGGATGGGCTCATCCCTTCCGCCGAGGTCTGGGCTGCCATGTCAGCAGCAGAGGAGGCTGCTGGCACTTCCGAGTCAGGGTGAGTGGGGGCGCCAAGGACTGGGGGTCACATGCCCCTGCTGCGTGGGGCAGGACGGCCCAGGGAGCTGTGGCTTTGTCCCCAGGTCCAATCAGCTCAGCTTCCCCCAGCTCCTGCCAACTTCTCAGGAGACAAGGCCTGAGGACCCTGGTGCACACCCCGTGCCTGACCAGCTGTGTCGCCAGGGCCTGCCTGCACCACACAGCAGCATCCAGGCCAGGAAAGTGAGTGTGGGCGTCTGGTGGGGGGTGGTAGGGGCAGGGGCCCAGGCGTCCTGGGCATGGCCCGAGTACCCGGCCCTCCCTGCAGGTGGAGCTCGCCGACCTCCTCCAAAAGATGCTTGGAGAACTTCATGCTGAGCAGGAGCGGCTGCACCACAGGGCTCACAAGTGGGCCAGCGGCCAGGCGGCCCTGGAGGCTGCGGTGGGCCAGGCCTGTGCTCCCCGAGAGCTGGAGCGCTTCCGCCGCTTCCTGGCCGACCTGGAGCGAGTGCTGGGGCTCCTGCTGCTGCTGGGCAGTCGCCTGGTCCGCGTGCGCCGCGCCCTGGCCCGGGCGGGTTCAGACGGCGACCCCGACGAGCACGTAAGGCGGTGCGGGTTGGGAGGGCACCGGGCGGTGAGCGGCCCGCCGTCCCCGGCTGGCACCGTGGCGGGCGGCGGGCGGCCGCGCTCACCTGCGCTCTGCCCCGCGCGCTCTAGGCCTCCGTGCTGCAGCGGTTCCGGCTTCTGCAGCGGCAGCAGGAGGACGCCAGGGAGCTGAAGGAGCACGTGGCGCGGCGCGAGCGGGCCCTGCGCGAGGCGCTGGAGCGGGCGCTGCCCGCGGAGCAGCTGCGCTCCTACTGCGCCCTGCTGGCCGGCAAGGCCGCCATGCTGGCCCAGCAGCGCAGCCTGGACGAGCGCGTCCGGCTCCTTCAGGACCGGCTGGACGCCATCAGCAGGGACCTGGGCCGTCGGCCCCTGTCTCCCAGGCTGGTCTGGCCTCCTGGGACCTGTCCACGGGATGACCCGCCCTTCCCCCCTCCCATGGTCTAGCTAGGGGAAGGGGAAGCCTTGCCCACGCCTCTCACCCGCGGGGCTGGGTTACTCGGTGCTTTTTCCACCAGTGCTGGGGAGGCCTAAGCTCGCCCTCCCAGGATCCTGTTTCCCAGAGTTCCTATGGCCTTACCTAAGTCAGCTGGGTCATTTGGTAATTAACTTACAGGTTTTAGACACAGCAGTAGGCCCCTCTTCTTGATGGCCGGAAGGAGAGGACACAGAGGAGCACTTCGGGTGCAAATCCTGTTTTTCCAATAAAATTGGTTAAAGTGTGTGTGTCACCTGCAGCACATTGGTGGAAAGGTTTTTTGTTTTTGTTTTTTTTTTTCCCAAAAAAAGGTTTATTTGGGGGGGGGGGGTATCTTCCATCTGTTGGTTCAATCCCCAGATGGCCACAATGCCAGGGCTGGGCAGGGCCGAAACCAGGAGCTTCTGATGGGCCTCCCATTGGGTGCAGGGACCCAAGCACTTGGGTCATCTGCTGCTGCTTTCCCAGGTCATCAGCAGGGAGCTGGATTGGAAGTGGAGCAGCCAGGAATCCAGCTGGTGCCAAAATGGAGTGCCTGCCTCATAGGCGGTGGCTTTACCCATGATGCCACAACACCGGAGTCTGGTTGACGGGATGCCGGCTTCAGCCCAGTGTGCTACAGAAGGCAGCCTTGCAGGCAGGTCAGCCGCAGGCCTGGCGGTGTAGAGGAAGACTGGAGGAGGGAAGGACCTTCAACTCCATTGGCACGGTGACCCCAGCCCCTTCGGTCACTGCCTCCTTGCCTCTGGGGCCTAGGTCTGGCTGGGTGAGCCCAGGTCTCTAGGGCTGGTCGTGACTAGACCCCCACCACCAGTAGTGGGAGGGTATTGCTCTCTGGTGGGTATCTGATATACTGGGACATCTGGGGACCTCACAGCCAGCCCCAGAAAGAAGTTTCCCTTCCAATTATGCTACTAAACCTGGGCTTTTCCCACTCTCCTTGGGAGACACTACTGGGACAGTGGGCCCTGAGCAGGGCGCTTGAGATTAGGGGCCGAAGTGGGGGAGGAATGGCGACCTGCATATCTTGCATTTGGGGGGGGGGAGGGCTGAGGACCTGGACAGCCATGGCTGACTGCCTGAGAGGCTGATGCAGGGCACTGAGAAACAGGGTGGCCTCCCCTGGGATCCAGGCTGTATTCTCAGATACATTTGAGCAAACCGGCTTCAGTGTCTGCAGGTGCAAACAGACAGCCATGTTGTTCTGCAGAGGGTTAGCGAGTGAATGTGTTCAGTGCCAAGCGACCTCAGGAATCTGCTGCTGGGCTTTTTAAATATACATACATACATACATACATACATACATTTATTTATTTATTTGAAAGGTAGGGTTTAGAGAAAGGAGAGACATTTCCCATCTGCTGGTTCACTCCCCAAATGGCTGCAGCCTGGCCGACGTCAGGAGCCAGGAGCTTCTTCCCGGTCTCCCACATGGGTGCAGGGGCCCAAGGACTTGGACCATCTTCCACTGCTTTTCCAGGCGCTTTAGCAGGGAGCTGGATGGGACATGGGGCAGCCAGGAACCGGCGCCCAGCGCCGACACTGCCGGCCTGGCTTAACCGGCTGGTCTGTACGCCCCTGGGGTTCTTCGCTGTCGCCCGCTGTCACTAAGTACAACCGGCTGGGCCCTTTTTGTTTAAGTGGTGGCTTCATACCAGAGCCGCGCTGCGGAGTGCAGAACAATGCTCTCATTGTGCCTTTTTATAATGAACAGGATAGGTCCCCGCGGCGGCGCCCGGGCGGGTTCTAGTGCGCTCTGGGGCTCGGCTCTCGCCGGGTCCTCGCCCTCAGGACTCAAGTTTCTGCCTTCTGCTCCGCACGGTCGCCACCGCGTTCTCCTGCGGCGAGCGTAGTCCGCAGGCGGCTGGGAGGGGCAAGGCCGGCGGTGCAGCCGGGCTGGGCTGGGCGCGGCTGCCATCTCCCATTCGGCGGGACCCGGACTCCGTGCGGGGTGGTCCGTGAGGGGTACGGGGCTTCTGTGCTGCCCCCTGCCGTTCCCGCGCGGCTCCCGCCGGCTCTCCGCTGCCGGAGAGCTGCTCCCTGCGGGCACCAGCGAAAGCTCGCGGCTGACCTGCCGCTGGGAGGCATGGCCCCTTCCCGGCCACTGACAGCAGGGGGCACTGCTGTCCCTGTGGCAAAAGTTTGGCCCCCGCAGCCCCCGCCCCGCCCCGCAGCTCCGCCAGGCGCAGGGCCCCGCGGAGTCTGGGCTTCGTGCAGCTGCCGGAACGCAGCCCTGTCCAGCCAGGAGGGGACAGGCTGACCCGCTCGACTTTGCCCGGAGGTCTGACTTGTGTGGTTGCAAGCCTGTGGGCTGTTGAGAAAGAAAGGGTAGAGCTGCCCTCGGGGGTCAAGGTCGCCAAGAGCCTCCAGGGCGGAAAACAGGTTCCCAGGGGTCTCTAATTAGGGGTTTCTGCCCGTCCCCGCCATCCCTCCAACTACCCACGTCTCCTGCCCCATCTCCTCCACCCCCCACCGCCATCGCCTCCTACTCTGCTCTCCCCACCCCCACCTCCCTACCCCTCCCCATCTCTCCCCAACCTCATCTCCCCCAACTTCCAGTCTCCCCCATCTCCTCCGTGCCCCCCATCTCCCCACCTCCACCCTCATACCTCTTTTCCCCTCCCCATCTCTCGGGAAGCCCATCTCCCCCAACATCCAGTCTCCCCCCTCCCTGGCTCTCCCATTCCCGCCCCCATCTCCCCCAACATCCAGTCTCCTCCCTCCCCGGCTCTCCCATTCCCGCCCCCATCTCCCCCAACATCCAGTCTCCCCCTTCCCCGGCTCTCCTATTCCCGCCCCCATCTCCCCCAACATCCAGTCTCCCCGCTCCCGGCTCTCCCATTCCCGCCCCCATCTCCCCCAACATCCAGTCTCCCCCCGTCCCGGCTCTCCCATTCCCGCCCCCATCTCCCCCAACATCCAGTCTCCCCCCTCCCGGCTCTCCCATTCCCGCCCCCATCTCCCCCAACATCCAGTCTCCCCGCTCCCCGGCTCTCCCATTCCCGCCCCCATCTCCCCCAACATCCAGTCTCCCCCCTCCCGGCTCTCCCATTCCTGCCCCCATCTCCCCCAACATCCAGTCTCCCCCCTCCCGGCTCTCCCATTCCCGCCCCCATCTCCCCCAACATCCAGTCTCCCCCCCGCCCCGGCTCTCCCATTCCCGCCCCCATCTCCCCCAACATCCAGTCTCCCCCCTCCCGGCTCTCCCATTCCCGCCCCCATCTCCCCCAACATCCAGTCTCCCCGCTCCCCGGCTCTCCCATTCCCGCCCCCATCTCCCCCAACATCCAGTCTCCCCCCTCCCGGCTCTCCCATTCCCGCCCCCATCTCCCCCAACATCCAGTCTCCCCCCTCCCGGCTCTCCCATTCCCGCCCCCATCTCCCCCAACATCCAGTCTCCCCCCCGCCCCGGCTCTCCCATTCCCGCCCCCATCTCCCCCAACATCCAGTCTCCCCCCCGCCCCGGCTCTCCCATTCCCGCCCCCATCTCCCCCAACATCCAGTCTCCTCCCTCCCCGGCTCTCCCATTCCCGCCCCCATCTCCCCCAACATCCAGTCTCCCCCCTCCCGGCTCTCCCATTCCCGCCCCCATCTCCCCCAACATCCAGTCTCCCCGCTCCCCGGCTCTCCCATTCCCGCCCCCATCTCCCCCAACATCCAGTCTCCCCCCTCCCGGCTCTCCCATTCCCGCCCCCATCTCCCCCAACATCCAGTCTCCCCCCGTCCCGGCTCTCCCATTCCCGCCCCCATCTCCCCCAACATCCAGTCTCCCCCCTCCCGGCTCTCCCATTCCCGCCCCCATCTCCCCCAACATCCAGTCTCCCCCCCGCCCCGGCTCTCCCATTCCCGCCCCCATCTCCCCCAACATCCAGTCTCCTCCCTCCCCGGCTCTCCCATTCCCGCCCCCATCTCCCCCAACATCCAGTCTCCCCCCTCCCGGCTCTCCCATTCCCGCCCCCATCTCCCTCATTATCCAGTCTCCCCCCTCCCGGCTCTCCCATTCCCGCCCCCATCTCCCCCAACATCCAGTCTCCCCCCTCCCGGCTCTCCCATTCCCGCCCCCATCTCCCCCAACATCCAGTCTCCCCCCGCCCCGGCTCTCCCATTCCCGCCCCCATCTCCCCCAACATCCAGTCTCCTCTCTCCCCGGCTCTCCCATTCCCGCCCCCATCTCCCCCAACATCCAGTCTCCCCCCGTCCCGGCTCTCCCATTCCCGCCCCCATCTCCCTCATTATCCAGTCTCCCCCCCGCCCCGGCTCTCCCATTCCCGCCCCCATCTCTCCCAACATCCAGTCTCCCCCCTCCCGGCTCTCCCATTCCCGCCCCCATCTCCCCCAACATCCAGTCTCCCCCCTGCCCCGGCTCTCCCATTCCCGCCCCCATCTCCCCCAACATCCAGTCTCCCCCCTCCCGGCTCTCCCATTCCCGCCCCCATCTCCCCCAACATCCAGTCTCCCCCCTCCCGGCTCTCCCATTCCCGCCCCCATCTCCCCCAACATCCAGTCTCCCCCCCGCCCCGGCTCTCCCATTCCCGCCCCCATCTCCCCCAACATCCAGTCTCCTCCCTCCCCGGCTCTCCCATTCCCGCCCCCATCTCCCCCAACATCCAGTCTCCCCCCTCCCGGCTCTCCCATTCCCGCCCCCATCTCCCTCATTATCCAGTCTCCCCCCTCCCGGCTCTCCCATTCCCGCCCCCATCTCCCCCAACATCCAGTCTCCCCCCTCCCGGCTCTCCCATTCCCGCCCCCATCTCCCCCAACATCCAGTCTCCCCCCGCCCCGGCTCTCCCATTCCCGCCCCCATCTCCCCCAACATCCAGTCTCCTCTCTCCCCGGCTCTCCCATTCCCGCCCCCATCTCCCCCAACATCCAGTCTCCCCCCTCCCGGCTCTCCCATTCCCGCCCCCATCTCCCCCAACATCCAGTCTCCCCGCTCCCCGGCTCTCCCATTCCCGCCCCCATCTCCCCCAACATCCAGTCTCCCCCCTCCCGGCTCTCCCATTCCCGCCCCCATCTCCCCCAACATCCAGTCTCCCCCCGTCCCGGCTCTCCCATTCCCGCCCCCATCTCCCCCAACATCCAGTCTCCCCCCTCCCGGCTCTCCCATTCCCGCCCCCATCTCCCCCAACATCCAGTCTCCCCCCCGCCCCGGCTCTCCCATTCCCGCCCCCATCTCCCCCAACATCCAGTCTCCTCCCTCCCCGGCTCTCCCATTCCCGCCCCCATCTCCCCCAACATCCAGTCTCCCCCCTCCCGGCTCTCCCATTCCCGCCCCCATCTCCCTCATTATCCAGTCTCCCCCCTCCCGGCTCTCCCATTCCCGCCCCCATCTCCCCCAACATCCAGTCTCCCCCCTCCCGGCTCTCCCATTCCCGCCCCCATCTCCCCCAACATCCAGTCTCCCCCCGCCCCGGCTCTCCCATTCCCGCCCCCATCTCCCCCAACATCCAGTCTCCTCTCTCCCCGGCTCTCCCATTCCCGCCCCCATCTCCCCCAACATCCAGTCTCCCCCCGTCCCGGCTCTCCCATTCCCGCCCCCATCTCCCTCATTATCCAGTCTCCCCCCCGCCCCGGCTCTCCCATTCCCGCCCCCATCTCTCCCAACATCCAGTCTCCCCCCTCCCGGCTCTCCCATTCCCGCCCCCATCTCCCCCAACATCCAGTCTCCCCCCTGCCCCGGCTCTCCCATTCCCGCCCCCATCTCCCCCAACATCCAGTCTCCCCCCTCCCGGCTCTCCCATTCCCGCCCCCATCTCCCCCAACATCCAGTCTCCCCCCTCCCGGCTCTCCCATTCCCGCCCCCATCTCCCCCAACATCCAGTCTCCCCCCCGCCCCGGCTCTCCCATTCCCGCCCCCATCTCCCCCAACATCCAGTCTCCTCCCTCCCCGGCTCTCCCATTCCCGCCCCCATCTCCCCCAACATCCAGTCTCCCCCCTCCCGGCTCTCCCATTCCCGCCCCCATCTCCCTCATTATCCAGTCTCCCCCCTCCCGGCTCTCCCATTCCCGCCCCCATCTCCCCCAACATCCAGTCTCCCCCCTCCCGGCTCTCCCATTCCCGCCCCCATCTCCCCCAACATCCAGTCTCCCCCCGCCCCGGCTCTCCCATTCCCGCCCCCATCTCCCCCAACATCCAGTCTCCTCTCTCCCCGGCTCTCCCATTCCCGCCCCCATCTCCCCCAACATCCAGTCTCCCCCCGTCCCGGCTCTCCCATTCCCGCCCCCATCTCCCCCAACATCCAGTCTCCCCCCTCCCGGCTCTCCCATTCCCGCCCCCATCTCCCCCAACATCCAGTCTCCCCGCTCCCCGGCTCTCCCATTCCCGCCCCCAGCTCTCCCAGCTCACCACCGGCCGCCCGCGCTGGCCTTTAGGGACCGCGCGGCCGCGTGGTTGCTGGGGAACGGGCGTCCGCCCCCGCGGCTCCTCGGAACGCGGGCGTCACGAGTGCACTTTCTACCCTGGGGCTGCGCCTCTCCAGCGCAAGAGGGAAGCGGTGTTCGCGGTGCCCCAGCCGGCGCGCAATCTGCTCGGCGCAGGCCGTCCCCGGCAGGGAACAAATCGCCATGCGGTGCGCTCCCGCGCTCCCAGGCTGCGGGGCAAACTCAGGACGGGGAGCGTTAGACAGCGGTCTCCAGAACCGAGGTTTAGACACGCGCGCCCCAGGCAGATCCTGCGAGACAGCCCGTGACAACTGAAGGAGTTTGGGAGACCTGGATTTCATTCCTGGCTCCTTCCGGACTGCCCCGCGGACGGCCAGCTGCAGTTGGCATTCGGAGAGTGAACTAACTGTCTCACATCTTAAAGGACCCCATAGCGTGAGCTTTGTAGCCTGGCTACGGCTTACGTGGCTACAATGGAGGCTCACTTTGTTGTCCTTAGTATTTAAACCAGCACCCACTTCCCACTGGGAGGATTTTTTTTCCTGTAGGGGAGAGGTCTGTATCTGTGTGTCTCCCAGGTCACCCCGGCTTCACAGGTCTTCAGCCTGGAGGTGCAGACCAAGGTAAAGGCTGTCCGGAGAGGAGCGGACAATCTATCAAACCATTTTAAATGGCCAAATAATTTCTTCCAGGAAAGGGTAAAAAATGGGGGAGGGGAGAGGATAAGGGTCTTGGGTGGGTCTATGGGTGTATGGGTCTTGGCTTTCACGCCCCCTGAATGCATGGCAGGGGGGTTAGGACTCCCCGGAGGGGCAGGGATGGCCAGAGCACTTGAGTCAGGAAAGACACTGCTGCTCCTGTGTTAACTAAAAGGTGTCAGTGCAGAACGTGGGTGACTCCCTGCCTGGCAGGGCCAGTTATTTCGGTACACACAGGCTCCCAGTAAAAGCATGAGCATCTTCTTAAGCAAATTAGGGGGTGCGGCCATCTGCACCGTGGAACCAGCTCTGCACCCCTGCAAGTATCTCATGGAGAGCCCCGCGTATGCCCTCAGAGGAGCGGGATGGAGCTTGGAGAAGGGGGTGACTTCCCCAAGGCCACCGCCTGGATAGAGGCCGTGACAGCACAGCAGCAGGATGACCGGCATCTCTGCCGCTTCCTGGCTGTGTGGCCCGGACAAGTTACGCACAGCTCCTCTGGGCATCGGCTGCCTTGCTCTAAAGTCAACACACTAGAAGTTAGGACCTTGCAAGAATGTGGTTAACACCTGCGGAGTGCTTAGAAGTCTGCCGGGTACTTGACAAGCTGTGTGCACTGCTCGAACCCTGGGTCTCTACGAGGTCCACGAGGCGAGCCCAAAAATACCCTGCAGTCTCCGTTGGAGGACATGAGAGCCATTTAAAAGCTGGCCACCCATGCGACTCCAAATCCACACCAACAATTAATCTCTCCCCACCAAAAGGAGGCGCCTCCTCCCTGTGAGAACTCTTGCCACCTAAATTGCCTCTTTGTCAGTTGTTAGAAGTCCTCTACAAGTGTGCTGCCTGCTGGGTAAGATTTAAGATTGACTGACAGAGTGATGGGCAGGGGGTGGGGGAAGGAGGAGGAGAGATTTTCCAGCTACTGCTTCATTCCAGAAATGTCCTCAATAGCCAGAGCCGCACCACAAACCAGTCCCTTGGTCTCTGTCTTAATCATATGGTTCTTGCAGATTTACCATCTGCATACCCAACTATAATTTTCTACCAACTTACCTTGCAGTTTCAGAAAATGTCTGCAAGGCAATAACCGTGGTCTCTTTCTTTTTCCAATGCTTGGTTTATCTACGTGAAAGGTGATGAGAGTCCAGTCCAGTCTTCCCATCCAGTTTGCTGCTAATGTGCACCCTGCGAACCAGCAGCCAATGGCTCAGCACTTGGGTCCCTGCCACCGATAGGGCAGACTGGGATGGCGCTCCATCCAGGCCTCAGCCTGGTCCAGCCCTGGCTGTTTCGGTCATCAGGAGAGTGAGTATGGCATGCAGGTGTCGCAAGGGGCAGCTTAACCTGCAGGCCCCGTTGCCTAAGCCTTCACAGGAGTTTCTACCACCTGGGCTCTAGGGTTGAAACCCCAAGACCCTGCTGGCCGAGTTCAAGGGGCCCCGGTGCGCCATCAGCCTGCGTCACTGTTATCACGACCTTGCTAGGGCAGATCGTCTTTCTACAGGTAGCGCCCGTGTCTGTGAACCCCGTGACCCCGTCAGGCCTCTCCCTCAGCACAGAAGACCTCCAGTACTTAATTCTGTCTCCTACCTCCTCAGCCACACAGATCGCTGCAATTATTGCCTCCCACGGTTCTTCCTGCAGAGGCAGAAGATTTCATTTGCATTTTAAAATAATTTCTGCAGACTAGCTGGAGCTCTCGGGAGGGGTCAGATCCGGGGCCTGCATTCATCCGCAGGTCCTGGCTACGGTTTCCTTGTGTGGTAGACTTCTGCACTTCGCACAGCAATCCAAGTTCCTTAATTATTTCAGTGCTTGGAAGAGGAGAAGAATGAGGGAGAGAGGAAGAATTAAGAAGACAGAAAATACAGTGGCAAAAGCTGCAGAGCCTTCAGGGGAAGTAAATCTCACCAAAGCAGAATAAAACGGGATGTTTATTTCATCGCTTAAATCAAAACATTCCACGAATGATTGCCTTTAGTAAATTCAACTCACTGACTATTTGAGGGAAGCCCCATCACAGAGCTATAAAAACTGTGTGACACCACTAATAACATGCAAATGTAATTTGCAAAAGCAGAGAATTATCACAATACAATATGAAAAAGGTTGGCTGAACAAACACATTCCACATCTTTGAAACAGAAAGGAAAAAAAAAGAGCCATAGTAAGTACGCGGTGCAGGCCCTGGAAAACCACAGCAGTGCCCACACATCACCGGGCTGTGCAGATGGGGACCAGGTGTGTGTGTGTGTGGGGGAGCTGCCCCAGCCGGGCTACTCAGAGAAGAGTCTGCATTTGCGGTTTCTCAGTAAACTGTTTTCAAAAAATGCAAATAAGGTACTTTGTTTGTACAGGACTTGCATATACAACACCTGCTCCTAAGTTAACGTGCGACTGTGCCATCAGGTACTGTTCTGTAGCCAAGACAGGTTTTCTCTGATTCTCCACCCACTGTACCCAAGGGCTCCAGATTGGGAAACCACGGACTCAGAAACACAGCACGGAGGTGCACTTCACAAACACGTCACCATTTTTAAACGCTAAATATCCAGGTCCAAGCCAAAGAGCCACCCAGCATTTACACTGCACGATCAAGACAAGCACAGAGCAAAAGCATCTGCTAAAAAGTCTCTCCTCCGCGCCTGGGCCAATCGCCGATGCTCGATGCTCGGCACTCACAGTACAGCCGAAATCCATTACATTCGTAAGGGTCACGGGGTTATTCCGTGTTCAAGATTTTTCCAGAATCTTGATCACCTAAAATGAGGTAGATAAACTTTTCAGAGTTTTGTTGGTTGGGACTAATTTCCTTTAGATCTCTGTACTTTTATATATTTTTTTTAAATAGAATTCCAAAATACTTAGCAAAAGATGGAAAATGAGCACTTTGCCTAGAAATGAAAAAATATAATTCCACAGGTTCTTAGGAAAGTTGCTTTACCTCATTTTAATTTAAAAACGGAGTAAAACCACCCAATTACAAAAGCCCCTTCCCACGGAGAGCGGCCAGCGCGCCCGCCGCGCCGGCTCGGGCGAGCCCTCGGGCCCGGCCAGCTGCTGCCCCGTCCCCCTTGCCCGAAGCTCAGGTGTCCTGCAGAGGCCGGCGCCGGCCGCCAGGGGGACAGGCGTGGCGGGCAGAGCTGCGCGGCCGCCCGCCCGTGACGCTCACTCAAGCCGCGGCCCCGGCGGCCTCAGGTGGCGGGGGGCACGCCGGGCACCAGGCCAGCCAGGGGCCCCGGCGGGGGCCGGCGAGGGCCTTCCGAGAAGGCCGGCAGCGCGCCCCGGACCTTGGTCTTCTTGCGGGGCGCCGTGGGCGAGGCGCCCAGGAACCTGCTGAAGGAGCCCGACTTCCTCAAGCCGCGGGCCAGGTCCTGGAGCACCAGGTCGTCGGCCAGGACGCCCAGGAAGGCGCTGGTGGTGGAGCTGAGGATGGTGGCGGCCACCTGCACCGGACGCCGCGGCGCCAGGCCGCCCCCTGCGCCCCCGACGGCGTCGAGCTCGGCGCCGCGCAGGCCCGGCTCGCCCAGCAGGCGGCGCAGCGCGTACGAGGAGCCGGGCCGCAGGTACTGGTAGGCGCGCCGCCCGCTGTGGTCGCGCACGTGCACCTGCGCGCCGAGGCGCACGACGAGCAGCACGGCGGCGTCCTCGTGGCCGTGCAGCGCGGCCAGGTGCAGCGGCGTGTAGCCGCCGTGCGAGCGCGCGTTCACGTCGACGGGCGCGCCCCCGCGCCGCGCCGCCTCCACCAGCTGCAGCGCCATCTCGCGGTCGCCGCTCTTGGCGGCCCAGTGCAGGGCGGTGAAGCCGGACATGAAGTCGCGCTTGGCCGCCAGGCCGCGGTCGCGCAGCAGCAGCCCGTGCAGCTGGTGGGTCCAGCGGCCGCCGGCCGCCCGCACCAGCCACTCGTGCTCGGCCGGCTCCAGGGGCACGGCGGAGGGCGGCGGCGGCGGCGCGGCGGGCGCCTCCTCGGTGTCGGGGCTCAGCAGGCGGGGGCCGGCGCGCGACAGGCGCCGCAGGTGCGGGGAGCGGCCCGGGCCCAGGCCGGTCTCCTCTACCGACAGCCTCCTCAGCAGCAGCGGGGAGCTGCGCGGGCTCGGCTCCTCCGACAGCTGCCGGCGCAGGCCCTGCTCCTCGGCCCGGACGCGGAGCGCGGCGGGGCCCGGCACGCAGCGCACCGGCAGCATGCAGGGCTTCGGCGGCGGCGGCCCCGGGGCTGGGCCCGGCGCCTGTGCGCAGGGCGAGGCGACCTCGGGCAGCCCCGCAGACGGCGGGGCCGCGTCCACGCAGGCTGCCTCCGAGGACCGGGCCAGCTCAAAGGCAGGCACCCGGGGCTCTGCGGGGCCCTCGGGCTTGCGGGCCAGGCCGCTAGGCAGCTCCCTAGCGGGCGAGGTGGGCTCGCTGGCCGGGACCCCCGGGGCATCCTGCGGCGCGCTCTGCCCGGCCGGGTCCTCCGGGGGCGCCTGGATCTGCAGCGCGGGGCCCCAGGAAGCGGCCTCGGGCGCGGAGCTGTCTCCCGGGGCGGCGGCGGGCGGCGGCGGCGGCGCTGCGGGGCCGGGGGGCAGCGGCTCGGGCCCCGCCGGGCGCCGCGGCTTCTTTCTTAGCACCACGAACTTGACGCCGTCGAGCTCCTTGACCACGGCCACGTCGTTGACGAACTGCTTGAAGCGGTCCCTGCGCGCGGCGCGGCCGCGCGGGTCGCCGGCCTCCAGCAGCGGCCGGAAGCGGCTCAGCAGCTCCGAGTTGCGCACCTGCCCGCCGCGCTCCTGCAGGAAGCCGAGCACCGCCGCCTGGCTCACCCCGGCGGCCGCGGCGGCCGCGGCGGCGGCCAGCGCCATGGCCGGAGTCTGCCCGCCGTGCGGGAGCGCGGGGTGCCGCCGGGGCGCGTCCGCGAGGCTGGACTTGGGTCAGGGGCCGGGCCGTCGGCGGGCTCGGGCAGCCGGGGGCCGCGGCCAGCGCCCGCCGCGCGGGGCCCCCAGGCCTCTGCCTGCCTGCTCCGTCCAGCGGGCGCGGGGCTCCATCACCCGCGGGTGACGACTGCGGCGGGCGCGGCGGAGGGAGCGGGGGCGGGCGTTAAAGGCGCCGCGCCGCTGCGGGGCTCGCGGTTGCTAGGTGGGCGAGGCGTGCGTGCGCGCGTGAGCTGTAAGTAGCGGCTGCCCACCGAGGACGACGGGTCGTGATGAACAGCGCTGCCTCTCCGGTTTGCTCGTGCGTTCCTGCAGGCAGGATGAAGTGTTGCTTCCACGTAGGGCTTGGGGGATAAAACCAGGGGGAACCATGGGGGCTGACATCGCCGCTCGCGTTTTGGGATATTTCTGTGCTCCCTCCTCCTGCCCACACACATGCGTGTACGTAGTCATGCTTTTAAATAAGAACGCAAACTTGGAGTAACGCTATGCTTGAGTTTTTTAAATTTTTATTTCGAAAAGCAGACAGGGAGCCCCTGTCCACTGATTGATTCTCCAAGTGCCCACAGCGCTGGGAGGCGGGGGTGGACCGAAGCTGGGCAGAGGAGCTCAGTCCAGGTCTCCTGCGTCTGTGGTTGGGGCCCAACTACTTGACCCTCCAGGGGTCTGCATTAGCAGGGAGCCCAGGGAATGGGGGTGCGGGAGTCCTAAACCCCAGGCCTAACCCCGAGGCCAACCTCCTGCGTGTTCTAAGTCTCTCTTACTAGACAAGTACTGACTGAGCACAACCTCAGGCTGACAGGTGAGCGAGAAAGGCGAGAACCCTCACCTAGTGGAGCGCTTACACTGGGGAGACAGAAATAGCGTGTGAACCTAAAAACGGTGATGCGCTTGATGGGTACTGTGAGAAGCAGGAGGGACAGGTGGTCAGGGCGGGCCCTGGCCCGAGGGTGACGGTTAAGCGGGGACCGCCAGGGCGAAGGCGGGATCCACTTCTCTGTGCGCAAGGTCGTTAGATGTCAGACGGGACCAGAGGCGCTGTGCGGTGATGCTCAGAGCAAGACTGGCGTGGGCACTCAGAATCCTGGCTGCACCTTAGGGGTTGCTTGATCTCCCTGCACCTCAGTTTTCTTGTCTGTAAATGGGGAACAGAGTCCCGACCTGCTCAGGGGCTTGTAAGGATTAAATGGGGTTACCGACAACATCTTCCGGTACTGTTTTTTTTTTTCTTTGTTGATTGCGTACATTGGTGATTAAGTATTTATGAGTAGTGCAGGCGCTCCCGTTACGACTCCCTGGAAGGATAACAGTAAAATGCAAAGGGCCCCACTCCGGCCAGTGCCAGTTTCCCAGAGCAAGTTCTGTCTCCAGCCTGTGTCTGGGGCGCATGGGATTTAAATTTCACCCCTTTATTTTGTGAGCATTTGCCCCAACGACAATAGCTGTTTCCCACAAGTACGCAGTTTTTAATGATAGCATAGAAGAAATGTAGTGCCACACTTTGATTTCTGATTTTGGGTTGTCTATATTATTTCTGTATTTTAAAGCTTATGGATGTTGCTGCTTAGGTATAAAATTTTGTGGGGCCGGTGCTGTGACATAGCCGGTAAAGCCGCTGCCTGCAGTGCTGGCATCCCACAGGGACGCTGGTTCTAGTCCCGGCTGCTCCTCTTCTGATCCCGCTCTCTGCTATGGCCTGGGAAAGCAGTGGAAGATGGCCTGGTCCTTGTGCCCTGCACCTGCATGGGAGACCTGGAGGAATGTTTATCTTACTTTAATTTACATTTATTTCATTATAGTGAAGGTAGAACTTTTTCCCTCCTATATATTTGGATGTGTTCTTTTGTGAACTGCTATATCTCCTTTGACCCATTTATTGGTGTTTTTCTTGTAGTTTTCATGTAGTTACCCATTCTCTGTTAGATGTCATGCTTACCCAGGGTGTCATTTGTCTTTTAATATTTTCTGATGACACCTTCATTTTTAGGTAACTGATTTTTTTTAAAGATTTTATTTATTTATTTGAGAGGTAGAGTTACAGACAGTTAGAGGGAGAGACAGAGAGAAAGGTCTTCCTTCCATTGGTTCACTCCCCAAATGGCCACAACTGCTGGAACTATGCCTATCCAAAGCCAGGAGCCAGGTGCTTCTTCCTGGTCTCCCATGTGGGTACAGGGGACCAAGGACCTGGGCCATCTTCCACTAGGCTCTCCCAGGCCACAGCAGAGAGCTGAACTGGAAGAGGGGTAGCCAGGACTAGAACCCGGTGCCCATATGGGCACCACAGGCAAAGGATTAACCTACTGTGCAATCGTGCCAGCTCCTGGTAACTGGTTTTTAATTATGAATGTTACCTCTTTAGCTTAAGAATATAAGTACAAAAAGAGAAAGCATAGCTCCCATTGAAAGGAGCACTTTCAGGAACAGTGTATCCTATGCTGTTCAGCAGAGTGATGACCTCAGAAGGAAAGCAATGCCCTTGGAGGCAGTCCTGTGTTTTTAATGCACGGTGATCCTACAGTCAGCTGTCAGTTCTCTCTACGTATTATCCCTTTTGAAGCCTGCACCAAGCCCCAGCCCTGCAAAGCCTTCTGCAGCTGCCTGTGGTATATGGTGCTCTGTGCTTCCGTGAATTACTGAATATATTTAGGCGTAAAGCACTGAGCCAGATGCTCTGGAAAGAAGACATAACTACCTTGGAAGAGTCAATTGCTTAGTAGGGGAGAGAAAAATACAAAATTATTTGTTACACAGCTAATGAAACGAATGTTCCAGGTGCTTCCCAGAGGGTTGGTTCTAGGGACAGAGGGCAGATTGTGAGGAGGGCTGGGCTAAGGCTGGAGGGGGACTGTGGAGCTGGGTCCAGAGTAAAGAGTCTGGTGTGTTTGCAGTTTAGGGTGTGTGCTGGGATACGGAGAGAGATAGTGTCGGCCAAGTCACAGGGCGTGGGTAGACCTTATTAAATGCTCATTTGAACTTTATCCTGTTTGCCATTGAAAGCTTCCTTTGTTTTTAAAAAGTAGCTTTAATAGTTTCTGATTATAAAATTAATAATGTTATTTTCCCAATTCTCAAATAGTTTCCAAAAACAAGAAGACAAGTCTCATGTTAGAGAGCCATTCTTAATGTTCCTGGGTTTGTACTGTGAGTTTTTCTCCACGTCTCCTTAAACATACACATGACCATGTACTCCACTCTGTGCAGGTTAGACACATTGTCTCACGGGCCATGCAGCTTCAGTGGCTGCTGTGACAATGCTGGTGCAGCGAATGGCTGGAGGGGGCCGTGATAGGTGGAGCCAGGTTGGTGAGCTGGGTGCCAGGTGGTCTTGTGTTTCAGAGATACTTACAATGCAGAAATTGCAGTATATTGCCTTTTCATTTTTCAATGGCACATTCTCCCTGTTGCAACTGTTATTTCAGTGACTACATTTTGTATTTTAATTTTCTTGATTTTTCAGGGAAAATGGCTAGGATCCTTGAAAATTCACCTCCTTGATCTTACAGCTGGTGGAGGCATCAGTCAGTTTGGGCCTTGGTTCCTGCTCCCTCTCTCCAAGGCAAGGAGGGAGAGGACCCCCTCTCTTGTTAGAGATTTGTGTGGGTTAAACTCATTTTGACTGATCACTAGGACCAAACGATTCAATACTGATTGAATAGGAGTTGCTGGTACAAGCAAAATTTATTGACAGTGCTTAATAGGCTTCAGGCACTGAGCTATACAAAGAAACTTGTCCAAGGTCACAGTGAATAATTGGTTGAACCTGCACTGGAACCCCAGGCTGTCTGCTTGTGCTCATTTTCCATGCAAAGTTAGATCACCAATTATTTAAAATCGATGTTCTGAACGTTGAGTAAGTAAAGTCAAATAAAACTCCTACAAATCAAGCTTCAACCTTTCTGCTTGTGCATCTGAACCCGTGCTGCTTTAATATTTTAAGTGTTTAGCTTCTAGTTTGAGCAAATGTTAGGGCAAGCCTGCCAATGACATCCAGCTCCCCAGGCTGCTTTTTAATGTTGCTGCCGGAAAGGCCACAGAATCAATTCTCCCAGTGACCCAGCAGTTTGCTCATAAATGTTAGGAAAATCAAAGATAAAATGCATATCCCTCACAAGGGTAAAACTCCACCACGTGACTCAAACATACAGAAGGTCATGGTAAGGTTGTCAGTTCTTAGTGTCTTTGGTTTGGAGAAAGTCAGAGTAGAGACCCTCTGCAGTTTTAAAAGGCACGTTGAATGCTCACAAAGTTAAAAACTCTCCATGATCATGTGTTGTAGTCCATTGCCTATTGCAACCCATCCTACCCTCTGAACCCCAAGCCCTAGTGTCGCTGGGAGTGGTGGCGGATGCTTGCTTTGCAACTGCCTTGTGCCCTGTTGGGCAGCATGGGTCGGCCCCTTCCCTGGGCCTTGCCCCCTCGCAGGCTGCCAGGTCTCCTTGGCAAACAAGAGCAGTGTTTCGGGCCCCAGAAGGCTTGGGCTCCTGGGGCGTGGGGGGACGGGCTGCCCAGCAGCGGCTGTTGAGGGACTTTGCCCAACCCAGCTTCCGGAACAAATTGGATTTTATTTTTGCTTCCCAGTCCAGGGGAAGTCAGAGGGGCCTCTCCTTTCTGAGGCCTGCAGTGGGTTCAGCCCTGTCCTCTCTAGGTCCCGGGGGCTTGTGACCGGTGTCCAGCGTCGGCCCTGTGGGCAGAGGCTGCCACAAACAGCCCTGTGCTTTTCAGGCTGCTGCCCTGACTCCTCAGACTGCTGCTTGGTTACTCGGGGAGCACTGGCCCGGTCAGGTGGACCGGGGCGGTTGTCGCCTTCGAGCTCCTGCCCGGATGGTCCCTCTTGGTTTAGTCCGCCCCCCCCCCCCCCACGCCTTTTGGGACTTGGCTTCTCTTTCATGCAGGTTAGTGTCTAAATCAGGAAGGGCCCAACTTGAGAGAGAACAAAGTGCTGGTCTGAGCATTTTGCCCAATAATGGGATGGGGCCCCTGTTTGAGCATGGTGGGTGACTGGGCCACTCAGAGGCCAGAGTTCCCTTCTGCTGTGGCTGCCATTCCCATGAGCTTGGAGCTGGCAGCCCTGGGTTTTGGAAATGTGAAACCCACCTGCATGTGTCCCTAGTGGCTTCTTGACTGCTATGCCACCTGCCCATCCTTTCTGTTTAAAGATTGATTTATTTATTTGAAAATCAGAGTTAGAGAGGGAGAGGGAAAAATAGAGAGAAGGAGAGAGAGAGATCTTCCGTCCACTGGTTCACTCCTCAGATGGCCACAACAGCTAGGGCTGGGCCAGGCTGCAGCCAGGAGCTTCATCCGGGTCTCCCCCATGAGTCTCATGGTGACAGAGACTCAAGCACTCAGGCCATCTTCCATTGCTTTCCCAGGCCCTTTGCAGAAAGTGGAGCAGCTGGAACTTGAACTGGTGCCCATATGGGATACCTGCGTTGCAGGTGAGGCTTAACCTGCTGCTCCACAGCACTGGCCCCAGTACAGGTTTCTTATTTAAACACCTATGACATTGTAGCAATGCCAAATGAAACAAGGATATGTGTATGTATAGGTCATTGTCAGCTCCTGATCCCTAACATGACTTAAGCCTGGGAGTAAGGCACTCTGTCCTTGTTAGTTGGCTGTAGCTCTAGATTTTCAGTAAATACTGATAATAATGAGAAGGCAAAGATTTGTCATATAATGCTGATTGTCAACACTCTGATTTTTCTTTCCTTGAATAGGCTCAGAGGTTACTGTCTTTATTTTTGTGTTCAGTAGCTATTGATTATGACAGAATAATTCATTACATGGTGTTAACTGCTACTACTTTGAGGTTTTTCTTGTTGCATATGAAGTCAGGGACAGGTGTCTGGCCTAGAGACTGAGACCCCTGTGTCCCACATTGGAAAGCCTGGGTTTGGCTCCCTGCCCTGGCTCCTTTCTCCAGCTTCCGGCTAGTGCAGACCCTGGATGACAGTCAGTGGAGATGTTTAAAGTGACTGGGTTCCTGCCTCTCATTTGGGAGACCTGGGTGGAGTTCCCACCTCCTGGTTTCAGCGCTCCAGCCACTGAGGGTGTTTGGGAAGTGAACCAGCAGATGGGAGCTCTCTGTATTGCTGCCTCCTAAGTAAATAAATGGAATTTCAACAATGAGGGCAGAGGTGACCGTCTGCCCGCCTGATCCTCTTGGGCTGAGAATGCGCCGACAGCTTGGGCTATGTTGCAGTAGAGAAAAGCAGCTCGGGCCCCATCATTTCAGGGGCCGTGCGTGAAGCCGTGGCGAGGGGAGCTTATGTGGGACTTTGTGAACCTGAGCTGGCTGCTCCCTCAGTGCTGATGGGGTGGAGGTGCGTGTGGCAGGGCTGCAGCACAGGCGTCCTCACTGGCCCTGCAGGGAGGGCTCTGATTCCCGATAGAGTGGTTGGAACGAATGAACACAGATGGCGCTGGCGGCGCTGGGCGGGAGGCAGGGCTCCGCTTCCCACCGAACAGGAGCTCCTGTGGCTTTCTCTCCGACAGGAAAGAGGCTGGAGGCTGAAACTTAGCTATTCATGCCCGGCACTGGGTTCCTTCCTCTCTTCTTCCTTCTCCAGGCTTTCTCCGTTTGCAGTGATGATAGAATTTCCTGGGCAAAAAAGTCCTTTCTGTTTTCGCTGGAAAATTTTGGCAAAATGTCCCAGTGTTCTAATGTCCTAAGAGCTCAGCATACTGGGCCTTAGAAAGAGTCCAGCAGGGGGACAATGAGACCACAGTCTGCCCAGAGCCTTCTGCGTGGCCGTGACAGAGCAGAGAACAATCGTGTTGATGTTGCTCACTGGGATTGGGCTCCTTTGTGCTAGCTGTTCGCTATTCAGTCTCCGTTCTTAAAGAACCTTGTTTGTGCTTCCGTTAAGAGAAACTGTTTATGAGTCCAAGCTAACAAACCATATTTGTCATTTTCCACTCAGAAAGTATCATGTGTTGAATGGTGGTCCTCAAAGGTTATGTCTGTCCCAGAATCTGTGAGTGTGACTTTATTTGGAAAAAGGATCTTTGCAGATGTACTTAAAGGGAAGATATATCAAGTTGAGGACATGCTGGTGGGCCCTAAACCCGATGACAGGTGCACCTGTAAGAGGCAGAAGAGGAGACCCAGTGGGAGAACAGGCAAGCGCCATCGGGAGATGGAGGCAGAGTTTGGGGTGATGTCACCGAGGAATGCCTGGGGCCACCCAAAGCTGGGAGAGGCAAGGAACCGTGTCACTCCTCGGCTTTCAGAGGTGGCCAGACCCTGCTAACACCTTGACTTTGGAGATCTGGCCTCCAGAACTGTAAGAGAAAAAATATTTCTGTTAAGTTGCCTGGTTTGTGGTCATTGGTTATGGATACTGCTAGAAACCAGTATGGAAGTTTGGGAGGAAACAGTTCATCCAGCTGGTGCTGGTGCTGGTGTGGATAATTCCATCCAAAATGAGCCAAGCAGGCATTTAGCCTGGCCATTAGGATACCTGCATCCCCCGTGGGAGTGTCTGTGTTCCATTCCCGGCTCTGGCTCCTGACCCCTTTCCTGCCCGTGCAGACCCCAGGAGGCAGCAGTGGTGGCGCAGGAGCTGGGTTTGTGACACCTGCACAAGGCAACCGAATTGAGATCCCAGCCCCCAGCTTTGGCCTAACCCATCTGTGGCTGTTGCAGGCATTTGAGAAGTAACCCAGTGGATGGAGTGCTCTCTCACTCCCTTCTTTTGCCTCTCAAATATATAAATACATAAATTTTTTCTTTAGTAAGGGTGGCGTTCCTCAGGTCCCTAGGACACAGGTGACCCAGGCCTGTGAAACCATCACAGCACTGTCTCAACCAAAAACCATGCTTTGGCTGCAGCTTGGAGAGTCCTGATGTGCACCTGATGTGTTTAACCTGCTACACCACAGCGCTGGCCCTGACACTTTTTTATTTCCCAGCGTCCCCACAACCAGCCCGCACGCCTGCTGCAGGTTATCATCATCGGGCTGACAGAGTTGACAATGAGACACCTCATTGCTTCTATCTTTAAACTGTTGTTTTTTTTTTTTTTTTTTTGGGGGGGGGGGAGGAGGGAGAGAGAGAGAGAGAGCGAGCGAGCACTCCCATCTACTGGTTCACTCTCCAAATGCCCACAACAGCTGAGCCTGGGCCAGGCCACAGCTGCGAGCTGGGAACTCAGTCTGCGTCTCCCACGTGGTAGTAGGAAGTGGATCACCTGAGCCACCAGCTGCTGCCTTGCAGCATGCAGCAGGAAGCTGGAATCAGAGGCTGCGCAGCCAGGACCTGAACCCAGGTACTCAGATATGGGATACAGGCGTCCCAATCCCTGCGTCGCACGTGTGCTGCAACCCTTCTCGTGTCAGAGATAAAAGTACAAAGGATGATGAGTGACAGTTCCTCCCATCTGTGAGACATCCACTGGGGGGGAAGACTATAATCCCTAGGGGGATGTGGTTGGCACCAGGCAGTGATGAGCTAGGGGCCCAGGGCGCTGGGAGAGGAGAGCTGTCCTTGGAGGGTCGTTGAGTTCTGAGAAGGTGGCATTCGAACTGAGTGACCCCAGGAGGTGTGCAGGCTGGGAAGGGAGAAGTGAGCATCCCAGCAGAGGCAGCAGCAAACACAGAGGCACGTGGTGTGTTTGTGGAGCTGCAAGAGGCCCCAGGGGATGGAGAGCTGGGCTGGGATTGAGGGAGGCAGAAACGGGGTGGAGGGAGCGGTTGGTGCAGACCATCGAGGGCCCCTACAACCTCCATGATCCAAAGGGAGCAGTTGAGCTGGTTACCTTCTTCCCATCCTCCTGCCTCTCCCCTGGACTTCTTCAGTTCATGAAAGGGCCCTGGGCACCTGGCCTGACCCTGCCTGGCCCCCTTAGAACCTCCTGAAGCCTGCTCAGGGCAGGCCATCAGCACCTCCCACCTGGACGTCTGCAGCGTGCTCCCTCCACCTGCAGCCCAGCGGCCGCCTGTGACACTCTCCCTGCAGCCGGAGCATTCTGCATAGGAGGCAGAGCTGCTCCTGTCACTTGGCTGCTCTTATAATTCCATCCGCTGCTGTACGTGGCTCCCCAGGGCCCACCTCACCACAGCTTCTGATCGGAACAGTGCAGCACACAGGGACTGCTGAGGGAGAGCCCAGGATTTCCCTGGCCCAAGGCTTCCTCCCATGGAACCTCTCTTGTCCAGGCTGGAGGCTGGAGGTCTCCATGACCCTCAATATTGTGCTTAACACTGCAGCTTCTGTATTTGTCAACCTTGCATATCCTAGTATCATAAAGAAGGGCTTATGGCCGGCGCCACGGCTCACTAGGCTAATCCTCCGCCTTGCAGCGCCGGCACACCGGGTTCTAGTCCCGGTTGGGGCACTGATCCTGTCCCAGTTGCCCCTCTTCCAGGCCAGCTCTCTGCTGTGGCCCGGGAGTGCAGTGGAGGATGGCCCAATGGGAGACCCCATGGGAGACCAGGAGAAGTACCTGGCTCCTGCCATCGGATCAGCGCGGTGCGCAGGCCGCAGCGCGCTACCACGGCGGCCATTGGAGGGTGAACCAACGGCAAAAAGGAAGACCTTTCTCTCTGTCTCTCTCTCTCACTGTCCACTCTGCCTGTCAAAAATAATAAAAAAAAAAAAAAAAAAAAGAAGGGCTTAGTGGCCTTTTTTTTGTTTTTTAAAGATTTATTTATTTATTTGAAAGGCAGAATTAGAGAGAGGCAGAGGCAGAGAGAGAGGTCTTCCATCTGCTGGTTCACTCCCCGATTGGCCACAATGGCCGGAGCTGTGCCGATCCGAAACCTGGAGCCAGGAGTTTCCTCCTGGTCTCCCAGGCAGGTGCGAAAGGCCCAAAGACTTGAGCCATCTTCCACTTCTTTCACAGGCCATAGCAGAGAGCTGGATTGGAAGTGGAGCAGCTGAGACTTGAACTGGTGCCCATAGGGGATGCCGGCACTGCAGATGGCGGCTTTACCTGCTATGCACAGTGCCGGCCCCAGCTTAGTAGCCTTCTAATGCTTTTTGTCTCATTTTCCCTCCTTTAGACTGTTCCTGATTCCTCCTCAAGTGTGTTTGCAAAACTCAAAAAATCTACTGGAAACCCCAGTGTTTTGCCTCCTTGGTCACAACCCATCCCCTGGACTTAGCAGGTGGGCGTTGGGAACACTGGCTCCTACCACTCCTTCCATGCCTGTAGTTTGACATGTAGCACACCACTTCAGAATACTTAGGTTCCATCTAACCATGGTGGAATCTTCCAGAAGTTCACAGTTGATTCTAAAAGGAAGGAGAATGTTGATTTAATAGTAGCCATGAAAAATGGCGCTCACCTTAGCCAACTCTGTGATATGTCAGTTTGCTTCGTGTTTGGCTTGGACGTTTCTTGTCTACGTTTTTGTGAAGTGTAGCTGGTTTCTTTTTTGTTTCTGCGTGTTCTAGGTTTTCCAAGCCATCAGCTATAGCATCCATCCTGGTGATGACTCCTCCCCAGCACCCCACCTCTTCCCAGGAGCCTGGGGACAACCTGGCCCAGTTGCTGGCCCAGTTTCTGCCCAGCTCTCAGCCCTGTCCTGGGGCTTGCTTGTTCTCCTGGGTTGGCCCTGCTTCTGCATGCTGTAGCTTTCTGTTTTGCTTGCTAAGTTTTGAAGTTACTCCGTCAGCAACTTCCTAAGAACAGGTGCTTGGGGAGTAATTTTGTTACCTGTTTGTTATGGAGAGAAAGTAATGTAATAAACTCATACAGCCATCACCCAGCTCTGGGAATTACCAACCCTTGGCCAACCGTGTCTAGCCACTCCTCACCACCCCCAGAATATGCTGAAGCAAATTCCATATCTAGTATCACCAGAAAATATTTACTTATATATCTCAAAATGATAAGAGGTCGGGGGAAAAAACCACGGGGAGCAGGTGAATGTTTGGTGTCGAGGGTGACATAGCCTGTGAGGGCCGAATCCCATGTTGGAGGGTTTGCACCCAGGCTCCTCAGCTGGTTCCAGTTCCCGGTTAATGGGGAGGCAGCAGTGGGGGCTCAGGTACTGCCACTCACGTGAGAACTCTGGATTGAGTTCTTGGCTCCCAGCGGCAGCCTGGGTGGTTCTAGCTGTTGCAGGCATTTGGGGAGTGAAGCAGTGGATGGGAGTTCTGTCTCTCTGCCTTTCAAATAAAAAATATAATTGCTATAGCATTAGCACACCTAAAGTACTGGTAATAATTTCTCAATGTCTTCAAGTAAGACTGATCAGTTAAATATCTGACATGTTTGAATTGGATCTAATTATAGTCACTCATTTATTTTTCAAGATTTATTTATTTCAGAAAGGACGAGTTATGGAAAGAGAGAGGGAGAGACAGAGAAATCTCCCATCTGCTGGTTTACTCTCTAAATGGCCCCAATGGCTAGGGCTGGGCCAGGCTGAAGTCAGGTCTCCTGCATGGGTGCAGAGGCCCAAGGACTTGGGCCACCCTCTGTTGCTTCCCCAGGTGCATCAGCAGGGAGCCATATTGGAAGTGGAGCAGTCTTGATCAGATTCAGGTTGGGTTATTTAGGGGGTACCTTCATGGTGGGTGTTGTGTGCTCCCAAAGGAGACTTATCTGTCCTATTGGTCTCACTCATGCTGTGTCCATTGACAATCTCTGTGTAGTCGTGGTCACAGCATGGTGACATTCTAATTCTCTCAACTTCAGCTGTTGGCTGGAAGATTCCCACGTTACAGGGCCAGTGCTGTGGCACAGTAGGTTAAGCATCCGCCTATGGCGCCGACATCCCATATGAATGTTAATTTGAGTCCCAGTTGCTTCTCTTCCGATCTAGTTCTCTGCTTATGGCCTGGGAAAGCAGAGGAGGATGGTCTAAGTGCTTGAGCCCCTGTACCCACATGGGAGACCCTGAAGAAGTTCCTGGCTCCTGACTTTGGACTGGCCCAGCTCCAGTCGCTTTGGCCATTTGGAGAGTGAACCAGCGGGTAGAAGACTTCTCTCTGTCTCTCCCTTTCTCTATCTGTAACTCTGCCCCTCAAATAAATAAGTAAATTTTTTTGTACATATTTCCATGTTGGAGAGAAATTTTTCCTCCTCTGTTATTTTGTTACCCTGAAGTTTGCATGGAATAGACAGGATGAATTTTTGATTTTTCCCATTTATTAACCATTTCTTAATGAATGCCTAATATCTTCCAAAGACAACTGGAAGTTACACATTTTTTTTCATAAATTTGAACAAATTTGGCATGTTTCAACTTGGTACAGTTATAGTCTTTAGTCATGCTTGTGTTACCCCTACTTTTGCCAGTAGAAAGCTGTCAGTCGGCTCAGAGCCTCCAACCTTGACCCATCTTTGATGCCTGTTCCTTCCTTAGACCTGGGAGAAATTTATCCTCATTGTTCCTGGACTGACAATCTTTCTAGGCCTTTCTAGTGGTCAGAGCTAGAAATATTTTTTAAAAAGGATTTATTTATTTATTTGGAAGACAGAGTGATAGGGAGAGGGAGGGGGAGAGAGAGTGAGAGCTTCCAACTGCTGGTTCATGCCCCAGATGGCCGTATCAGCCAGGGCTGGGCCCTGCTGAAGCCAGGAGCCAGGAACTCATCCAAGTGTCCCACATAGGTGACAGGGGCCCAAGTACTTGGACCATCGTCCAGACACAGTAACAGGGAGTTGGATAGAAAGGGCGACCAGTACTTGAACCAGAGCTCCAGTATGAGATGGCGTCATCACATGTGGCAGCTTAACCTGCTCTGCCACAGCACTGGCTCTGGAAATGAATTTCTTTAAAGGAAGAAAAAACATTAATCCATACTCAAACTTCAAAATCAAATTGAAAACGAAGGCTCTTTAACTGATATCATGGATCTTTTTCCTGCTTTATTGCATACCAACATGAGTTAAGTTTTTCACCCTTTTTAAATATCTAAGCACATCTTTGTTTTCCCTTGGCTTAGTCAGAAATCTGTATTGAAAATATTTTTCCTTGGCCGGTGCCGTGGCCCAACAGGCTAATCCTCTGCCTTGCGGCGCCGGCACACGGGGTTCTAGTCCCAGTTGGGGCGCCGGATTCTATCCCGGTTGCCTCTCTTCCAGGCCAGCTCTCTGCTGTGGCCCGGGAGTGCAGTGGAGGATGGCCCAAGTGCTTGGGTCCTGCACCCCATGGGAGACCAGGAGAAGTACCTGGCTCCTGCCATCAGATCAGCGCGGTGCGCCGGCAGCAGCGTGCCTACCACGGCAGCCATTGGAGGGTGAACCAATGGCAAAAAGGAAGACCTTTCTCTCTGTCTCTTTCTCTCACTGTCCACTCTGCCTGTCAAAAAAAATTTATTTATTTATTTGAAAAAGACACACACAGAGACAGACCAGAGATCTCTCATCAACTGATTGACTCCCCAGATATTTGCAGTGGCCCAAGAACTGCAAACTCATCCCAGGTCCCCTGTGTGGGTGGCAAGGACCCAAGTGGCTGAGCCACCGTCTGCCTCCCAGGGTGCTCATTGGCAGGATGCTGGGATTGGGAGTGGAGCCGGCTCTTGAACACAGGCAGTCTCCAGGGATGCAGGCATCCTGAGCAGTGTCTTAACTGCTACCCCAAAAGCCTTGAGCAGTCGTTATAAGTTTAATCCTTTTGTGTATGGCCTGCCTTTTTCCTTTTTTTTTTTTTTTTTCTTTTAATGTAAGGGAGCTTTGAGCTTATTCTGTTTCTGAAATCTCACCACGGTATGTTTAGGTGACTCTTTTTTGAAACTTCCTGTTTTGTTTATTTGTTTGAAATAGAGCTCCTATCTACTGGTTCATTACCAAAATGCCTGGCTGGGGGCAAAGCTGGGAGCCAGGAGCTGGGAGCTCAATCCAGGGCTCCCATGTGGGTGTCAGGGACCCAACTGCTTAAGCCATCATCTGCTGCCTCCCAGGGTCTGGATTAGCAGGGTTCTGGAACCAGGAGCGGAGCTGGGAATTGAACCCAGGCACTTTGAAATGAGACACATGGATCGTGACCACTAGTGCTCGGCGCCGTCCTCGTCCAGCAAGAGACAGAGACCGAACACTTTGCACGGGGTTCCTTTATTGCTCGGCAAGCAGGAGATCCAGCTTCGATCTCTTCTGGGCAGGAACTTCCCTTACACCCGCGTAGCAAGGGTTTATATGCACAATACACGTCACAAATCAGGTGATAGGCTAGAAGCGCGGGGATAGGACAATCTCGTGGCAAGGCGGGAAGGAGCGAGCTAGAGCGGGAAATCTAAGGCGGGAAGGAGCGAGCAAGAGCGGGAACTCCCTGAGATGAGGAAGAACCCGGAAGCAGGGAGTCGGCGCCATCTTAGGGGCACGGTTCCTCCGGTCTGGTTCCCTACATCTCCCTCCTTTTGTTTTTGCACAAATCACATCCCCGACGGCCCTGGCTCATGAGGGCCGGGAGAATATTTACTAGGCAGAGAGTAGAGGTGCATACCCAGCGTGCTTGTGATCCGTTAGTTACGGAACTTCAAGGGCCTGGCCACAACCCCTGATGTCTCCGTTAGGGATCAGTTTTTATTCCCTTTTGCTGGGGCAGGCTGGGAATTGAACCTGCATGCATATGCATATGCTCTCCCAGGACCCCCGGAACCCCCGGGTGGACTCCTGCTGCAGTACCTTTGGTCTCGCATACCCAGTTTTCGCTCCCCGTCAGGGATGGGTGATACAGCCCAATGAATGAGAGGGGGAACAAGACAACTCGAGGAAGGTGTGTGCCTGATGGAGGCATTGTCCATATGTGAGGCGTGAGTAGGGATGGGGGGACGAGGGTTTTAATCGCTGGTATGGACCCGGTCATAAGTCATGCGAGCCAGCATGGCATATGCATCCGGATCACGGTGATGGAGAGCAGCATACGCTGCCGCGCGGAACTGATGTCTGACGCTCTCCAACTTGTTGTTGATGAAGGAGCTCACCCAGCGAAGTACACAGGGACGTCTCGTTGTTTTGTTGCAATTTGTCGTCCTGTGAGAGCGTGGTAATCTCGGTTATCTCGGGGGAGATGTCGTCCGTAGGTGATAGAGGTGTATCTTGTGGCGGCGGGGCTGTTTTTCTGACCAATCTTTCCGGTATCCAGAGAGGTTCTCTTCCAGATTCCTGTGGGAAGACACAGACCGCGCCTCGGTTCCAGCATAATACCGGATCCGGGCCGTACCACTTTCCCGTGAGGACATCTTTCCAACGGACATAGCCTCGTGAAGATGGCTCCTTTAACATGTGTCTCTCAGCGGGGGACATAGAATGATCTGTCAAATTCAAAAAGTTTATAGTAAACAGTGCAAGGGAGAGGCGCATTCGAGGGGTTTTGCCCGTGGCAATTCCCTCCTTTTGTTTTAAGAGAAAAGCCTTGAGGGTTCGATGAGCCCTTTCAATTATGGCCTGTCCCTGAGGGTTATAAGGGATTCCAGTTTTATGTTGTACCTGCATACGGGTGCAGAAATCTTGGAATGATTTACTTGTGTATGCAGGACCATTATCTGTTTTTAAAGTTTTTGGTTTGCCCCAGGCTGCCCATGCAGCAAGGCAGTGATTAATGACATGGGTGGTACGCTCACCCGTCTCCAGAGAAGCAAAAATTACTTGGGAACAGGTGTCAACTGACACATGAACATACTTTAAGGTCCCAAACTCGGATATGTGGGTGACATCCATCTGCCAGATATGTCCTGGTAGTAATCCTCGGGGATTAACCCCCACCGAAGGCACAGGGGTTAAAGTAGGGCATGCGGCACAATGGCGAACAATATCGCGAGCGGCAGCACGAGAAAGACCGAATTTGGCGGCAAGGGTTTTTGCGTTTACATGGAACTCTGAATGAAACTGGATAGCCTGCTCTTCTGGGGAAGAAAATTGGAGTATCCAAATGGGGCGTGTGGCTTGATCAGCTATAGCATTGCCTGTGGTCATGGGTCCAGGTAAGGAAGAATGAGCTCTAATATGAGTAATAAAGAAAGGAGCAGACCGATTCCAAATAGATTTTTGCAGGGTGAGGAAAACTGTCGCTACGGAGGATGAAGAATTGACTAGTCCTGCGGCCTCAAGGATAGACACAGAATTAACCACATAGCGTGAATCAGACACAATATTGACAGGTCCGGGGAAATCAGAGAAGACTTGGTTAACTATAAGAAGTTCAGTTACCTGGGGGGAGTTAGTAGCGAATTGGAATGTTTTTGGCACAGATCCTGAAACAACATATGCACCGACTCCTGTTTTAGAACCGTCGGTATACACTACTGGGGCTCCCTGTAAGGGCTTTTGGGATGTGGACTTTGGAAAAATAACTGGGTGAGACTGAACAAAGGTTAGCAAAGGATCAGAGGGTGTTCTGTTTGTAATAGTTGCGGAAGTGGAGCAGACTAAAACCGCCCAAGCATCAGTACAAGCGATTAGCACACGTACCTGTTCCATGGAATAGGGGACAACAATGGTGGATGGTTCGCGTCCAAAATGTTGGATAGCCCTCTGAATGGCTAGGAGAGTTATCTCCGCCACTGCCACGGGATAGTAACTAATAGATCTAGTAGATGACATTGAGGGATGGATCCAGAGGAGAGGCCCATCCTGCCATAGGACCGCGGTGGGCTGTTTAAGGGTGTCGAGGACCCAAAGAGTAAGGTCTCCCGCAGGGTCCCAACGTTTTAGGGCAGCTTTACTAAGGGCATCGTTGACAATTGACAGTGCTTGTTTGGCCTCAGAGGTGAAGGTTCGGGGGGAAGCAAGATCCGGGTCTCCTTTAAGTATATTAAAGAGGGGCTGCAATGCAGCATTAGGAATGTTAAGGTAGGGCCTAATCCAATTGATATCCCCTAAAAGTTTTTGTAAGTCATTTAGAGTGGAGATAGCATTGATTTTTATTTGAATTTTTTGAGGTCTAATTTGAGTAGGGGCGACTATAGCCCCAAGATAAGAAACTACAGACGACAATTGCACCTTATTAGGTGCAATATGCAGCCCTGCCCCTTCCAGCACTTGTTGGAGTGTACTGTATAAGGCCAGGAGCCTCTCTGCTGTGGGGGCTGCACACAGTAGGTCGTCCATATAATGTAGGCACCTGCAGTCGGAATATCGGTCTCTAAGAGGTTTTAGTACTTGGGCTACATAGACTTGACACATGGTGGGGCTATTAGTCATACCCTGAGGCAAGACTGTCCACTCCCAACGCTTGTCCGGTTGTTCCTGGTTCTGGGTGGGGACAGTAAAAGCAAAACGTGGGGTATCCTTTTTGTCCAATGGAATGGAAAAGAAACAATCCTTAAGATCTATTACAATAACAGGCCATTGGTTGGGAAGTGCCGAAAGCAGAGGAAGACCACGTTGCACAGGGCCCATAGGCTGCATCTGTGCGTTGACTGCCCTAAGATCATGTAAGAGTCTCCATTGACCTAATTTTTTGCGGATGGCAAAAATAGGCGTATTCCATGGAGAGGTGGATGGGATCAAATGACCAGCGTTGACCTGCTCCAAGACCAGAGTGTTGACTGCCTCCAGTTTCTCCTGAGATAGGGGCCACTGTGGAACCCAGACGGGTACGTCCGTTAGCCACGAGATGGGTAAAGGCTCCACTGGTTTAGGAGGCGAAACAGTGACCCCTAGGAAAAACCCAGGCCAACTTTACTTGGTCTTTGTTTTGGTTCAATGGGGGAAGGGTGGCCCTGGAGCTGGACACCGAGTCCCTTGCCTGGGACGTAACCCATATTTTGTAGCATAGATCGTACTGCAGGGGAAGTGGTGACCAAAGCAACATCCATTTCGGCCAGGACGTCTCTCCCCCAAAGGGAAATGGGTAGAGGTAAAATGAATGGAGAAAACTGTCCTCTATGACCCTCGCTATCCTGCCATGACAACAAGGCTGCACTGATTTTTGGGAAATGAGCAAAACCAAGTCCTTGCAAGGTTTGTTCCGCCACATTTGTAGGCCATGTACTAGGCCAGTCCTTTGTTGCTATAATGGATTTGTCGGCTCCTGTGTCTAAAAGTCCCTTAATGTCCTTGCCATTAATCTGCAACACTAAAGTGGGACGTTCATTTAAAAGCATATGTAAGCCGGTAAAATTAATGCCAGAGGACCCAAAGTTACCAGCGCCGCGAACGTGGTTTTTAGCTGGGATTAAAGAGTGAAGACTGGGCAGTAATAACATTTGTGCGATACGGTCTCCAGGATTGATTACTAAAGGTCCCTGAGGGGCCTGAACCATGATCTTTACTTTACCAGTGAAATCAGAGTCAACTACCCCGGGGATCACAGCTAGCCCTCGGAGGGCGGCGGAGGACCGACCCAACACTAATCCAACCGAATCCGGGGGCAGAGGACCGGAGCAGTCGCTCTCCACTAATTGTACCCCCATCTCCGGAGTTAAGAGGAGAGGGGAGGTGGCGCGGAGGTCCAGGCCTGCGGACCCGTGAGTGGCACGGGCTGAGGGTGCACTGGGTGTAGCGCAGACACGGGAGGTGGAACCTGAGAGTAGATTTGATTTTGGGGGCTCCTCGCTGGGTTGGGGAGCCCCCTCTGGCCGTTTTTTGGCCCCTGGGCGCTACCTGTAAGTGGGTTGCCATCGATATCGAAAGCAGAACGGCATACCTCTGCCCTATGAGGGCCCTTGCGGCAACGGCGACAAGGCTCTATGCCTGAAGGCTGTGCCGTGGAATACCCATGGCTGAGATTGGGGCAATCGCGTTTTCTGTGACCCGGTTGATGACATTGGAAGCAAAGTCCTGAAGATATGGGGGGTCGGGTCGATTTAGATTTTGGACTGTTTTCTTTGACTTTTGCCAGCATCGCAGCTAGGCCCGCATTAGTAAGTGGCCCACCGGTATCTCTGCAGTATTTTAACCAGGAGTCCAGAGATTTATGTCTATATTGTCGAAGAATGTTTTTGCACTCTTTATTAGCCTGCTCAAAAATAATTTGTTTGACCAGTGGCTGAACGTCAACCTCGGAAGGGAAAATACGCGACGCAGCCTCAAGTATGCGAGCGACAAAATCAGCGAAGGGTTCGGCCGTGCCCTGAACGATCTTGGTGAGGTGGCTAGCTGAGTCACTTGGATTGGACGCCTGCCTCCACGCACGTTGGGCACAGTTGGAAATTTGCCTGTATACTTGTCTAGGGAATTGGGTCTGGTCAGCCTGATAAGGTCCACGCCCTAAAAGCATATCAGCATTCCACGTAGGGTGGCCGTCCTCAGCATTTTCATCTGCCTGGTCATGACAGCACTCTGTATTCATAGATTGCCACAAAAGAAAGCCGCCTGGACTTAAACAGGCCCGAGCCAATTGGGTCCAGTCGCTAGGTGTTAAAATGGACTGGCCGACTGATTCAAGGAGTGACAATGTGAATGGGGCTGTGGGTCCATAGTCATGGACCGCAGCCTTAAGTTGTTTTAATACTGTCATGTCCAATGGTTCGTGCCGGGCCTCTCGCGTGCCCAAAGCCAAAACAGGGTAAGCCTGAGCGGGGGCAGCGGGAGCGCCAGTTCGCAACTGTTTCCAGGCTTGTTGATGAAACTGTCTGCCTGAAAAAGGTGGCACATTTGGGACGTTTAATGGCCATGGCGGCACGGGTGTTAGATGGGGCTGAGGCACGCCTACATGACCGCCAGTAGGAGGCGCTGCGTCTTTAATCTGATGGGCGGGCACGACATCGATAGGAGGAGCCGTAGGCACTAGAGGGCGTAAACAGGCATCTTTTAACTTTTGCCGCAGCTGCGCATACGTAGGAGGCGGGGATTTAGGATCGCCGTCCCCTTCCCCCTCAGACTCAGAGGAGGCGGAGCCACATTCGGAGCCTGAGGCCAGTGAGGAAGTCTGGCATCCCGTGTCCTTAAATTGTATGAGGTCTCGGGCGCCGTCCGAGCTCTGAGAACGAACTTCCTCGAGAGCCTCGCGAACCGCCGTAAAAGTCGGGCGGTCCGCTCCCACCGACCTCTCCTCTTGGAGGCACGCCCGCAGTAGTTCCCATAAGGGGAGAACAACGGGGTCGATATCGGGTTCCTGGGGATCGTTAACTGTGCGCCGGAGATCCTTTCCTAATTTCTCCCAAGACTCAAGAGTTATTTGGCCCTCGTGGGTGAGCCACGGCGCAAAGAAATCAACACTTCCAAGGAACCTGACAAGTGTGGTCTTAGAAACCTTAATCCCTTTGCTACGCAATAATGCTTTTAACGGATTAAGCAACATTGAATGGCTAGATGAATTTCCCATTTTCAGTTTAAAGCGGGAAGACACGTCCGCTATCTTATTTTCAGTTTAAAGCGGGGGAACAAGTCTGCTATTCTTTCAGTTTAAAGCGGGGAAACACGTCCGCTATTCTTTCAGTTTAAAGCGGGGAAACACGTCCGCTATCTTAGGGTGCGTCCACCCTCCAACCACGAGATATACCTCACTCGCGGGGCCCAGACGGTAAGACTGACCTCGCTTACCTTCTACTTACCGGGCAACGTAGAGGAAGCTCCCCGTACGGGCCACCAGCTGCTCGGCGCCGTCCTCGTCCAGCAAGAGACAGAGACCGAACACTTTGCACGGGGTTCCTTTATTGCTCGGCAAGCAGGAGATCCAGCTTCGATCTCTTCTGGGCAGGAACTTCCCTTACACCCGCGTAGCAAGGGTTTATATGCACAATACACGTCACAAATCAGGTGATAGGCTAGAAGCGCGGGGATAGGACAATCTCGTGGCAAGGCGGGAAGGAGCGAGCTAGAGCGGGAAATCTAAGGCGGGAAGGAGCGAGCAAGAGCGGGAACTCCCTGAGATGAGGAAGAACCCGGAAGCAGGGAGTCGGCGCCATCTTAGGGGCACGGTTCCTCCGGTCTGGTTCCCTACACACTAGGCCAAACACCTGCCTACGATTGCCTCTAGGCATGGGTCTATCAAAGTTACCCATGCTCTCCACACGTGGCTGGGCAGGTGGATGGTGGGAGATATTCTCTGTGCGGGTGGCGCATCCACCTCTGACTTCCTGCCGCTCTGCTGGTACCTGCCTCCATGGCATTCGTGGCTCCTGAGTCCAGAGCCTGGTGTGGGCAGGGGTGTCCAAGCAGGTGTGTGCATCGCTGCTCTGTGGGGTTCAGGGCTTCACCCACTCCCCCTCACCCCTGAACATTCCTCCTTCCACTTGTTGTCTCCCAGACTTTTGTGGAAATCTTGTGTCTGCAAATGTCATTTCTTCTTGTTTCCTGGGCCATAGGAGAAAGGAATACATTAGAATTCCTTCACCTTATAATCAATGCAATGAGATCTTGGAGAGCAAGGCCATCTCCCAGCACACCCCCAGCCCCTGGCCCTCCCTGCTTCTCAGACGGGTCACGTGTTCTATTAGATGCACTCAAATTCTGTTCCTTCGTCCTGGAATGGCTCCCCTCCTCCACCTCCCACCCCACACACTCTGTGTACCTGGGGAGCTCCTGCTCACCTTCCAGGCTGGGCCTCTTCCTCAAGATGGTCTCTGATCGGCCACTAGACCAAGTGCCCGCTGTCTGTGCACCGGGCGCACCCTGTGCGGTCTGCCATTGCCTGTTGGGTGCCTGTCTGCAGGGCTCCTTCTCCATGAGCAGAGGCAACATTGCAGAGAGTGGCAGGGGCTGAGCACAGCATGGGTGCAGGAGGCTCAGGATGGAAAAGAAGACACTGGCTTTGGCCGTGAAGACAGCGCCGATGACCTCAACAAGAAGTTTCCTTGGGGTTCTGGAGACACAAGGCCTAAGTCCCACAGGAGGGACAGGAGAGGGTCCCCTCTCCCTAGCAGAGGGTGGGGGCGGCCGCCTCAGCGGCAGGCTTTGCAGGCAAGAGACCTGAGGTATTGGCTACCTAAGGGGGTAACAGAAGGAGGACAGGGAGGGCTTGGAGTTGTGGAAAAGGGAAGGAATAACAGACTACGTGGGGGCTGCTCCCATGAGGGGGGTGCTCCCAGGAGGGGGTGCTCTCAGGAGGGGCTGCTCCCAGAAGGGGGTGCTCGCAGGAGGGGGGTGCTCCCAGGAGGGGGGTGCTCCCAGGAGGGGATGTCCCCAGGAGGGGGTGCTCCCAGGAGGGGGTGCTCCCAGGAAGAATCGGGCATGTCTTCCGTGGAGCCTCAGGCCTCCGGGCGGCACTGGAGGGAGCTGGAGTGTGGGGTTCAGGTGAGGGTTCTGAGGCCAGCCCATGTCTAGCAGCTCCGGATTCAGGCTGCCTGCCCACCCCTGTGCCGTGCCCGTCTGAACTTTCCTGAGCCCCCACCATACTGTCAGTGAGAACCAAGTCTGATTTAGCATACAGCAGACCTTTAATAGATACTTGTCAGCTGAATAAATGGATTTTCTTTGTTAAAAAAAAAAAAAAAAAAAGATGGGAGCAAGGTGTCGGCTGCGTGGGGGCGGGGGGTTAGCGTTGGGGCAGCTGCTGCAGAACTTCCAGGCAGCCTTGGGCCACCGGCCGAGCCCGGAGCCACCAGCTCTCGCGCTGTCAGGCAGCAAGGTCCGTGATGCTTTCTGTGTCCCGTGGCTCTGTGCAGCTCAGAAGCCTGCCAGGAGAGCAGATGGGTTTCTGTAACGTTTGCTGACCTGCTGTTCTTCTCCCAGTGGTGGCCGGGAAGAGTCCGTGTTACTCCCCTAGGCCCTGGCTTCCTTCCCAGAGGCTGTTTCTGTCTTGGGTGGGCTCATCCTTTGTGTTCGAAGCTGCTGCTGACCACAGCAAATTAGTGTCTCAGCCCCGGCCCCACTGTCACCCCCGGGGAAGCCCTCTCCCTCCCTCTCCCTCCCTCTCCCTCCCTCTCCCTCCCTCTCCCTCTCTCTCCCTCCATCTCCCTCCCTCTCCCTCCTCATCCTCGTCTAGATCCCTGGCAGGGGTACCTCCTGATGCGCCTTTGTTCATGCCGCCTGTGACAGCGGGGCTGCAGGGCGGAGGACACCCTGGGAAGGTGAGAGCTGGGTTGAGCTGCAGGCCGTGGGTAGGACTGCCCAGCGGAGGAGGTCAGGGACAGCGGCAGTAGCTGCAACACAGGGCTCTGGAGGCCAGTGTCACTCTGGCTAAGTGGTTGAGACAGGAACAGGGAGGACAAGGCGGAGATGGCCATGAGAGCATGAGCAGCTGCTGGCACAGGTGCTCTGATCTGGGCTACACACCGCTGAGGTGCATGCCCTTGGATCTCACTCCCAGATTAGTGTGGCTGGTGTGTGTTTTTATAATTAATACTTGTTGTGTTTGCTCTCCTGTGGCAGGTGGGAACCATGCTTGTTTGTCCTCATGTCCACCATGCAGAGTAAGGGCTTAGTAAAGCTTGGTTGAGCGCGTGATTGAATGGCCTCAATGTTCAGTCTGTCCGGGAGTCTCCATGTTCATGGTAACCTGGGCTCACTGCATCCTAGGAAGTGAGCCCGCCCCCAAGAGGGACTGCACAGGTGAAAACAAAGACTCTGAATCCATAATTTATCAGTAAAACAAAGTTTCCTAAAAAAACGAAAAAAAGCACGCTCCTTCCCAACCGCATTCTCCTCTCTCCCTGCCAGGACTCCTCTCTCCCTACCAGGACTCTGGCTTTTTTCACATAGCAGTGGGCTCGACCCTGGGGCACATTATTGTTCATCATGTGGAAAATTGTCCTGATGCAGTGTAGCTTCCAAGTGCTCCATCACACCAGCTGTTGGGAGGTCAGGAGCAGAAGGACTTCTGGACCAATTATTATTTTTTAATTATTATTTATGTGAGACAAAGTGCTCTCGCTGCTGCTTCAATCTGCAGGTGCGCACACGGCTGGGAGCTGAAGCCAGGGGCGGGCAGTCTATCCAGGTCTCCTGTGTGGGTGGCAGGAGCCCAGTCGGTTGAGCCACCACTGCTGCCTCTCAGGGTCTGCATTAGCCGGAAGCTGCAGCCAGGAGTCCGAGCCAAGGTTTGGCCCCCAGGCACTCCCACGTGGGACATGGAAATCTTTGTCACTAGACTAAACACCCGCCCCTCATGGATTGATGGCTCAATTATGCACCTTGCTGATTGAATGTAAAGCTTACAGGAGAGGGGCGGGGGTTGTGGCACAGGTGGTAAAGCTGCTGCTTCGAATGCCTGTCTTCCGTATCAGAGTGCCTGGTTTGAGTCCCGGATATTCTGCGCTTCTGATCCAGACTAATGCGTCTGGGAGGTGGCAGGTAATGGCCCAAGAATTTGTGTTTCTGCCACCCACATGGAAGACCTGGGTGGGGTTTCTGGCTCCTGGTTTCGGCTCTGCCTAGCCCAGCCCTGGCTTTTGTAGCTGTTTGGGTGAGTAAACCAGTGGGCTCTTGCTCTCTCTCTCTCTTTCTCATTCCCTCCCCGTCTCTCCCACAGTACACTCTTTGGCTCTCCCCTCCTCTCTCTATCTTTCCATGAGGTGCAAGGGGAAATCGAGGGATAGGCTTGCCCACGTCTTAACTGGTAGACTAAATGCCTGTCCTATAACTTGAGTTTTCAACCCCTTTGTATCTGCAAGGAACACTCTTGCATATTCTATTCTTTTTATCTATGCTTAGCACACATACGGTTCATTTATTCTATGTCTAACGTGTCTCCCATGTTAGCTACTTACTAGCTATACATAACGGGTCTTACGGATTTTGCCTACTGTTTGTTTTTCTTGCCCTCTCTAGCAGATTGAAATAGTCTCAGTAACACAGTCAACACACATTGCATCAGCCTGAGCCTACCTTTGGCAATCGTGAAACGTCAGTGTGTTCCCGTGGCTCGGGTCTGGCCAATGAGACACCAGGGAGTTTGCAGGAAATGTGTGAAAAGACGCCTTCCTTGGTGACAGAGCAGGGTGCTGCACGAAGAAGCCCTTGGTCCCCTTGCCTCTTTGCCCATGTCCTTGCACCTGACCAAGTGGCTGGTCTGTAATAGACACTTGCTCAGGTTTGGACGTGATTTATCCCCAGAAGCTCCCAAGCTGGAGGCTTGGTCCCCAGTGTGGTGGTGGCACCTTTAAGAGGTGGGGCCCTCCCAAAGGCATCTAGGTCAGGAGCTGACCAACCGTGACTCATCTCAAGTCATCATGAACAGGTTAATGCTGTCTCCTGGGAGCAAGTCCGGGCCACGTGGCTGGACTGGTTCTCCTGTGTGGGTGGTTACAAAGTGAGGTCACTGTGTGCCTGGTCCCTTCTGCACATGGCCAGTTCCTCTTCCACCTCTCCGCCATGTTGTGAAGCGGCCAGGGCTCCTCAGGATACGGGTGCCACCCTGCTTGGACCTTCCGCCCACCATGTGATTGTCTAAACAGTTCCCAGGGCCAGGCATTTTCTTTTCTTTTTTTAAAAGCAGGTTTATTTATTTATTTGAAAGGCAGAGCTACAGAGAGACAGAGGGAGAGAGATCTTTGATCTGCTGGTTCACACCCCAAATGGCCACAACGAAGCCGGAGCTTCATCCAGGTCCCCACGTGGGTGCAGGGGCCCAAGCACATGGGCCATCCTCTCTGTCCTCCCAGGCACATTAACAGGGAGCTGGATCAGAAGTGGAACAGCCAGGACTCGAACCTGCACCCATGTGGGATGTGGGTGGCGGCTATACCTGCTACACCACAGTGCCAGCTCCCAGGCATTTTCTTACAGCAGCACAATGGGGAACACTTAGCCAGAGTTTCACCAAATGAGTGAGCGAGTGGTGCTGGCGCCCAGGCTTAACGCCTGTGACGCGGACAGCACACTTTGTCTTCCAGTCAGGCTTTCATTTCTCAGTCTGGAATAGGAGAGGTGAAAGTACAGCTTGAGTTGACATTTTTAAAAATTATTATTTATTTGCGATGCAGAGCGACACACAGAGAGAGCTAGCCAGAGCGCGCCCCCATCCCCTGAACCTAATGCCCACAATGGCTGCTGCAGCGCTGGCTGAAGTCCAGAGGCTGGAACTCAGTCCAGGTCTCCCTCGTGGGTGGCAAGAGTGCAATCGCTTGAGCTGTCACCACGGCCTTCGAGGGTCTGCGGGAGCAGGAAGCTAAGTCAGAGCTGGACAGTGAACCCCGGTGCTCCAGGGTGGCACACGAGCGTCTGAACCAGTGTCCTCACTGCGAGGCTGAACGCCTGCCCTTTAGATGCCAATTTAAGAAGAATACCAATGTTAGCATCAGCTAACATTTATTGAAAAGCTTACTGTGTCAGAAATGGTTCTAAACACTTCACATTTAATCCTACCATAACCAGGGTGAGTGCTTGGAGCAGCAGCTAAGACACCTGTTGGCTCTCCTGCCTGCCTGCATTTGAGTCCTGGCTTCGTGCCCTAGTGCAGCTTCCTGGGAGACAGCAAGTGATGGCTCCCATACCTGGGCCCCTGCCGTCCATGTGGGAGAGAGCTGGGTGGAGTTCTGGGCTCCTGGCTTCACCCTGACCCAGCCCCAGCTGTTGCAGGCATGTGGGACATGAATCAACAGATGGAAAATCTCTGTCTGCCTCTGCCTTTCAAATTAAATGAAAATAAATTAAAAACTTCATCCTCACAGTAACTATATACAGTGGGAATTATTATCATTTTCATTTTCCACCTGAGAATATTGAGGCAAAGAATGAAGGTAACTTACCTCAGGTCGCTCAGCTGGTGGGGTGGGGGTTGCCCTGCAGTTAGCATCCAGACTGCGTTCAGAAAGTTCACGAGCCGGCACTGTGGCTTAGTAAGCTAAGCCTTGCCTGCCGTGCCGGCATCCCACATGGGCAGCGGTTCAAGTCCTGGCTGCTCCTCTGCCGATCCAGCTCTCTGCTTGTGGCCTAGGAAAGCCATAGAAGATGGCCTGAGTGCTTGGGTCCCTGTAACCATGTGGAAGACCCAGAAGAGGCTCCTGGCTCTGGCCATTGTGGCCATCTGGGGAGTGAACTCTTAGAGGCAGAGCCACCGGTGTTGGTTCCCTATTGCTGTGACCACAGAGGGGCCGCAGCGTGGGTCAGAGCAGCGCAGGCTTGCTGCGTGGCCGTTCTGGTGGTCGGCAGTGAACACTGTCGGGCTCCCAGCACTGTGCTCCCGAGGCTCTGGGCTGGACCCATCTCCTCGGCTGTTTCATCCCCAGAGCTGCCCAAAATCCGGTTTCCTGGTAATGTGTATCCAGGGAGGCAGTAGGTGATGGCTTAAGTACCCTGGTCCCTACCACCCACCTGAAAGATTCACACTCAGTTCCTGACTTAAAGGCGCATCTCTCAGTTCCGTGTCTCTTTTATTTGTAAAGTTTATTCATTTATTTTTATTTGAAAGTCAGAGTGATAGAAAATGAGAGAGATCTTCCTTTCACTGGCTCATTTTCTAAATGCCCACAATAGCTGCAGCTGGGTGAGGCTGAAGCCAGGAGCCAGGAACTCCATCCAAGTCTCCTGGTCATCATCTGCTGTCCCCGGGGTATGCATTAGCAGGAAGCTGGATTGGAAGTAGAGGTAGGACACGCACGTAGGCACTCTGATGTGGGATGTGGGTGCCCTAAGTGGTGCACTATAGCACCTGCCCTGAATTTTATGTATGTATTTAATTTATCTGAGAGGCAGTGAGAGGGAGAGCGTGCTCTCTCCTCCACTAGTGCACTTCCCAAATACCTGCAACAGCTAGGCTTGGGCCAGCTGAAACCGGGAACCAGGAACTGAGTGTGAATCTTTCAGGTGGGTGGTAGGGACCAGGGTACTTAAGCCATCACCTGCTGCCTCCCTGGATACACATTACCAGGAAACCGGAATAGGAAGTGAAGCCAGGAGTCAAATCCAGGTACTCCCATGTGGGATCTGCTTTCGTCCTGAGCCGTGCTTCAGCGTGGCACTGAGCGCCCGCCCCTCTGATCTCTTGCTGTCTCATCGTCGCTGACCCTCCTGCTTCCCTCTTTGTAATGGGGCCAGCAGTGTGGTATAGCAGGTAGAACTGTCACTTGCAATGCTGGCATCGCATATGGGCACTGGTACGAGAGTCAGCTGCTCCATTTCTGATCCAGTTCCCTGCTAATGGCCTGGGAAAAGCAGCAGAGGATGGGCCCCTGCCATGCACACGGGAAATGTGGAAGAAGCTGCTGGCTTCTGGCCATCTGGGGAGTGAACCAACAGGTGGAAGATACCTGTCTCCCTTTCTTTGTAACGCTGACTTTCCAACAAATAAAAAAATAGGTTTTTTTTTTTTAAAGAACCCTTGTGATGACCTTGGGGCCACCTAGATAATGATGGATAATCATCCCATCTCGATACCCTTGAGCTAATCACATGAAAAAGTGCCTTTTCCATGCAAGGTAGCATGCTTGCAGGCTCTGTGGGTGAGGTCACGGGCGTCTTTGCAGGACCATTGTTGTGACTGCCACACCCCCCACTTGTGGGTCCTCCAGCAGGAACCAAGCCGCCTGTCCTGCACGAGTGGAAACCCAGGAATGGAAGGGTGTTCCTGTGAACCTTCTGCCGCCTTCCCAAGGTTTCTGCCCTGTTACCCCTCCCTCACAAGCACCCCTGCCCAGCAGGGGAGACACTGTTGGTGAACTGTAGTATGAACCAAACAGCTGATTGCAGGCCCTGGGCCTGTTGTTCATCGGCTCATGTCGACTGGATTCCATACTTGAATCAGGTCCTCGGCTTTGTTTTCAACCCCAGTTGGCTGCCCCATCCTGTCTGTGTGTGTGTGTGTGTTCTTTCTTGCTAATTTACTATTGTTTCTACACCTAATTCAAGTGAGTGTGACTGCTCTCGGCTCCCTGGAGCCCTTTCTCTTGTTCTTCCCCTGCCCCCAGCCAAGCCCTTGGTCCCGGGAGAATCTGCAGCTCTTGGTGACTACACACACACTCAGTGGTTTCCCGGTTGCTCCCAGCAGCAGCTTTTTCCAGACTCGTGTTGTCTGTCTGAATAAAACCAGAGATGTGGTTTTCACACTTATTTTTAGCTGCAGAAGAACCTTTTGTGGAACTCAAAGTTCAACGTAGAAAGCAGATGGAATGGAGTGGCTGTGGGCGGGGTTGGGGGCAGGCAGAACCCCACCCCGCAGGGCCCTCTCTCTTGGTCCCTTACGACCTCTTGGGCCTGTCTGAAAACCACTGCTTTGCAGACCCCTCCCATCCTCAGAGCTGCCTGGCCCATTTGCCTTTCCATGGTTCTCTGGTGGCTTCTTGCAGTGCCTTGGACAGTGAGGAGCATTCTTTCTGTCTCCACTGTCATGCTCTCTGAAGGTCACATTTTTCCAAAAAAGCAAAACATATTGTTTAGGTTTTTTTTTTTTTTTTTTTTTTTGAAAAGCAGAGAGTCTCTCTCTCTCTCGCTCTCTCTCACACACACACACACACACACATCTTTTATTTGTAGGTTCACTCCCTAAATGCCTGCCAACATCTAGGGCTGGGCCAGGCTGAAGCCAAAAGCCCAAAATTCCATCCAGGTCTTGCAAGTGGGTGGCAGGAGCCCAGGCACTTGGGCCATCATTCATTGCCTTCCAGAATGCATGTTGGTAGAAAGCTGGATCCAAAGTGGAGTAGCTGGGACTTGAACAGGCATTCTAACATGGGATGCATGTGTCCCGTGTGTCAGCCTAACCTGCTGCACCACAATCCCCGCCCCCAGAGCAAAACGACTTCCTCATCTCTGCCTAGCCGTGTCACCATGTGGGACTCCCTCTCACCTGCTTGTGTCCCACCTGTTCCTGCTCCTGGACGGAGGCTGCATGAGGTGGACTGGCCAGCAAGCTGTACACCCCGGCCTCCTTGTGCACTGAGCATCTTAGATGTGTCTGCCCATATGAACTCTTTGGTTGCTGGACAGTTGGCATTTTTCCCTAGAGAATTCTTTTTGGCCACACCCACCCTGAAAGAGCAGAATGCTTACCCCTGGCAGAGGGGTGGACAGGCTGTGGGCAAACGCTTTGGCTTAACGGTGTGCAGCCCCTTGTAAATTTGGTGTCCGGCCCTGCTCTGGGGCCTTCAGAGCCTGGCTAGGAGTGGAGCTGCCTCCCTCACGGGCAGCTCCGGACCATGCGGTTGTTTCAGGGATCCCTGGAGAGTCAGCGACTGGGGAGCTGTGGGTGTCTCAGCGACCCACTGACCCTAGGCCTCGTGAAATTCACAAAGCTTCTAGTTTCACGCTTCACTCGCAAGGGTTCCTCCCGAGTCCTATAAATAAGGAATTCCTTCTGTGTCTTTATAACTTGAGGTTTCTTTTTCTTCAAGAAAGCCTGCTCTAAGCTTTAGGCTCTGGAAAACCTGGAAGTATCCCTGGGAACCTTGGACTCAGAAGACGGCAGATTCTCAGCCCCGGGGCTTTCTGCCTCCTCCCTGGCCTCCTCCAGGGTACCATGCCACACGTCCTGGTGGGCATCAGGGAGCTCCCTGCCCCCCATGCACCATGCAGGTGCACACTGGCAGTCCGAGACGAAGCACAGCCAGAAACCCGTGAGGCCCTCAGGGGAGGGCTGCTTTCTCTCGGATGTTCCCCCTGTGCCACCGGCTCCTGCCCCTGCCTCGAGGAGAACTGGTGGGGCTTCCAGGCAGAGGGAGCCAAAACAGGCTCTTCTCTCCAGCCAGCAGCTCTGTCGGGCCAGGACTCCCTCTAAGCTGCAGCTGGGCAGTTCCGCTGTTAGCTTGTGACTCCTGAGTCTGGCTCTTAGGGATCACGTTTTGCAAAGCGGAAGGTTTTGCCTACGTGCAGGACCTCTCAGGTGCCTGGGACCCAGCATGCTCTGCGGCTTGCTCTTCCTTTGGGCTAGTTCAGCAGCCGTTGGTCCAAGTCAGGCCTGAAAACCAGAGATGTATGGGGACACTTCTAGGGACAGGCAGTGGCTCAGAGCCTCCCCACACAATATCCTTTTCTTGGTCCCTAACAAAATGAAAGAGAGCAGATAAAATCAAGGGGACACTTACTGTTAGCACCCAGGGCAGCCCACTGCCAATGCAGCCTCTGAAAAAAAAGGTGCAAGTACTCAGAGGTGTCAAGGAGACACACAGCCCCATAGCTGCCTCCTGGCCTCCACACCCAGGAACTGATGAGTGGCTCCCAGCCACTCCCGAATCTGAAAGGAACCCATGTGAGCTGTGGCAGGAGTGGCACCGAGACAGGTGCTGCAGACGGAGAGGCCAGCAGGAGCGCAGCCGGGCTGACCCCAGAACAACAGGCCTGCAGGTGGGCACGCGGGCCCCAAGCCTGGGCTATGCCCTGCCCATGGAAGAGGTGTAACCTCTCCGCTCTGCAGCCCCATCAGGTGGCGTGAGCCTCCCATGGGACAGTGACCAGAGCCACAGCCTGACCCTTCTCTGGTTCAGCTCCCCTCCTCCCCTCCCTTCATACTGCAGAGAAGCCAGAATCACAGGGAACCCAAACATCCAACATGCACATCGATCGGTAGGGAGGGAGCAGCTTGGTCTCACACAGTGGAGGGTAGGAAGAAGGTCTGTACTGAGCCATCACACCAAATAATGAGAAAAAAGCACATGGCAGCAACAGATTTACAATAAAGAAGGGAAAACAGAGGAAAAAACCAACACCCCCCTGCCCCCAACCCAGCAAGAAAACATCTCAGAACGGACTCCTGACACCTGCTTCTGGGCATAAAACAACTTAACCAGAACAGGGCCAAGCGTGGGAGGATGGAAGAAGACAATGAGCTAGAAGGGAGCAAAGTGAAGACGAAACATCAATTACAAAACAGGCAAACATCAGAACCAGCGAGAAAGAAAGCAGCCCACTGCTGCTCAGGGACCCACGGGGCAGCACAGCCAGTGCAGAGTGAAGCAGGCAGGCGAGCAGAGGCGGGAGGGACAAGGATGGCCTGGGACCAGCTTTGATGGGTACCCCTGAAGAGGAGACCAGAAGCAGAAGAGAAGTCCTCCAAACAGGGAAAAGAACTGAAAAAGAGCACTGTGTTCCAGAAAGGGTGGATTCAGGATGTTTGATGCTAAGACATGCCTTAGGTGATTGAATTAAAAGAAGAAGAAGAAGAAGAAGAAGAAGAAGACGACAAGGAGCAACTTCTGTAGGTGTCCAAGCAGGTACAATGTCACCTTTCAGGGGGAAGGCACATTCTACCACATTCTGTGGGAGAGAAGGTATGGTTCCAGTGGAGAGGCAACAGACACATTTCTCTCTCTCTCTCTCTCATAGGCAGAATGGACAGTGAGAGAGAGACAGAGAGAAAGGTCTTTCTTTTTCCGTTGGTTCAGCGGCCGGTGCTGATCCGAAGTCAGGAGCCAGGTGCTTCTCCTGGTCTCCCATGCGGGTGCAGGGCCCAAGGACTTGAGCCATCCTCCACTGTACTCCTGGGCCACAGCAGAGAGCTGGACTGGAAGAGGAGCAACCGGGACAGAATCCGGCGCCCCAACCGGGACTAGAACCCGGGGTGCTGGCGCCGCAGGCAGAGGATTAGCCTAGTGAGCAGCGGCGCTGGCCAACAGACACATTTCTTCCTTTCTTGTTTCCTTCCTTCCTTCCCTCCCTCCTTCCCTCCCTTTCTTCCTTCCTTTCTTTTCATTTTATTTTATTTTATTTATTTATTTATTTATTTGAGAGAGAGAGGGAGACAGGAAAACAAAGTTCTTTCTCCCCAGATACTCCTAACATCCAGAGCTGGGCCAGGCTGAAGCCAGGAGTCTGGAACTCAATCCAGGTCTTCCACGTGGGTGGCGGGGACCCAGGCACGTGAGCCATCACTGCTGCCTCCCAAGGTGTGTATTGGCGGGAAGCTGGGTCAGAAGCAGAGTCAGAACTCGACCAGGCAATCTGGCGGGCGACAGATGTTCGTGTCCCAAGCAGCTGCTCAAGGGCTGAGCCGAACGCCCACCCCCGACAGACATTCTCATACTTCTGAAACTCCTCTTGGAAAGACAGCTTAACAATGACATGTGTCCATTGAGAGGAATTGAAATAGCTCGCAAATGGAGAAGGCTTTGTGTGGAGACAGTGCTGGAAGCTGAAGTCATTGGAATGTGGAAGACACACCAACTATGAAATTATGTTAACAGCACACAGTGGTTGCAACATGCAGAGACAGTGTAACAATGAATAACAAAAGCCAGGAGGCAGGGTCTGGGGGTGGAGAGAATCAGCACCGCTAATTTTTCAAAGCAGTGAACACACGCACACTCATATATAATTGAAAAGGGTAATTTAAGAAATGACTAACCTCTTAAAGTTTTTCACAATGTTTGTTTAACCTCAGAGGTACCTTTCAGGAAGTTGTATCTCTGTGGTCAAGAAACATTCTTAGAAGTTGAGCTCTTCCTTTAGTTTCACTTCAACTTTCTTTTTCTTTTTTTATAGTCAATTAAAATTTCATTTAACACTTTGTATGTAAGTAGTATCTGTATTATAGTCCGAATTATTTTAACATTTCTCTGTTATCTTTCTTCCTACCTGAAACCATACCTGGAAAACTTTCTGTAGGTGATGATGGTCGTTCCTGGGTGTTGGGAGTTGGATACTGGACACCTTTCTGTGTTAAAGTGCACGTGTACCATTTTTATAAAAACCAGGCAATTTTTCAATAAAAGGGGTAGGTAGGCTAAGAAATGATCTCTGCTTCACTGTGGATGTTCTTAAATTATTTATTTATTTATCTTATTTACGAGAGAGAGAGAGAGAGAGAGAGAGAGAGAACTTCTAGCTGCTGGTTTATTCCAGGTTTCCTACCTGGGTGGCAGGGACCCAACCATTTGAGCTATCACCGCTGCTTCTCAGAAAGCCAGAATTGGGAATGGAGCTGGGACTCAAATTCAGGAACTGCAATATGAGATGCCCTGTCCCAAGGTGGGACAAAAGCCTGCCTCTGGGGTTATTGGGAGTGGTGGTAGACAGATGATTATTTTCTTGTTGTCATTTTTAAACATGTTTTAATGTTCCAACAAATAAATAAAAATGTTAAGTATTAGAAAAGAAATTCTTTTCATGGAGCAGAATAAACAGCCCAGAAAATACCTTGGCAGGGATTGCTTTGTCTCCCAAGGTCTGCTCTCCTTTGTGACTATTTTAGGAATTTTTAGCTGCACCTGATGGCCACGCCCCATTTCCCAGCTCTGGCCAATAGGGTGTAAGCAGAAGGGCCAAGTGGCAGCTCCTGGAATTATTTGAGACTGTGTGCTCATTTTATCTATTTCCATTCTCCCTTGCTCTCTGGAATACAGAAATCATTATATTGCACTGTGAGGGCCAGGCCAGTCATTATCAAGCAGCAAGATGGAAACTGTGCAGAGAGAGGCAGGTAAACCCTGGACTGCTGCCTCAGTGGTGTCAGAAGAGATTTCGAGGGGGCGTTTGGCTTTGTGGTTAAGGTGCTGTGTAAGACGCCCACATCTCAAGTCAGAATGCCTCAGTCCGGTTCCTGTCTCTGGCTCCTGACTCCAGCTTCCTGCCAATGCACGTGGATACTTGGAGGCAGTCAAGTACTTGGGTCCCTGCTGGCCTCCTGGCATTAGCCTGGCCCCAGCCCCAACTGTCGTCGGCATTCGGAGAGTAAACCACAGATCGGTGTGCTCGCTCTCTGTATCTCACCCTCTCCCTCTCCCTCTCTGGTTACAAAAAGAAAGAGGGAAATAAGTAAATACATTTCTGTCTTGTTGAACCAAAGAAGCCTAATCCTAATGAGCATGAGACCTACACACACACACACACACAGATGGAAATTTATTCTGTGGTGCTGTTTGCATTGTACACCAGTGGGGAAAGATGAAACAAACAGTCCAGCATACACACATAACATGATGAACTTGTTAAAATTCTGTAGGAAATACAAATAGAGTATGTGTATGGGGGCCGGTGCTGTGGCATAGCGGGCTAAGCCTTCACCTGCGGCACCAGCATCCCTTTTGGACACTGGTTCATATCCTGGCTGCTCCAGTTCCAATTTAGCTCTCTGCTACAGCTTGGGAGAGCAGTAGAAGTTAGCACAAGTGCTTGGGCCCCTGCACCTGTGTAGGAGACCAGGAGGAAGCTCCTGGCTCCTGGCTTCAGATTGGCCCAGCTCTGCTCATTTCGGCCATATGGGGATAGAAGACCTCTCTCTCTGTTTCTCCTTCTCTCTCTGTAACTCTGCCTTTCAAATAAATAAACCTTAAAAAAGAAAAAAGAATGTGTGTATGAACTTGAGCTAGGAAAGGATTTTTTTTTAAGAAGGAGACAACTACAAAGAAAATAACAGATAAACTAAAAAAATTTAAACTCATATGATAAAAAAGAAACTGTAAACACAATTTAGAGGTGAGCAAGAGCCCAGGAGGGAGATGTGCGGTGTTCAGAGTGGGGTGTGTGTTGGGAGGGTCAGCCAAGTTGGGGGAGAGGCTGCAAAGTCTCCCTTCTTCTCGAGTGGTGAGGATGCATGTTAGCTAACCCGGAGCTCTGAGGGCTTCTACGGGGAGCTTTTTGCCATGTGGAACTCTGCATTCCCAGAGTGACTTGGCTGTGGCTCCGATCTCCAGGTGTGAGATCTAGGACTTCCCCTCGCTGTGTAAGGAACACTCGGAAACACGGCCGTAAGAAATAGCTCTTTACCATGCGAGAGAACAGTGCTACATTCACTTTTTGAGACCTTCTCATTCTTCCAGAAGTTCTGACACCAGTAGCACGAAATGGAATAATAATCATAATGATAAAGAAACGTGAGGTTTGGAGAATCGGAAAATTCTCTTGGTAAACAAATCCCAAGAGAAGAAAGTCAGGGGCCATCCGGGCTTTTCCTACTTCTAGCCACTGGCTCAGAGTGCTAGAAGTAGATGTTCTGAAATAGGCCCGACTCGGAATAAAAGACAGTCCTAAGGATGATTTAGAGGGGGTCAGCTCTGCGGTGCAGCAGGTTAAGACTGTGTGTGGCTCAGGCATCCCATGTGGAAGCGCCAGTTGCAGTGCCAGCTGCTCCACTTCTGATGCAGCTTCCTGCTCGTGTGACTGGGAAGGCAGTGGAAGATAGCCCAAGTATCGGGTCCCTGTCACCCAGCTGGAAGACCTGCGTGGAGCTCCTGGCTCCTGGTTTCAGCCTGGCCCAGCCCTGGCCCAGCCCTGGCCCAGCCCTGGCTGTTTCGGCCTTTGGGGAGCGAACCAGTGGGTGCACAACCTCTCTCTCTCTCTCTCTCTGTAACTCTACTTTTCAACTCAATCAGTCAAGCAATATTTTTCCAAGATCTTCTAGGTCAGATCTCAGGGAGCTGTGATGTAGAAAATGGCGGCTGGGTGTGATTCTCGCTAGTTATAGGAAAAGAAGGAAAGGGCAGATAGGGTCCACGAGATGGAATCGGTGTGCACTGCCCACACAGTGTCTGGCCTCTGACGTTAAGGGCCTCCGGAGTCTGGAGAGAGAGCTTGTATTAAGCATTCTGTTTCAACTACATTTTAAAACCCTGTACTTATTTTATCTTTTTTAATCCGGTGACATAGGCACTATAATTACTGTCATTTTTAGGATAAGGAAGGGGAGCCACAGTTAACTAACTTGCCCAACTAGGATTAAAAGGCTAGCAAGGGGTGGAGACAGGATTTCCCCCAGAGAGCTGCTGCAGATCTGGCTTCCGTGCCCACCGCCCTGGCGGTGTGGGCAGGTTCTGGTGGGTTACTACAACCAGCCCACGAAACAGCTTCCTGGAGCAAGGGGCGAGACGCGGGGCTGCCAGGAGAGAGTGGCGGGACCTGGGGCCGCCGGGACACGCAGCTAGTGCGAGGGCAGAGGAAGGACACAGATGGTCAGCGGCCCACAGCCAGGGCAGGGCAGGGCGGGGCAGGGCGGGGCAGGGCGGGCCCTCCTCCGGTGTGGCGAGCCCAGTGCTGGTCTCTAGGTTCCTGGGAAGAGGGAGGGTTGCTCCTCGCAGGGATATTGGGGGTGTGGTGTGGGCGTGGAGGGTGGGCTGCCTGGGATGAGGCCTTGTGGAGGAGGTAAGGCCAGATTTTGCTCCATCCCCAAGAGAGAAAAGAGGGGTAGAAGGAGAAGAGAGAGATTTCCGGGATTTGGGAGCTGGAGTTTGGATGGACACGCAGCACGGAGGAGGGCGCGGCGCCCCCGGGGCCTCGGATTGGCACGGTCTGGGTCGTGCCCCTGCTAAGGGAATGGGCATGCACTGGGAGCCGCGGCGCCCCGACCCCAGGCCCGGGCAGGCGCGGCGCTAGGGGCGTGCAGTCTGCCGTCCCGAGCGTCGAGCGCGCGTTTCCAGTGCCTGGACCGCGCGTCCTGCTCATTCCTTGCGCAAGGAGCCGCAGATTGGTCCCTCGCCCGGGAAGGCCGCCCGGCCGGACGCGCGGGTCCCGCCCGAGTTCCCGCCCTAGCTCGGGCCAGAGCATCAGGTGGGGCCCAGGGCTGGCGCGGACCAGGCTGAGGCGGCCTTTCCCGGCGCCGCCCAGCCGCCCGTCGACCCCCGGGCCACTTGCAGGCTCGTTCCGTGGAGGCGGCGCCAGCGGCTCCCCACGCAGCGCGCGCCCTAGCGCGAGGCCCCGACACCCCTAGGCCGGCCTGGGCCCGGGCTCCTCGGGACACACGGCGGCCCCCGGCCCCCGAGCCGCGGACTGCAAGTCCCAGCAGCTCCGCCGCGGGCGCGCGCGCCCCGCTCCAAGACCCTCGGCCGTGCGAGCCGCGGGGCCCCGGCTGCGCTGGGTCGGGGCCGGGCCGGGCGGGGAGGCCGGTCCCGCGAGCGGGGGCGGGGGCGGCTCCGCGGCTTCTCCCGCCGCCGCCGCCAAGGGGAGTTTCCAGGAAGTGGCCATATTGGATCCATTCAGCCGCAGCCGCCCGGGCGGAGCGCGTCCCGCAGCCGGCTCGTCTCCGTCGCGACCCCGGCGCTTGCTCCAGCCCGGCCGCCCGGCGCGAGCTTGCCATGGCGGCCACGGACCTGGAACGCTGCTCGGTGAGGGCCACGCGGCTCGGGAGAGCGCCCTGCGGGGTCGGGGCGCGCGGCGGGTTGTCAACGGGGCGGCGGGCGGGGGCGCCTGTGGCTCGCGGGCTGGGGTCGCCCCCTCCGGCGCGGGAGAGGCAAACCCAGTGCGCGGGAAGACGCAGAGACCCGCCGGGCTCCGGGCAGGTGCGAAGCCGGACTGCAGCTCCGCAGGCTGGGGGAGGATGCAGGACACCCCGACCCGCGTCGCCCCAGGGTGCTGCTTTCGGCGTGGCGGGGGCGATCGCTGGCCGCGCAGGTGCTGTTGGCTGGACACGGCCGGTGAGGATGCAGCCCCGGGGACCAAGGGAGGCCGCCCGGAGAGCTCAGGGCAGTTGCGGGCTTGGGTCCTGAGGCTCCTGGGCCTGCTTTTCCTATCTGGACCGAACCTCGCTCCTGATCCCCGCAGCCGGATCCTGGGTGCGACTCCAGACAGGGCAGGCCTCAGTGGTCGGGTCTGCGGCAGCCATTCCCGGGGAACCGAGCCGGTCCGGAGCCCGCCCTGTGCGCGTTTGTCTGGGTCCCCGTTGGGGTCTGCCCTCTGTGTGGCTGACATCCTTGGTGGTCCCTGCAGGGGTCTCTCTGAACTCCTGCCAGTCCAGAGCCAACTTCCTAAAGGTTTCTAATCCCCCTGGGGAGAGAGGCCTTGGGGGAGTTGTGTCTGTTAGTCCTCGGGCATCTAGGGCTGGATCTGGGTGTGTCTGGGATGTTCTGCCGTGACAGCGAAGGAGCTGGGTCCAGTGCCAGCCTGAGAGGCCCTGGGTGGACCTAGGGGAGGCAGGCTTGGGGCTGTTGGGGGGAAGGAAGGGGGTTCTGAATGTGTGACTGATAAGAAATGGGTTCTGAGGCTAAATGAGGGATCCAGGGACTTATGTAATTAATGCTATAAATACTGTCATCTGAATTTATATATGTAAATTTCCCCTTTTAATCTGAAAATACATTTGTTGTTCTACTTTGGAAGTGTGTGTCACTGAAGCAGGGCCCGTGGTTTCATCATTTCCAGGCTGGTGTTTTGTTCCCGCGGGGGAGAGGGCTGTGTGTCGGCCAAGTCAGTTAGAATACCTGGCAGGGTCCAGGAGGGGGCTCATCAGAGGCTGCCTTCACCCCTGTGCTGGACCCCTGGGCAGCACCTGAGTCCCGCCCCCCAGCTGGAGGTTAGAAGACCCCCGGGTGCCCGAGCTGCCTCTGTGTGTCTGGCCGGCCGAGCAGACGGTTATGTGTGGGTCTTGTCTGTGGCCGGTTGTTCTGCAGGTGGGAATGGTATGTGGAGCAACCAGAATCAGGCCGCCTGATTTGAATCCTAGATGCTGCTTGTTGGCCATGTGACCTTGGGCAAGTTCTTTAACCCCTCAGTGTTCTCATCTGTTCAATGGGATAAAACTACTGCCGCCCTCCTGAGGTTGTTGTTGAGGATTCAATGAGAGACTGCAGGTGAGGGACTGAGAGCGGGGCCTGGTGTGCATGTGGACGGGAAGGTGGCCCTGCATGGCAGGCGGCGGCAGAGAGCAGGTTCGCCCTGTTGCATGGCAGTCTCCGTGCAGGCTCCTGTCCAGAGATGGTCCTCACAGCGTCAGCAGAGGCCCCTGCCTGCCAGGCTGTGGGTTTGGGGGGGCCTCCCTCAGCCCCCTGTGTCTGCCCCTGCATTGTTTCTGTGAGGGGGTTGGAGTAATCCGCTCCGAGGGTCCAGACCCAGAGAGGGCACTGCCTCAGGGAAGGGTGTGGTGCCGGGGTCAGGGGACTTGGGCTCAGTGTCAGGCTAAGCCAGAGGAATGGATGCCTTCCACGCCCGCCACACTCTGGGCCAGTGGTGTTCTGGGAGGACTTGGGTGGGGACCTCGGGTGGAGTCTGGCCTGAATTTCAGGGTCTGGACTGTGTTCTCCCCTCCTGGCATGTCGTCCTGGGAAAGTTGTTTCTCCCTTTCTTGCTTTAGGGCAGGCACACAGACCTGTTCTGGAAAGTGCCTTCTGTGGCCTGGCGTTGTATGTTTGGAGCTCAGGGGTCAGAGCACCCTGGAAAGGTTGGCAGCCGTCCCGAGACCTGCGGTGCACAGAAGCACACGCGTCATGCTTTGGGATGGAGCTGTTCTGGGCTTCTGTGTCCCCACGTGATGTGATGCACTGGGCCCAGCTCAGGCCTCCATCAGGACCGGTGTCATCTCCGCGCGTGTTGGGCCCTCTGGCAACTTTGTTCGCCCTGTGGACCGCTGGGCTCCTGTTTGCTCTTGCTCTGTGCCTCCTCCTTGCTGAGACCCCGATGCTGAGGCCCCCCCTTTCTGCCTGCAGGGCCAGCTCCTGTGTTGCCCCTGTCCGTCTCAGGGTGAGGGGCATGAAGCTGCAGGGGCCGAGGAGGAAGTATGCGGCAGGGCAGCCGCCTGCCTGGCCTTCTGCCCAACCGGTCATGTACCCCCCGTCTCTGCTTATCCCCAGCACCATCTGTCACTTCCCTGAGTCGCGGACTCTCCTGGCAGGGCCGTGGGAGGCAGCGTCTCGCCCAGGGGGCTTGGCCTCTTTCAGAGCGTGGTGGGGAGATGACCACTAACTGCCTTGCAGAGCCATTCTAAAGGAGAAAGGGGAGCCAAGCGAGATGGCTGTGCAGCTCTCTGGGCCTGGTGGCACTGGGGACTCACTTGTGGCACCGTCTCCAGAGCTTGCACTGTGCCGCCACGCCCCAGGGGTGGGTCTGGCCTGCCCTCCCCCTCCTGGGGGCAGTGAGCCATTCCCTGGGCGCTTGCTTTAAGAAGGGCTGCTGGGATCTTAACTGGGGTGGGTGAGAGCTCAGGGCCGGTGGGAAGGCATTGTGGGTACAGAATTCAGATGAGGCACAGACCAGAGTGGGAACTGAGAGGGTGGCAGGAAGGACAGACTGTCAGAGTGCCTGCCGAGAGGCTGGGAGCCCAGGGCCTGGCTCTTGTCAGAGGCTTTGGTGGCAGGGCGGGCGCTGGATGCTTTGTGCCTCTTATCTTGTTGATGCCAAAGCCTGCAGGTGGGTGAGAAAGCTGATGTGGTGGTCGGCTCCAGACTCAAACCACAGCACTCCAGGACCCTTGAGATAACAGGGTGGGGCCCTCTGAGTTCCGAGCCCGGAATGGGATAGGCGGAGGGCGACTGGGGCAGTCACTCCCACAGATGTCACTGTGGCTCGGGTCCCAGCACTGGAAGCAGTCAGCTGCAGGATGACAGAGCAAAGGGCCTGGGGGTGGCCAGCCAGCTCCGTGTGTCCTCTGCTGCCTCCCTGGCCTTCCTGCCTCAGTGCTTTGTACTTAGGACTCCGGATCCCCAGGCAGGGCCCCAAGGCACAAGCTTTGCCAGACACCCGGATGTGGAGCTGTGTGGGCAGGAGGGAGGCGCGTCTGCCCAGGAGAGGGACACCTGCTGACGTCAGCCATGCTGTGGAGCTGGGTGCTCCCTGCTGGCTGCCTTGGGGCTGCCTGCATCCTCAGGACCCACGTGAGCAACCGTGACTGGGAAGAGGGTGAGGGCAAGGCGAGGGGCATTTTGGCAGCAGCTGCACATGCCCTGGGTGCCCTTGGGGCAAGTTGGATGTCCTCCTCCTCCCTGGGACGCCTGGCACCCAGCTGGTTCTCAGCCCCCATCCTGTAGGCCACGTTAGAGGGATGGAACCTGGGCAGTGAGGGCCCGTGTGAGACAGGCCGTGTTCTCTGAGGGGCTTCCTGGCTAGGGCTGCCTGGAGCCCGGGGTTCTGGAGGGGCTGTGGCTGTGGAACCGAGTCTACTCTCCAACCTGGCTGTGGGGCTGGGGGCACACCTGCAGCCCTGCCTGGGTGGTCGGGGCGAGGTACAGAAGTACGACCATGCTGCCCTGTGCCGCGTCTGGCCATGTCGGTGCCTCTGTGTTCTGTTCCTGCCCCAGCACTGGTGTCCCTCCAGCCACCTTTGCTGCCCATGCCCCCTCCTAAGCGGGGCGGGGGTCTCGTTCACTGTGGAGCACAGGCTGCCTCCTCCTTCCAGCGGTGTCTTTTGCAAGGCGGTGGTGTTTGCCACCAGAGTCCCTGAGCCAAGCGAGGAAGGATGATGAATGCCTGGGGTTCTGGTACATTCTGTGGCCTAGAGCACCTGCCCCATCTGCTCTGTTGTGGGGTGGCTCACTCCATCTCAGGCAGTACAGCTGAGTCCAAGAACACTGTGTCCTAGGCCTGGGGTTGGGGTGGTGGGCGTGGACCCAGTACCCTGTAATGTGCCCTTGGCTTCCTGGAAACCTGATTTTGCTAGGAGAAGCGGGAAACACACCATCCCGAATAAACAAGCTGCAGTCCTGACACATGCAGAAGGAGAGGAGAAAGTGTGACTTAGAGAAGGCGCCCAGGGAGCAGAATGCTGGGGTCTGGAGGGGGTGGCCTCGGGTTTGCTCCCAGATTTCCTGTTCCTTCTAGGACAGGTGGAAAGGGGACATGTGGTCTGTGGGAGTGACCGGTGGCCCATCTGGTTTCGTGCCAGTGTTACCTTGTAGCACCAGGCTGGCGCCATGCAGACTGAGCGAGTGCTGCGTGCGTCCTCGCCCACGTTTTCTCTTGCCGCCAAAGCAGAGAGACACTTGAGTTCCCCGTGTCCTCTTGACTTGGGACAGGTAAACCCTGCCTCTGTCTTCCTCTCAGGCTTAGGGTAGCAGCTTCCCCACCCTCACCCTCCCACATGCGCCCCTCTGGCTGTTTCCCGTAACCTCTGACCTGGGATTTGAGGCTGGCTGTGGAATCCTGGGACCAGAGCCTAAGCCCTTCCTGGGAAAATTCCTCGGATTCCTCTTGGGCTCAAGGACAGTTGTGCTCATGAGACCATGGGTTCTGGCAGAGGCCTGTGCTCTGGCTATTTAAGGTCCAGGCTGCTGGGAGTAGCTGCAGCCAGGGTTGGGTGGTTCGTGTCGGGAAGGTGGGTGGAGAAGGCTCCCGGTGACGCAATGACTTGTGGGTCTGTTGCTCAGTGACTTAATGGGCTTCCCCCAGGGCTGGAGCTCTCCTGGGGACTGAGTGCACAGGCCTGTGGGTGCTAGGCATGGGATCCCAGAGGGAGATGAGCATCTAAAGTCAAGAACGCTATGGGTCAGGAGCCTCATGCAGCTAGCTGGTGTGGTATCCCCTCCCCTTCCCCCCAGCAAACAGACTTGTGTGGAAGGTTTGAGCCCAGTGATTTTTTGTTTGTTTGTTTATTTGCTTTAGAGTGAGCTGCTTTTTTGTTGTTGTTATTTATTTATTAAGATTTATTTGGGGCCAGCGCCGAGGCTCACTTGGTTAATCCTCTGCCTATGGTGCTGGCATCCCATATGGGTACCGGGTTCTAGTCCCGGTTGCTCCTCTTCCAGTCCAGCTCTCTGCTGTGACCCAGGAGGGCAGTGGAGGATGGCCCAAGTGCTTGGGCTCCTGCACCTGCATGGGAGACCAGGAAGAAGCACCTGGCTTCTGGCTCCTGGCTTCAGATTGGTGCAGCGCCGGCCGTGGCGGCCATTTGGGGAGTGAACCAACAGAAGACCTTTCTCTCTGTCTCTCTCTCTCATTGTCTATAACTCTACCTGTCTATATTTATTTATTTATTTATTCGAAAGGCAGAGTTACAGAGAGGTAGAGGCAGAGAGACAGAGAGAGAAAGGGCTTCCATCCACTAACTAGTTCACTCCCCAAATGGACCCAATGGCTGGAGCTGCACCAATCCAAAGCCAGAAGCCAGGTGCCTCCCCTGAGTCTCCCACACAGGTGCAGGGCCCCAAGCAGTTGGGCCATCTTCTACTGCTTTCCCAGGCCATAGCAGAGAGCTGGATTGGAAATGGAGAAGCCATATGGGATGCTGGCACTGCAGGTGGTGGCTTTTACCCGCTGTGCCACAGGGCTGGGCCCTCCACTTTCCCTGGCTCTGTTGGTTTAGACGTTCAGTGGGGTTCCAGTCCCTCCTGGATGGAGGCCCATTTGTGGAGGGGGTAAGCCGTGCAGTGCGGACTCTCCGTACATCCAGCCTCATTCTTGGGAACAGGGTCGTCGTCTCTTGGCTGGCCACGAGGGCTGTTCCAGAGGCGCTGACGGGGCGTTTCCTGACCAGGAGAGGGACAGCCTGGTTCTCCACTGGGCTGCGAAATGGGATGCCCTTCCCCGCTTCATGCTGGAGAGCCAGGTGTGGCGGGACACAGCCCGCCGGTGCAGGGATTATTTTGGTTGTTATCTTTGATTTGCCAAAGAAATGATGTCACAGGGACCTGGACCTCGCTCAGGAGCCAAACGCTGGTGAGCGACCTGAGAGGGGGTGATGTCCCTGTGGCGTTCTCACTGTGTGCCGAGCGCTCAGGGCTGCCAGCTCTGTCTGTGACCCGGCTTCTGAAGATGTTCAGAGCTCCTGTTCCGCAGTGAGCACCCTGGGAGCTGGGTGTTCGGGAAGGGCCAGAGGCAGTCGCCTCTCACCAGCTCCAAGGGCAGCTGCCCTCCAGCTCGCTTGCCTCCCGGTCCCGGGCTGCAGACTGCCAGGCCTTTGGCCCACACCAGTGCTCTGACATACTGTGTTGGGCCTGCTAGGTTTTCTCAGTCTGTACCGGTTGCCAACACTTAAAGATGAGGGGATTTTGCATGCTATCTAGATTTCTGGATTTTTCACATGCTGTTTAGATTTCTGGATTCTCTTGACAAATTGGAAGATTTGGCAGTGCTCGGCCTGCATCCCCACAGTGGGCCGAGCACCAGTGTGGGCCAGGCAGTTCCGCACTGTTCCCACCTCTTCCTGGGGGGCCTGTCACGTGGCCAAGTCAGTGGCCATCTGCCATCCAGCGGCACCTCAGCAAGGAGGCTGGACCGTCTTCTAGTGTCTGCCTCCAATCCTGGCTTCTCCCTCCCAGGAGTGTGGTCTCAAGCCAATCACTTAATCTCGCGGTGCCTCGACCGTCTCATCTGTGTGCTGGAGAGCACGCGAAAGCCGACCTCGTGGGCTCATGAGTGGAGTGGGTGAGAGGAGATGAGGGTTTGTCACCGTCCTTGTTATTCCTTTGCCGCCAGCCTGGTCTCTGTGAGCCCTGAGTGTAGACGGAGCCCTGCGCCCAAGGAGCAGGTGTCCCCTCCCCTAATCAGTGGCTGCCTCGGTGCCTGGACTTGGTGGATGTGTCCAGTGGGTGTGTTGAGTGACTCAGTGCATGGGATAGGAGCCTGCTAAGGACCAGGGAGGCAGTGTACAGAGAGGTTTGGGGCAGAGGCTTGGCCTACTCTGAGTCCAAGACCCCTGCCCTGGGTGATTCTCTGGCCTTTGTGTGCCTCAGTTTCTTCAGCTGTAAAATGGGGGTGTTTACAGTGTCTGTCACCCAGAGTGGGAAAGAACCAGGTGACCAGGTGAGAGGCTTGGTCTGCAGGGGGTGGTCCTTGGCAGGGAGTTGGCGTCGGCCTTGACCACCACTCCTGCCTTTGGCTGTAAACTCCCAGATGCTTTTCTTCCCACCCTGCCTCCGTCAGCTCCCTCTCCTCGCACTGTCCCTGTCCTCTGCGTCCCGAGTGCCACACAGGAGACGGCAGGAGTGCAGAGACACTCCACTGCGGGTTACCTGCTGACTGCACTCCACTAGTTGAGCACTGACAGGATGCCTGGCCGGGGCAAAGGGGAAAGGCCAGAGGTCAGGCAGACCCCAGCTCCGTCTTCGATGTTCTCAGCTCTGCTGTCCTCTACCAGTGGGCTTTGGCCTTAGGCTGACTCTCGTAATGGTCAGAAAGAGGGTCCTAAAGCTGCAGCCTGGCTCACCCGGCTCTCTTTGAACCAGTCGTGGGTTTGTGCCAATTGGCTGCCACCAACCACGCTGCCAGGCTCACAGCCAGAGAGGGGCCTGCCTTGATTTCCTAGTTGGAGGTAGCTTGGACATGCAACCATGATGCATCTGGGGCTGCTGGCTCCTCCTGGGCTGCCACCCCGGTCATTTTAGCAGGGACACCTGCAGTGAGTGATGCACCTTGGGTCGTGTGTCGTTGTTGCCAAATTTATGATGGGGGTTGGCGTTAGTGAGTCACCCTTTAGGAAGACTAGGAGGTCAGGCCTGTCTCCTGAACTAGGGAGGAGCACTGTGTCCCTCAGGGCCTGCAGCCATTCACGTCTCTCTGTGTGTGAGTGGGTGGGTGCGTGCACGTGTGTGCTGCACTTGCTGTTGACTGACATCCCAGCTCCCTGAGGCTCCTAAGCAAACACTGCCCTTGGTCTGTGGCCCCTGTAAGAGCAGAGCAGCCTGGGCAGCACCATGGGGCTAAGACCTCCCGGGGATCCCCATGGGCAGAGCAGGCCGGAATGCTCAGCCTGGAGGGGTGGGCTTATGTGAGACCCCACTCCCGGGACTTCTCTTGATCTCTGGAGACTAGAATTGTGACAGAGTGTGAGTGTGTATGTGAGGGGGGATGGGAGGCAGGATGGCCTCTATTTCCCTGCAGGTCCTTTGTGGTAGAGTGTGTATGTGTGTGCGTGCACGTGCGTGTGTTGTGTGAATGCGTGTATGTATGTGTGTTCTCTGTGTGTGTGTGTGTGGCTTCCAGACACAGCTGGCCTGGTGGGTTTTGGCCACAGGCTACAGGAAGTTGGACAGAGTCCCGATTGTGTCACCCTCGGACGAGGAGGATGAATAAACACGTCGCCTTCTCTGCAAGCAGGGCGCGCCTTTCATCTTGGAGATTTTCAGGGTTATTCTGTCCTCCGTTTGATCCTCAGGCATCCACAGGCAGGTGGAGCTGCCTGAACAGTGAAGCCTGTGTCGGCTGGGCAGACGGCTGGTGCTGCAGCCGGTGGAGGTGGTGTACGGCCGCTGGCAAGTGGCGTGTTGTCAGCCATGTTGGCCGCAGTGGTGCGAGGGAGGGCAGGATGGAAAAGCTGACCTCTCCCAACCTTCAGTCAAGTTCTGGAAGTCTGTGGACTGGGTGGGGAACTATGCTGTGCAGCATGAAGGAACTGGCGTCACGGCAGTGAGGGGTGAGGGATGTAAGAACTTAGAGACCAGGTGAGAGCAGGTGCCAGAGAAAAGGTGGCGCCTGGGGAAGGGGCAGCGCTGGATGGGTGAGTGCAGAGGGAGGGCTGGGCTGGAACCTGTGTACCAGGGTTTGGCCTGACCCAGCATGTCCGAGGCTCTGTTGACTGCTTGTTATGTGGCATCAGTGAGTGGAAGCTGTCTTGCAGACTCCACATAGGGGTCCCGGGCTTGAGGGTGTTGATTGGCTGCGAGTTTCTGTGGTCAGGGGACAGGGAGGGATGACCAGCTGTAGGAACAGAGGCTCCGATGAAGAGCAGGTTTAGAGGTACCTTTGACTTTTGGAGGGGCTCATGCAGCTGTCCAGAGAGGCCACCTGGGGTCATCGGTGCAGGGCTCCAGCTGGCAGGGGCAGGCATCGGTAGGGGACATGAGCAGGGTGGGCTCTGGTGGAGGGGAAGAGGGGCCACCGGGGTTCTGGCCAAGGCAGCAGGCTGCACTGCAGCCAGGCCCAGCACTCCGCTGCTGTGGAGATGGCCCTGCAGGGCAGCAGCCACCCCTCACATCCGGTCCTGGGCGTCCACATGCACAAGGGCTGCTCTGCACTGACCGGTGTCTTCCGGGCTGTCCTCCACCGTGTCCACCTCCCTTCTCTAGAGCTGTGGGCAGCATGGGCAGGTAAGGCTCTGCCTGCTGCCCTCTCCTGTTCTTGCTCTTTCCGGCTGGCTGGCTGGGCAGAGCGGCTCAGGAGGAGGCCCAGCGTGGAGCTGCCTGGGGCCTGCCCTCATGGGAGCTGAGCCTGGGAACCTTGCCTTGGAGAGCAATGTCTCCCCCCATTCCCAAGGAAGCCAGAGAAACCAGCCACACAAAGTGGAGTCTGACCTTGACCTTCTGCTTCAGGTCCTCGTGGTTTCTTTTTTTAGTGCAATGGGCCAGCTCCAGTGGCTCTAGCTCTCTTGAAATTGCTGCTCAACTGTTTGCCAAGGCCATGCCCCCACTTTTTCACCTGGAGCACTCTGTGCAAATGACCAGGGCTGCAGTGGGGGTGGGAAGGTGGTAGGAGCTGGAGCCTGGGGTGAGGGGTGTCGTCTCTGCAGAATACCACTGAGTCAGGAGGCTGGAGGCCTCCTCTGTGCCCAGGTGGTGGGCTGAGCAGGTGAGTGGCGGCTGCTTTAGCAAGGCCCATGTGCGTATCCCATGCTTGGGTGCATGAGGAGCTGAGGGCTGGCCGTGGAGCACCTGAGCGCGGCCTGATTGGCCCAGGTCTAGGGGAGCAGCCCCAGCACCCCATCCTCAGAGTTAGCAGTCTGTACTTGCTAGAGTCTCCATTTAAGATCCAGGGAGCCCTGGGCAGGAAGAGAATTGGCCTTGGGACCACCTGTGCTAGGAGAGGCCCTGGCCATCCCAGGTGCGGCAGAGCCATGGGGAGAAAGGCCTTTTCCAAGGTGGAGCTTAGGGAAGCTGAGGCTCGTTGGTTCCCTCTTGGGAACTTGGCCTCGAGCTGGAGCTCTGGAGCGCGAGATCCACTGAGTCCGGACAGGAGGCACGGGGCTGGCGTAACTCAGGGTCGGTCACCCCCCGGCTTGGCTTGGCTTCCCCAGTGGGCTCACTGCCTGGCTCTGCATCTCTCTCGGCAGAACGCGGAGCCAGAGCCCCGGAGCCTCTCGCTGGGTGGCCATGTGGGCTTCGACAGCCTCCCCGACCAGCTGGTCAGCAAGTCGGTCACTCAGGGCTTCAGCTTCAACATCCTCTGTGTGGGTGAGTGTCGTGGGGGGGGGGGCGGCCTCCCACACAGGACAGAGGAGAGCCCTCTGGGAGGTGGCACGCTGCAGCTCTGATCGCCTGTCAGTTCAGCCACCAGGGGGCGCGCCAGGCACCATGAAGCATGGGAGGGAGGGGACGAGGGTTGGTTGAGGCCTGCCCAGCCAGGGCCTGACGCAGTTGTCACGGAGAGTGGGCAGGATTCAGCACACGGAAGTGCTTCTGTGAGCTGTGGGAGCTTGCCTTGCAGATTTAGCTTTGTTTGTTGTACAAACACTGACCCATTCCACGTCACCGCCCTCCCTCACAGCATCTCCACAACTCCAACCCCACACAGGGGGCTGTATGAGGCCCCCTGTGCTCTGCTGCGGCCTCCATAGGTGTCTGGGGGGAAGGGGCCTGCCCTGAGCACCCCACTGCCTGGTTAAAACTGCCCAGAACTGGGGCATCTGGGCCGACGCTCCAGACTCTGTCCCTGCATGCTGTGCACCAGGCAGAGGCTGGGTGGTGACCAGGTCCCCTTGAGGCCACCGGAGACCAATGTCCAGTGATGTCCCCACGGCCTCTGGGCCCTCGCTCTGCCCTTCCCTGAGGACATGTCACATGTCCCAGAGTCCCAGATGCCATATCTGGTGTCTAAGTTTCCCTGCTGGCTTGCTCTCTGCGCACTGTTTCTGAGGCCCCCAGAGAAGGGTTTGAGGTCAGTGAGGTGTGGAGTGGGGGCTGTCCCTCTCTCCTGTGTGGCTCCGAGGGTGCCTGCGCCCCACTCGCCCAGCCGCCACGGAGGCGTCTGGTTCCAGCCTTTGGCTTCCCTTCCTCCCCTCCCTCCTGCTGCCCAGGGGAGACTGGCATCGGCAAGTCCACACTGATGAACACGCTCTTCAACACGACCTTTGAGACCGAGGAAGCCAGCCACCACGAGGCCAGTGTGCGCCTGCGGCCCCAGACCTACGACCTCCAGGAGAGCAACGTGCAGCTCAAGCTGACCATTGTGGACGCCGTGGGCTTTGGGGACCAGATCAACAAGGATGAGAGGCAAGAGGCGGGAAGGGCGGGGCCCCCCAGCCTCAGCCCACGTCACCCCCAGTGGCCACAGTTCCAGGACTCATCCCAAGCAGTCCTCACTGCCGGCTGCCCCAGCAGGGAGGCCAGGGGAGGGCATCTGGGGGAATATCAGAAGCCCTGCGGCCTCTGACCACCCAGCTCCTCCTTGGAGGGATCGGCCACCTGCACGCACACAGGGATCCTCAGACAGAGACGGCCCTGAGCACTGGCTGTGGCCACACGGCCGCCTCCCAGGTGATGGAGCTGTCTGTAGTTACAGGCCCATCGTCGACTACATCGACGCGCAGTTTGAAAACTATCTGCAGGAGGAGCTCAAGATCCGCCGCTCCCTGTTTGACTACCATGACACGAGGGTCCACGTTTGCCTCTACTTCATCACGCCCACGGGTCACTCCCTGAAGTCCCTCGATCTGGTGACCATGAAGAAACTGGACAGCAAGGTGCAGACAGCCTCCTTGTCCCTGGTGTCTCCCGTTCTCCCGCTGTCGCTGTCCACTGGGGCTCCGCCTCTACGCTCACTGCCTCTCCACCCCACGCCACTGTTCCTGCTCTGCCCTCCCCTCCCCTCCCTGACATGCATTCCCCGGGGTTCCCTCTGAGCTCTCTGGGCAGAGAAGAGTGAAGCCCCTGAACTGGAATGGGGATGGGGAGAGGCGTGGTGAGGGCAGAGGGGGCAGCTTCTCGAGGACATGGGGGAGGGTCTGGGTCCTGGAGGGTGCGTGATCCCACAGTCACCTGTCCGTGTTTGTGACTGCCCTCCCCGTTTTCACTGTGGAAAGCAGGGGAACCTTGGCCTGGGAGGTTCTGGGCTCTTCATGAGGTGACTGCTGGTGGATTACCTTAGCTGTGTCGTGGGGAGCTCTGGCCCCTGCCACTGCTTCCTCAGGCCCCAGGCCGGTTAAGGCTCCCGAGAGCATTCTGGTGCAAAGCTGGGTATGCCCAGGGGGCCAATGTGGAGGCTGGATCGTGGTTTAGAGGACCCAGGGCTGTCAGGAGCACCGCAGCTGATGGGTCCAGCCCATCAGAACCTCTGCAGGAGGCTGGGATTGGGCTGAGACTGCCCATGGGAGCAGCTCCAGGGACGTGGCCTGGGCAGGGCTGTCCACTGTCAGGGAGCCATTGCTCAAAGTGACCGTCTGCTGTCCCTGCCTCCATCCCGGCAGGTTAACATCATTCCCATCATCGCCAAGGCAGACACCATCTCCAAGAGCGAGCTCCACAAGTTCAAGATCAAGATCATGGGTGAGCTGGTCAGCAACGGCGTCCAGATCTACCAGTTTCCCACGGACGACGAGGCTGTCGCAGAGATTAATGCCGTCATGAATGTGAGCACTGGCTGAGGGCCTCAGGCCTCCGGGACCCAGGGCTGGGGAAGCTGGCAGATGTCACACATGGCCTCCGGAGACTCTCGCTCCCCAGGAATCCAGCCTTAGCTTTCCCAGGGTAAATGGGTGGGTGTCGGAAACCAGCCAGTCAGTCCTGTGTCCTGTGTCCTGTGTCCTGTGTCCTGTGGGCAGGGGACAGGAAGAATCAGTTATGGGAGCAGGGGTTCCCCACGTTGAAGTGTCACACATGTGGGCACAGGGTGGGAGCCTGTAGGAGTGAGCAGGCCTGAGGCCTGGGTCTGGGAACCTGAAAGGGGTCCAGGCCCTCGGGGTCCTTTCAGGGTTCTCTGATAGCCCCTAGGGAGCCCAAGGTCTGAAAGAAGCCCTTGGGAGTCTGGGGACACTGAGAGAGCAAGTCCCCCCTGGGAGATTGTGGGACGCTTCTGCAGAGGAGAGCTGGGGAGGGCGGGTCTGGCCACCACCCTGTGGGCTCCGGGGGCAGCGAGGCAGCCTGCTTGTCAGCCTGTGGTCAGCTCGGCACTCACAGCACCCCGGGCCCCTTTCCAGGCGCACCTGCCGTTCGCTGTGGTGGGCAGCACGGAGGAAGTGAAGGTGGGGAACAAGCTGGTGCGAGCGCGGCAGTACCCCTGGGGCGTGGTGCAGGGTGAGTGTGGGGCCCGTCCTCGGCTGCAGCCCGGACTTGGTCCTTGTCCTGCCCTGCTGCCTGCTGCCTGCAGCCCCTGTCCTCTGTCCTGCCTGTGCCTGTGCCTCTAGCCCTCTGCCTGCTGTCCTGTGCACGGGCCTGCCCCGGGCCTGTCGGCGTGCCCGCCTGATGTCCCGCGCGCCCTCCGTTTTCAGTGGAGAACGAGAATCACTGTGACTTCGTGAAGCTCCGGGAGATGCTGATCCGCGTGAACATGGAGGACCTGCGCGAGCAGACCCACACGCGGCACTACGAGCTCTACCGCCGCTGCAAGCTGGAGGAGATGGGCTTCCAGGACAGCGATGGAGACAGCCAGCCCTTCAGGTGAGCACCTGCGCCAGCGGGAGCCCGCCTTGGCGGCCACAGGGCCTCATGAGCCAGGCCAAGGGGGTTGGGACGCCGGGACTGGCGCGTGCACTTCTCAGGCTGTGTCGTGATCCCTCCCTTCTTCTTCGGATCTTCTCCGAATCTTCTTCGGATCTCCGCAGCCTACAGGAGACGTATGAGGCCAAGAGGAAGGAGTTCCTGAGCGAGCTGCAGAGGAAGGAGGAAGAGATGAGGCAGATGTTCGTGAACAAAGTGAAGGAGACAGAGCTGGAGCTGAAGGAGAAGGAGAGGGAGGTGTGTGCTGGCCCCGGGGACGGGGACGGGAGAGGCCGGCGGGGCTGGCACCTCCCTGGCTCGTGCTGAATGCCCACCCGCCGCTCCCAGCTCCACGAGAAGTTCGAGCACCTGAAGTGGATCCACCAGGAGGAGAAGCGCAAGGTGGAGGAGAAGCGCCGGGAGCTGGAGGAGGAGACCAGCGCCTTCAGCCGCAGGAAGGTGGAGGCCCTGCAGTCGCAGGCCCTGCAGGCCACCTCGCAGCAGCCGCTGCGCAAGGACAAGGACAAGAAGAAGTAGGTGGCGGCCCCTTCTGCGCCGGCCCCTCTCCTGGCCTCGGGGCTCTGCTTCTGCTTGGCTCCTGCTCTCTCTCACTCAGCCCTGCCGCTCTCTCCCTCTCTCTCTCTCTCTCTCTCTCTCCCCCTCTCTCCCTTGGTTTCACTCATTTCACTCTCTCGTCTCCACTGGTTCTTCTGCCTCTGTCTAGCTCACCGCCTTTTTTCTTTCTCTTCTCTCACTTGTCACTGTGGAGTGCCACCACCCAGGTCTCTCTGCCTCTCTGGTGACCTTGCACTCCCTCCTCCTCTTTTTCCTTCCCTCACTGGTTCTCCTGCAGCCGGGGCCTGTGGGCCACAAGGCAGGGTGCGCCTACCCCACCCCCCCGAGGCTGTAGCAGCAGGGATTCTCAGGGAAGGTCTTTCAGGCCAGGAGAGGGCCAGGGCCTTGGAAGATGTGTTTCCAGCACAGGTGCTCCTGCGGTGCCTGCCAGGTCAGCCGTGGAGCATCCCCCCCCCCCCCCCCCCCGTCTCTGAGGCCGGGGCTGCAGGACCCACCCTGGCTGCACGTGGTGACCAGGTGCAGCCAGCGCTGCCCCCGGGGATGCTGGTCCCCGTGCAGCTGGTCTGCAGGGCCTTTGGCTCTGTGCAGGGGCCTTGGTGTTTGCTGGGAAGGGAGGCTGCCCTCCTGGACAGGCTGGAGCTGTTCCTGCTGAGGAAGGAGAGGGGAGGGATGGGGGTGGCGAGGTTTGTCCCAGCATCCAGGAGGACGGTCACTTCCCCATGGCCTTTTGTATCACCTGTCTCACCACTTTTAGCTGAGGTCCAGATGCCTGTCCCTGGGCTCTCAGCCTCCCCCACGCTTCATCACAGCCTATATCACGCTCTGAGGGTCTCATCTCTCCCTGTCCCTGCTCTTGGCTGACCCTCTCCTGCCAACCTGGGAGCTTAGCTAGCCCACCCATGCTGGCCTTCTCTCTTGGGCTGCATTTCCTCCTGGGAGGTTTGTGGGTATGGTGCCCAGGCCTGTCCTTTCTTGTTGGCAGTGGGGCCTAGTGGTTAGGGCCGTGAAGTGCTTAGTTAGCTGTGGCCTTGGGCTTTTGCTTGTGTCTTTAGCACCACTCCCCTCTGCACTGCCCCTCCCCACCCCATGTTGCATTCCCTAACATGCACATGCGGGTGTGTGCACAGACTACCTGCCAACACAGCACATGGTACACATGTGTGTGGAGACACAAAGGCAAACGAAGCATGAGGGGCTTCTCCCGGCGGGAGAACCGGGGGTGAGAGGCAGAGCCAGGCATTTAGGAATGCTGTTCTCATCCCGAGGGCCTATTGTCCACTTCAGGCAGGCCCTCCTCCTCTTTGTAGTCCCCCCCATCCCAGTGCCCAGCGGCTGCTGCTGTGCTGGGACACACGAGCCCTGCCTGTCCCTGGAGAGGACTTGGCCCCATGCTCCTCTCAGCTCCACAAGTGCTCCTCTGCTTCGGATTTACTTCCTGTCCTGGTCCCACATCCAGCTCCTGGCTTGGCAGGTGTGGGGGCTAGGCTGGAACCTGGTGGCTCAGAAATCTGATTTCTGCTGGGAGGGGGCGGAGGTTAATGACCCAGGTGTCCCCACCCAAGTGACTCTGCTCTGCCCCCTGCCTGCTGGGCCCAGGCCGTCTTGTTTGGGAAATCCGCTGTGGAGACACCACTCAGAAACTGAGGACAGAGATCTGGGGGGCTGTCATGGCTGTCTGGGCTCCAAGGGTCGCTTTCAGGGCCTGTTCTGTTGGCTGGAGCTGCCAGAAAGCTTCAGTCAGTTAGGCCCCTGGGAGAGGGAAGTCTCCTCCTGCCAGCCTCATGGGGGCCAGGAGTGGGGTGGGGAGGGGAGTTGGGGGCGGGCAGGGCACTCCTTCCTCCTGCCCTGGTCCAGGGAACAGGGTGAGTCAGGAGCGTGTTTGGGAAGTCGGGGAGACAGACATTTTTCAGAATCGTTTAGTTGGGAGGCTTTGGCTGGTCGTACTTTTTCTTCACATTTTAATGCACTTTTGCAACATTACTTCCCAGTCAGATCTTGACCCTCAGCCTGGGACGCCACACACTGCCGCGAACTCTCTGCTTTGCTCCTCACTCGTGCCAAACTGACTGCCCTCTCCCAGTGTCCGTCTCGCTGCCTTCCGCTCATTTGGTTTGGTCTGCTTGTCTTTTAATGTGTCTGTTTTTGTTTTGTTTGTTTTATTTTTATTTTCCAGTTAACGCACGCACAGACTGACGTGCCGAGAGTGGACTTTAGACTGTCAGGCGTTAATTTGCTTGAGTTAACGCCATGTGGCCCATCTCCCATAACTTGGTGCGAGGACGGACTGGGAGCCGGTGCAGCCTCCAGGGTTCACAGCCTTGCTTGCGCCCTCGCCCCGGCCCCGGGCCGCCCTTGCGGCTGGCGGCCCACTCCTCTCTATGCAAATACGGAAAAGCCATGGATGCTGGAATCCAAAACTGACGAGGTTTATTTCTTTCAGAGCCAGTGGCTGGTCTTCCATTTACAGTGTCACTATTCCCTGACGGAGCCATGACGGGCCCCCCCTAGCCAAGGCCCCAGCCGGCGATGCTGGGCCTGAGCGGTCGGCGTCGAGACGGCAGCTCGCACGGGGCCCTAGGTGCGGCCACCCCGTCTGGTAGACACGCTGCACACTTTGCCTGTCCCCCTCTTTGTTTTAATTTTTCTAACCTAGAGCTTGACTTTAGTAATAACTTTCCAATACTTCTAAAAAAATTTTTTTTATTTGGGCACCAGCATAAGGATGAATAATATCCTCTCCATTATTTTCATGAATAACACAGAGTCCCTGATTATTTTTAAAACTAAAACTATCTCTAAACCTTTCTCGTGTATAAAGCACCCCGCCCCCACAATAAACCTATAGGGAGAGGTGGGAAATAAACTTGCTGTGACGGCGGCGTTTGCAGTTTCTTTACGGATGACGGGGGCACCCGGACAAGCCCACGTGCAGCGTTTTTACTGTGAATGTAAATGGAACAGCAGCCCTCAGCCGTCGTCCGTGTGTCCCACAGGTGCTACCTATAACCAGGGAGCCGTCCCACGTGTGTGTTCAGTGTTCGCCTCCGGCTGAGAGTCCCAGGCCAGTCGTTTCTGCCAGAGGCAGAGGTGCTGGGGGGATCGGGCCGTTGCCTGCAGGTCGCTCGCTCTTCTCTCCTGAGCTGTGGAGGTGGAGGCGGCTGATGGACGCAGGCAGTTTCCGAGAGCTGCGGCTCCAGCAGCGCGCTGCAGTGTCCTTTCCAGAAAGCGCCTGGGTGCTTCCGAGAGCCCGTGGAGAATGGAGTGGAAGAGATAACTGTTATCTTGGTGCAAAATACCCCGAGATCCGTGCGTAGTTTTTTCACCTTACTTTGGGAACCTTCTTTGAAGGCCTTGTGTGTGCGTGGATTTCGAGGTTTTTGTTTTCGGCCTCAGAATAAGTGTGTTTTCATTCCATTCTCCCCAGACGTTTCGAAGTACCCTGGTGCCTGCAGCATCAATTTTTCTATGCTCCTATTTACAAGTGAAGGGTCATGGCCTGGCTCAGTGGGAGACGTGGAGACAAGGAGATGGGAGGAAGGGTGGCCCTCCACGTGGGTGCAGCACGGGCGACCTTGCTGGAAGCCCCCGGAGGCCGTGCTGACGCGGTGTTGGGTTGTTTCCCCATCTTGCCAGCCCCCAGCACCGTCTCCCGCTCTCTGCCTGGCCTGCCTATTGCTTCCCGGGACGGCAGACGTTCGGTTTGGAGGGAGGCGGAGGGGCGAGCTGTGTGTGGGCGTCTCCTGTGTGGGGGTCCCCACACCCCGAACACAGCAGGCTCTGTCTGCACCCAGGCACTCCACCACAACCAGGAGGGGATCCAGGTTTTGTGGGGCTGGAAACCTGGACTATTCTGAATTATTTCTTTAAGAATATAAGATATGCATTTGGAAACAGGGCCTTGGAAGGGGCTCTGAGGACGATGCCTCGTTAGCGTCATGTTACATCCACTTCTGGTTGGGACGGAAGGCAGATGCTTTGGTGTGGCTTGCTCACGAGGTTAGCCTGCATCTCGTCCTCGGGGTCATCAGATGCCTGAGCGTGCGGGTTCAGTTGGGTTCCACCTCTCTCGGCTCACATGTGTGAAGAGGAGGCTCGGTGCCCCAGCAGGAGGACCCCTGGTCCATGTGCCAGCCTGGGGACGCTGCCGTGGGCAGGTTCTGCCCGCCGTCCCCTGCTGCCTGTGGGCCCGAGGCTTGCTCGCTTCTGCGGGGAGACATGACATCCTCTGCGGTCCGAGCTGCCGCCTTGGGTGCATTGGCCACGGCAAGCCTCATCGCACCCCTCCCCTGCTATCTGTGTTTGGGATGTTGTTGTCCTTAGCTGAGACCAAATGAATCCTTGACTCACGAGCTGAGTTTAAAACTGGCCATTGTTTAGCAAGCTACGCTTCACGGGATGCGGTCCTGCTTGCCGGCTCTCGTGTAGCTCAGACTGGTTTCCGTTGCCTTTAGTAGGGTTGTCATATAGGGTCAGGTTGGAATCTACTCTCGTGAACTTCAGGAACCATGCTGGCTTGGAATAGAATCACCTTACAATTTACTGTCCCAGCCAGCACTCTGGAGAGGAAACAGGGATGCTGCTGATCGCTATGCCAGATCAGCAGGCATCAGCCAGAAGGAAGTGTCCCCAGCAAACCAAGTCCAGTGGTTTATAATTGTGCAAACTGCATACATGTTTGTGTGTGTCTGTGTGTGCACCCCCTGTGAAGCGGGGCTCGCGTTCCGGGATCAGAGGCCCGAAGGAGGCGTGGCTTGCTTGTCTGTTACGTCAGCATGCTTTTCTAAACCTGCTGCATTCGTTGACCCATTTATGCCTTCATTCATGGACTGTTTTGTTCTTTTCCATTCACTTTGTACTCCTTTTTGTTCCCCCATTAAATTTTGCATTTCTTTTGAGTTTTTATGGTGTCTTTTTTTGGGCAGTAGCTTTTCTGATTTAACAAGTGTCCTGAGCCTGTTGAGCCCCTCCAGCTGTAATACAAGGCAGCTTGTCTTTTCTGTGTCCTCTGTGGGGGAGATCTGCTGTGCTGAGAGACCTGTTTTCATAGCGAATCCTGCTGTGGACAGCAGTGGGAGGTGCGTGGGTGGGCTTGGAACAGAGGAAAGAGTCACAGGGAGCAAAAGGTGAGCGCAGAGCTCAGGCATCTTGCTGGGTACAGGCTTGGCACAGGGTGGCTAGTATATGGGTACTTCTGGTGTGCCAGGTTTGCTCTGAAGGGTGTGACATGCATTATTAACCCTTCTAATCCTACAATTAAATACCACTGTTCTGCCCATCTTATGGGCAAGGCAGAGAGGGGTTAGATAAATGACCCCAGTCACACATGTCGGGATTTGAACATTGGTCATGTATCCTGGATTCCTGAGCTACAGCCGGCTGCTTGGCGTGTCATTGAGATGATGGAAGACCAGTATACAAGTGACAGTGGTGAAGCTGGTGGACAGTGTGGGCTGGTGGACCTGAAATGGTTTTGTTGTGATGGGAAGCCCTGGGGGACAGGGAAATGGTCGAGGGGAAGACACCTGGGTCCATTTGTTGAGCTTTGTCTATCTGCCATTAGGAAGATTCTGGAGAGACCAAAATGAGCCAATGGCAAGTGAGGTTGTGGAGCTCAACAGGGAGACTGCTATGAAGATACAGTTCTGCTCCACCTGTGGGAGGCAGGGAGGCAAAGTCTTTAACCAGCTTTGGGGGGCAGTTTCCAGAAAGATGGGGAGAAGGCCCTCCCTGGCTCACCCATTTTGGAGAAGTAACTTCTGACAAGTTTAAGTAAGGCCCATGATGGTCTCACCCCCTGAGCCTGCCTAGCCCCTTGCCAGTGCACCTGCCTTGGGGCTTCCTGCCAACTCCACTCTGCACAGTCCTTCAGCAATCCCTGCCCAGCTAGGGACATCAGGAAGATGGACTGTGTCCCTGTTCCCCTGCAACGATCCTGCACCTCTGATCTCACGTGGGAGCTGAGAGCTGAGAGCCCAAGGCGATCTGGAACAGCACCCCAAGACTCTGCACACTCACGGGCAGCACCTGGGCACTGCTGCAGCCGGCTTTCACAGAGTAGCCGGTTCGCAGCAAGGGGGAGCACCACGGCTGCTCCTCATCCTGCTCCTGAGGCTCCCGGCTCTGCCTGCTCCTTTTTCCAAGGGTTTGAGAGTTGCATCAGCTCTGGGGACCTGGCTCACATCTAGAGCCATGTAGTAAAGAGGCCCAGAGGCTTCCAGGCTGTCTTCCAAAACCCGAGACAGCCTGAGTTCCTATGGGCCCCCAGGGTGAGCTCCCACCCCACCTGCTACAGTGCCTACTGGTGCTAGATAAGCGGCAGCAGAAGGCAGTGGGGCCCACCACTGGGAGCTGTGGCTGGGAGCAACGAGCCCCCCAGCATGCCCACCGCAGAGATACTGGACTTGGGGATGGGAAACATTGTTCCAGCACAGGTCACTCCAGCCAGACTAAGCACATGGGATCCCATTCACATCACCAACAATTAGATACTATTTTCAGACGTTCCAGCACACAAATTTGTGTTAAAAAAAAAAAAAAAAAGCAGAGTTTGTGCTGACTCTGAGAACCAGCCCGTCTAGCTCAGCTGCTCCTGGGCCATGTGCGCCCCTGCCCCAGCCCAGCACATCCACAAGACAAGTGCTGCAGTGGGAAGATGTCCCACATCACCGCTAGATGTGTCCCACGGCCGTTCAGATCCTTGGCCCTCCTTACACAGCCCCAGCTGGCATCCTTGGCAGCTGCATGCCGCCGCTCAGAGGCGGCTCTGTAGGCCCAGGGCATCAGAGGCAGCTGGCTTCCCCCCAAGGCTTGAGGGCAGCCTCCTCCTGCTAGTACAGGGCGTGCAGCAGGCTGGGCCTGCAGACCTGCTCATTCCAACAAGCAGCTCCTGGAGCTGTGCCTCCCCTTGCAGGTGTTACCCTGCCGCACCTGTTTGTTACACTGTTCCTCATCACTTGGGCTACTTGGCTGAGATGTGCTCCAGTTACTGCACATTCAATGAAACATACTTTGACTTGCAGTCCTTGTGAAGGACGACCCAAGTACTGGGCGTGCCAGGGGAGAGGGGCTCAGAGACTCCTGTTCCTGGGGCTGCAGCCAGGGCAGGCGGGCCTGCAAGTGGCACAGGAGTCCAGGAGAAGCCTGGCAGGCAGAGCAGCAAGAACCAGTCAGTCAGGGGTAGGGCCCCGAGTCAGCCCCACTTCCGGCCTCACCTGCCAGCTCTTAGGGGCCAATCCCAGTCCTTGCTGGAAAAAGGAAAATCAAGGGCAGTTTGTGCATCCATACATTTATTCTTTCACTCTCTAGTTTTGGGTCATGTGCACACACAGGGGAGGCTGGGCTGTGGTCCAGCAGACCGTATGTAAGCTGTACCAGCCCTACCCCCTGCTCTTCTGGGGCCCTCTTGCCTTCTGGTTAGGGGGTTCACGAAGGCCAGAACTCAGAGGAGCTCAAACACGGAGGCTCTGGCTGTGCTCTGCCCATGCAGGGGCTGGGCAGGTGGACCAGCAAGTCTGTGCAGAGGGGCAGCTAGAAACTCCTCAGCTGCTGCTTGACAAGTTCTTTGCAGGGCACATACTGCTCCATACTGACCTGTGTGAAAACAGAACGGTCACCCTGGAGCAGGAGCATCTTAGTCCGTATGAATAGGCAAATAGGCAGTGGGCTGCCACCATGTGAATACGAAGCCATCAGGAGGGCCTGATGGCCCAAAGCATGCGTATTAACCCCTCCATCTCAGGGACCTCTGTTTCCTTGGTAACTGCCAGTGGTCTAACCATGCATCGCCTCTAACCTATCTGTCTGGGGGGCGGGGTGTAGATTCTGACAGCCCACCCTCTCTACTTCCCTTCACCTGCCTCAGGACCCACTGGTGCCTGCCACATACACTCAAAGGGGGAGGGGTCTGGGGTTGACATTTCCGATATTAAGCTCAGAGGCACTTCCTCCCATGCTGAACATACTCCCACTCCCACTCCTCTTGAATATCAGGGCTGCCATGGAGAAATTTGCTGTCAGAGTCCCCTCCCCACCACAGTGGTGGGAGCCTGTGGCCCATTCCCAAGTCCACAGAGCATGGCATGTGTGGGAAGCATAGGCCTCAGGCAGACTCTTCCCAGAGCTGTCACAGTCAGATCATCTTCTGGAGCCCAACAGGGCCACGGAGAGCCACGGGTGCCCTGTTTGGGGGCAGAGTGTGTCGGTGAAAGGGGCACAACTCGGAGCCTGGTCTGGGGCGAAGTTGATGTCTACCTGTGCTTTCTTCAGCAGATCAGATATAGGAGCACAGCAGTCGGGCCTGAGCCTCTCCAACTCTAAGGTGATGATGACCAAGGCCAGTGTGGAGCCCTTGAACTGCAGCAGCTGGTGGCCGGCCATACAGTGCTGCAGCTGCCTGGTCAGGGACGCGACGTGGAGGGAAGGATTCCTCTGAGGCAGCAGCTCCATCACTTGGGGCCAGCTCAGGACCACCAGGGCGTGGAACTGGAGACCATGATTTTTAATGTTAGAACAGAAAACCCCATACGTTTCCTATGTCAATGACCAAAAGTGCACACAATTTAACTTTCCATCAGGGAGCACCAGATGTTGCCCAACCCTCTCCATTCTCATCCATGGCCCCACAAGCGTGGGGCAGGGTGTGGGGATGAGGCTTAATGCCCATGTGGCCAGAGAGACAGCTTGCTTTGTGACAGGGTCATTTTGAATTTAAAGTACCTAGCTGACAATGTTTCAATGCTCAAAAAAAAAAGAAACATGTTATTCAAGATCCAAGTAGCAGAAAAGGTTACTTGTATCAGCTTGAGAGAAGAAACTGGGACTTGGCAACAGTGGCCAGTCTTCAAGCGAAGCAGTCCTGGGTGATTCAATCCTCCTGCTTCCTAACAGACCAAACCCTCATGGCATTTCCACATTGCATAATTTTGCCTTACTAATAGAATCATATCCTTACAGATGCCATCATCCCCCCCAAACAACACAAACTAACGTATGATATTTTTTTAAGTGCCGGATCAATATGGTCTAAAGCTTCCGTAAGGATTGTGTGTAGATGAATCGAGACAGCTAAGTGAATGTGTGTAAAGGGAGCAAGAGCAGATAGCTATTTATGTACCATAGTCACAGAATGCAAAGTGAAATATTTTTGCAGTGTGTATTCAAAAGAGAAATTCACCATAGTAGTGCCGTCTAAAAATCTTTGTAAAGTTAACGTCCTCTTGAAGCGGAGTTTGGTGTTGGACTCGAGACACAGTTTCACTCTTCTGTATGTCACGGGCCTTGTGGGTCACCTCTGTGTGGTGCATGTGAGGACCTGTGCACGCCCTGCTTGGCCGTCCAGTGTGTGAACAGCTGTTCCAAGGCACCAATGAGTCTGAGGCAGATTCTGTAACCTCCTTGTGCTTACCAGAGTCAAGAAATCCAGCGGCGTCGCGAGATACAGGTCCCAGTGCAGTCTGTCCAGAATAGCCAGCTCCATCCTCAGCAGCTCACTGGGGCTGTAGCCAGAGCCATAGTGCTTTATGAAGTCTTTTACATGTGGAATTAACTGTAAAAAGAAAATAAAGAGGCCAAAGCCCTACACCATGTCATAGTAGCTTCTGTTTTCTTACCCATGGGGACCGGGCGTCCACGACCTTGGCGCCATGGCCTTTGGGGGTCTGCCAGACAAAGTGCTTCTCAAAGAAAAGCCAGACCAGATGTTACTGTCACATCCCCCAGGGAGTTGTGACCACCTGCAGTGCCTGTTGCATGGTGACCCTCTGCTAACAGGTTTTGATCCCCAGCTGCATGCCAGCACGTACCCCAGGATGCTGTGGGGCTGAGGCTGTGCCCCCTCCCCTGTCCTGAAGCTCTCCAGGAGCTGTGGGTTCTGCCCATCTCTGGTCCTCATCCTGCCCCTGGCTGGTTCCTTGTCATCCAAGGGGCAATTATGCCTTTGAGCTTCTTGATGTGCACCAGACAGACTCATTGACAGAATCTCCCACGGTTTCTGCAGCATAGCAACTGCAAACATTCCCTTCCACCTTGATTTAAGGTGGTCCAGTTCTGGGGAAACCGACTTCCAGAGATACTAGCAAGGCCTGCCTATGAGTAAACATGCAAGGATCAAGTGCCTGACAGACTGTCTGACCTTTTTAGAGGAAAAAAGTACTGATACAACCCCTAGGAATATTCCTTAGAGTGCAGTTAGCCTGCACGACACCCCAAAGCAACTTTGGGGAGGGGGCACAGATCCTATCTAATAGACAAGGGTTAAGAACATTTGTATTGAAGGTTTGCAGCTGTATACACAAGCAACCTTATCCCTGCTTCCTCTGACCCAGGGATCAGCTGAGGGAGGCCCTGTGGCAAATGCAGTGGTTTCACCTTCCCCAGAGTGGAAGAGGTCAAAGGTCAGGGGAGGTAGGGGAGGGAATCGGGAGATTATGGCCTCCTGAACACAGGCCACAGAGAAACTCTCAAGTCCATGCACATCTGAAGCGCCATGGGGCTTCTCTAACCCCAGCTTGGCCCTCCTGCCCCTCTCAGAGAAAAGTCCCAGCATCCTCTGGGCCCACGTTCAGAGACATGGTCACTTTATCAGTTCACTGGCAGCTTTCTGAGACATTGTATCTAGGGGTGGACATTGGGCCACAGGGCTGAGCGGTTTCTTCCTAGTTTGGCAGCAGACACTGTGTCAATCAGTGGGACAAGACGGATCTGCCAGGGGTCAGGGGCTAGCAGAGCTCAGCTGTGCTCCCCATCTGTGGGGTTCCAGGGTCCAACTAGCCTAAGGAAGGGGCACCAGAGGCCCACGCAGTTAGTGACTTTTCCATAAGGCCCCTCGCTCTCAAGGGGACAGGGGACAGTTGCCTCTCAGGAATCCGGGATCTCCAGAGCAGCCCACAGCCCAGTGTGGACATCCAGGGCCACACACCTCCTCCTCCTCGTTCACTTTCACAGCAAGTCTCAAGGAAGTCACCATGATGATGTGGAGTAACTTCTCGTTCACCTGCAGCACAAAATCAGCACACGTGGGCGGAATCCGAACACCTCAACCTGAGCAGCACCTGTTTTTCTTTCAACATCCCCTCCCCTTCCAAAAAGGGCCAGTTGTGCTCCTGTTCCTCCAGGACAAGTGAGAGGCATTTCAAGACTTGACCAAGAAACACGCTCCCGATGCTGGAGCCACGACATTCCCTCACTAGACTAGGGAGAGAAACATGGCACCTTCTCAGGGAAGGGAGACCGTGCTGGCCTCACCTGCGCTGGGCAGGTCCAGACAAGCAGAATGCTCAACACACAGCAAATCCTTTTCCAAACCAGAGCCTCTCATTCTCCCGGCGTCCAGCCCTGACCGCCGACCCAGAGCTAGACTCCGTGGGAGATGGTGTGCGCAGAGGCGCCTGTCGCCAGCTCTCCCAGGTAAGCCAAGGCACGGGGCTCATGTGCTCTGCTTTGAGCATCCGGGAGGGCTGACCTGTTGGGCAACAATGGGGAGCAGAAGGGACCACGTCCTTCCCTCCTCTGTCACCATCCCTCTGAGGCTGCCTTACCTTCACTGAAGCTAGGAGGTGGCTGAAGATGGTGAGGGCCAAGTTGAAGGTGGCCTGAGAGAAGTGAAAAATGTTGGGAAGCCGCAGGAGCCCCTGCACGACGCCCGAGAAGGCGGCGCAGATCTCAGGCTGCAATGCAAGAGGGACGGCAGGGGTCAGGGAAGGCGTCGGTGGTCAGCGCCGGTTAAGCGTGGGTAAGAGCTGCCCACTCGCGGGGACTGGAGCGCGGGTGACAAGCCGCTTCAACATAAACCCTTTGGGTCACCCGCCTCTGTGGCCCGCTAGGCAGAGCTGTCCTTCTCAACTGCCCTCTTCCGAAGCAAGACACCCTCCAGCTGGGAGGAACAAGGGATGCTCCTGTGAGGCGCCACGCCTAGGGAAGGGCCCGGGCGCTTGGGCGCAGAGCGCAGGAGCGCAGGCCCAGGTGCACCCGTTCATTTGCCCTGTGCGGTAGCAAGGCCCGCAGCAGGCACCGGTACCTGGAGTTGGCAGCCCCGCCACTGGCGCTCCTCGCGGTCCTGGGCCAGCTGCAGCCGCACAAGCAGCCGGCGCTGGTCCTGGCTTCTTGGGTCGCAGGGCACTGGCCGCGGCACGGACGGGGACAGCTGCTGCACGGGCTGCAGGACCTGCGCAGTCTGGCGCCGGAGTGCTCTGGCCAAAGGCGGCGGCGTGGAGAGCAAGGCGGCCTCTGGAGGGCGTGACCTCGGGAACCTGCCGCACGTGGAGGGCAGAGACGCGGCCCGTGGACGCGGCGGGAGCAGAAAGCAACGGGCCGCTTGATCCGGACGCCTGTCGGGACTCCCGCCAGCCCTTACCCACGACCGCGAACGCTGCCGCTCTTCCGAGGCCATAGTGGCTGCGGGAAACCCACCTTTGGCGCGCGTTGTAAACCGGCTTTTTATAACCCAGCACCCGAGTAACGTGGCGCACCTGGGGCCGCCACCGTTCGGGGCGGGCTCAGCGGCTGCACCTGGACTCCTCTCTGGGCGCTGCCCGGGTGCCGCGGGGCCCACCTTCCAGGCCCTCGCCTGGGGTCGGGTGGTGTGCACCTGAGGGCAGCAGAAGCCAGAGCGCGCAGGTGAGTGAGGAATCACCCAGGGTCTCCTCCCAGGCCCATTTCAGCCTGCGGGACCCCCTTCCGAAGCCCGCGCTCCATGCGCAGAGCACCCAGCCTGGGGCACGCCAGCTGGTGACCACGCCGGCCCCGGGCAGGGACTCCCGGCTACCTCATAGCACACGGTGCAGATCTGGGGACGCAAGACCAGGTAGAGCAGCAGCCTCAAGAGCTTGCCCCGGGTCGGACAGGCTGGGGTGTGCGACCTCCTGCTTGTTTTTGATCTTTCAGGCCCCCCGAGCGATCTCTTTCCTAACAAGAGACCCCTGTCTCTGTTACAAGGAAGTTCCTTCAGGCAGGCACTTATGCACTCAGCAGTTGTTTATTGAAGGCCTACTATGTGTTGGGCATTGGTACATAACTGAGCAAAATAACTGGGACTTAGGTCCTAGTTAGGAGAGAAAGACAATAAATGTGGGGAGGGTGTATGGATCAGCAATTCCACTCCTGGGCATATGCCCAACAGAAATGTGTACATGCGCATGAAAAGATACCTACGTAATGCACATAGCAACACTATTTGCAATATCTGCAAGCTGGATACAAGACAAATGTCATCAACAGTTGCACAGGATCGACAAATTGAGGTATATTCACTACTGCTACAAAGGACAAATCGTGGCTGGCGCTGTGGCTCAACAGGCTAATCCTCCGCCTTGCAGCGCCGGCACACCGGGTTCTAGTCCCGGTCGGGGCACCGATCCTGTCTCGGTTGCCCCTCTTCCAGGCCAGCTCTCTGCTGTGGCCAGGGAGTGCAGTGGAGGATGGCCCAAGTGTTTGGGCTCTGCACCCCATGGGAGACCAGGATAAGCACCTGGCTCCTGCCATCGGAACAGCACGGTGCGCCAGCCGCAGCGTGCTACCGCGGCAGCCATTGGAGGGTGAACCAACGGCAAAGGAAGACCTTTCTCTCTGTCTCTCTCTCTCACTGTCCACTCTGCCTGTCAAAAAGAAAAAAAAAAAGTCCATACTGTATGACTCCATTTATGTAGAGTATTTTTCAAAAAGAAAGCTGATGTTAGAATCAAGACAGTGGTTGCCCTTGGGGATGGGTAGATAATGACTGGAAGGAAGCCCAAGGAGCTTGTAAGGGGTTGGTCATGTTCTTTATGGAGATGCTGATTACACAGGTGTGTTCATCTTGTGAAAACTGATCAAAGTATATACTTATGGGGAACAGAGATTTAGCCAAGTTGTTAAGATGCCTGTATGCCATGTTAGAGTACTTGGGCTAGATTCCTAGCTCTCCCACCTGGCTCCAGCTCCTGAGTCCAGCTTCTTGCCAATGAAAATTGAGAGGCATGGCCGGCGCCGTGGCTCAATAGGCTAATCCTCCACCTGCGGCGCCAGCACACCGGGTTCTAGTCCCGGTCGGGGCACTGGATTCGGTCCCAGTTGCTCCTCTTCCAGTCCAGCTCTCTGCTGTGGCTTGGGATAGCAGTAGCAGATGGCCCAAGTGCTTGGGTCCCTGCACCCATGTGGGAGACCCAGAGGAGGCTCTTGGCTCCTGGCTTCAGATCAGCACAGTTCCTGCCGTTGCGGCCAATTGGGGAGTGAACCAGTGGATGGAAGACCTCTCTCTCTTTCTCTCTCTCTCTGCCTCTCCTCTCTACGTGTAATTCCCAAGTAACAAATAAATAAATCTTTGAAAAAAAAAACCCATAAGATTGATCCATAGATTCAACATAATCTCTGTTAAAAATTCCAGCTGCATATTTGCATAAGTTGACAAAGTGTCCCTAAAATTCCTATGAAAATGCCAAGGATTCTGCATGGTCATCAAAACAATCTTGAAAAAGGATGAGGTTGGAGGCCTCACACCACCTGACTTCAAAGCTACGGCAGGCAATGCAGTGTCGTCCTGGCACTGCGCTGGACGCAGAGATCAGTGCAGAGTCTATAAAGTGACACTGACATTTATGATCGACTTCAACAAAGGTGTCAGCTCAGTGGGGGAAGAATAGCCTTTGTGGCAAATGGTGCTGCGATAGCTGGATCTGTACATGCACCATATGCAAAAGTAACTTGACATAGATCTTAGTCCTGAGTGTAAGTGGTTAAACTATAAAACTCTTAGAAGAAGAAAATCTTCATGATGCTGAGTTAAGAAATAGCTTCTTGGCCAGCGCCATGGCTTAACAGGCTAATCCTCCGCCTTGTGGCGCCAGCACACCGGGTTGTAGTCCCGGTCGGGGCGCCGGATTCTATCCCTGTTGCCCCTCTTCCAGGCCAGCTCTCTGCTATGGCCCGGGAAGGCAGTGGAGGATGGCCCAAGTGCTTGGGCCCTGCACCCGCATGGGAGGCCAGGAGAAGCACCTGGCTCCTGGCTTTGGATCAGCGCGATGCGCTGGCCGCAGAGGCCATTGGAGGGTGAACCAATGGCAAAAAGGAAGACCTTTCTCTCTGTCTCTCTCTCTCACTATTCACTCTGCCTGTCAAAAAAAAAAAAAAATAGCTTCTTGGGGCTGGCACTGTGGTACAGCAGGTTAAAGCCCTGGCCTGAGGCGCTGGCATCCCATAAGGGCACTGGTTCTGGTCCTGGCTGCTCCACTTCCGATCCAGCTCTCTGCTATGGCCTGGGAAAGCAGTAGAAGATGGCCCAAGTCCTTGGGCCCCTGCAGCCACATGGGAGACCCAGAGGAAGCTCCTGGCTCCTGGCTTTGGATCAGCCCAGCTTGCCCATTGCAGCCATTTGGGGAGTGAACCAATGGATGAAAGACCTCTCTCTCTCTGACTCTACCTCTCTCTGTAACTCTGTCTTTCAAATACATAACACAAATCTTAGGAAAAAAAAAAAAAGAAAGAAATGGCTTCTTACATTTGCACCCAAAGCACAAATACAACAGAAAAAAAAATACAGATTGGACTTGATTAAAATGAAAAATGTTCATGCTTTGAAGGATGCCATCAGGAAAGTACAGACAGGTACCAGTGAAGTGGTGCTGTGGTTTAAGTTGTTGCTTGCAACACCAGCATCCCATATCAGAGTGTCAGTTCAAGTCCCGGCTATTCCACTTCAGATCCAGCATTGCTGCTAATGTATTTGGGCTCTTGCCACCCATGTCGGAGATTTGGACAGAGTTGCAGGCTCCTGGCTTCTGCTTCTGGCCCAGCTTGGCCGTTGCAGTCATTTGAGGAGTGAACCAGCAAATGGAAGATCTCTTCTGTCTCTTTCCCTCTGCATCAAACCCTCCCTCTCTGTAACTCTCTTTCAACTAGATTCACCAAAATCGTTTTAAAAAGACCAAACCTGACTCATGTTTTCACCCCATACCTCCGGCCCCTGTCATCCCTGGTTTCCATGGGGCACCGCCATGGGTACCCAAGTCTTCCGTAGAAAACAGCCTCGTGTTTGCACAGAACACACACACGCCCCTGTGTAATTCAGGTCACCTGTCGGTCACTTACACTAGCTAACGCAATGGGAATGGCTGTGGGACTGTACGGCCCAGGGAACAGCGACACGACCGTGCAGGTTCTCGAGGGCTGTGAGTATGTTCGGAAAATCTTTGCACCTGTAGTTGGTTGAATCCCCGAATGCAGAACCCCGGGGGTGCCGAGGACCGACCGCACGCATCCTCCGCGGAGGAAGCCAGCTGCGAGCCGCTGGAGCGAGGGGACAGTGAGGGGGCAGCCGCGAGGGGATCCAGCGGCGGGCACTGGGCGTTGCGTGCAGAGGAAGAGCCTGACCGCTGACATTTGTTGTCAGAACTCCGCTTCCCAAGAGGGCAGAAGGCCCCGCGGGGTGGAGGCGTCGGCGCTGGCGCTTGCTCGGCTTGAAGTGCCTGTCACACACCCAAGGGAGAGCTTCAGACGCGAAGAGGACGGCTCCTTGGGCCTTTCACAAATGCTTGCTGAGACTCTGCTCTGTGCCCGGGGCTGCGCGTGACACTGGCCACCCTGAGGGTCACAGAGGTCAGAGCGAGTCCGCAGTCAAGCCGGGTAACGCCTTGATGGGACGCAACGCACAATGGCTGGGAACATTCGGGATACTGCCAGAGCGAGGAGATGGGCTTTCACAAGCGCCTCCTCCGCAGCCCCGGGGCCGCCAGGTGTGGCCGCCTCCCCGCCCGCGGCACGGCAGCATTGCGCAGGCGCGGCCTCTGTCCGGAGTCCTGGGAGATCAGCCCGACCCGGCCTCCGCGCAGGCGCCGTTCAGGAGGCCGGGACGCCGCGAGCGGGGCTGGGGCGGGGCGAACTCGGAGTGCGCCTGCGCACTGCGCGCTCTCGCCTGAGGAGCCGCAGTCTGGAGAGCGCCAAGGAGGTGTTCGGGTGTCTGTGGGCAGCCTCTCCCGCGAACTCCAGTGTGGTTGGGCTGCAGCCCGGGCGGGGACATCCGCCGGGCACGGGAGGGGGCCGCCATGCCGGTGAGGAAGCTCGCTCAGTCGCCGGGGTTTCTCCTCATCCCAGCGGCCTGGCCCGGGGGCGCGGCCGTTGCCATGGAGGCGCGGAGCCTGCAGGCGGCCCGGGCGTGGCGGGGCAGGGCCGGGCCCCCAGGCCTCGGCGGCGGAGGGCGCTGGCGGGTCCGGCCGGGGGCCCGCCGGGGTCCAGCCCTCCCTGGGAGGGTCTGGGGAGGCAGGCCCCGTCGCCGGCCTCCCGGGGGCCTGCGCCGCTCGACGGGAAAGCCCTGAGTTGGAGGATGCGCTCTGGCACCCAGCCCTGCGCGCTGGCTGGGGCGTCGGGGGGCGGACGCGGGGGTCTGGAGGATGCTCCGCGCCCGTTGGGCCTCGGCGCCGCCGTTCCTGGCCGGAGCTGTCATTCCTGTGTGGCTGTGGCGCTCACGGTGCAGAGTGTAACCCGTAGAGTCTTTGTGTGTGTTTGGCGCTGCGTTGTATCTACGAGCTTAGAGATCGTGCCCGTCTGAGGAAGGGTCGCAGAGAAAGCTGGAGCCGTGCGCCGCCTTTACTGGCTGGGAGGCCTCGGCCATTATTTAATCCGTCTGGGCCCATAGATACCACGTAATTAAACTTTTCCTCTTGGGGCTGCTATCTGGGTGAAATGAGATAATGAAGGGCGGTGCTTGACATTCAGCGGCCGATGCTCCGTGTTTGTTCCTGTCCGTTGCTTTCAGGTTATTAATTCCTTCAGTGCATAGTGGGCACCAACCGCATGCGAGGCCTTGGAGCTAGAAATAGAGCAGAACCAGCACGTTCTTTGATTTGCCCTCTGCGGTGTTGGTGAACACCGTACACGTTTATGGAGAGAAGACACTTAGAAACGAGCGGATTCTGGTGGGGTGGGAAATGTCGCCATGTGAGATTGCTGAACCACAGATCGACCATTTTTAGAAAGAGAGACTTCAGCAATCGCTCATTTGGTGATATTTTTCAATTTTACCAACTAATTCCTGAGATTTGTAAACACCACGAGCCAAACAAGACATCATTACCTGTTTACAGCCTCTGGTGTAGGCAAACGTTAATCAGGTAGGGTAGAAGCAGAAGTAAAATCAGGTCCACAGAGGGAGAGTGGGGTGCTCTCAGAGCCTGTAAAGTACCTTACCTAGTCCGGGAAAGCTTCCAAGAGGCTTGCACTGAGCTAAGATCTGAGAAATAAGTGGCCGTTTTCTAAGTGAGGAGAGGAGTGAGGAATGTTCTAGGCAAAAGGACCAGCCCCTGGAGAGACCGGCGGTGAGCAGGAGCTTGTCGGTGAGAAGACGCCAGTAAGCCAGTGTGCTGCTGTGGCCGATAGGCCTGAAGCAAGCCTGGAGAGGTAGACGTAGGAAGGAACCCAGTGTTACAGACCGTCTTAAGGGTTTTGATTTTTTGTCCCAACATTTATGGGAAACTTTTTTTTTGTGGAGAATTTTAAAGAGGAAATTGGTTAGATTACTGTTGGCTTTGAGTGCCTTGTCGAGAACAGAGAATGATCTAATCAGATGTCAGAGTACAATTAGGAGGCTGTAATCTAGGGCCCAGATGCTGTTACCTAGACTAGGGTGATGAAGATACAGATGGAGAGAAGTTTATTGTGTCAGTGTATGCTGTTACTTGTCAATGACAATGTCAAAATCAGTGACAGTGACTTAGATTTGTAACTCTTGAATGATTTGAAAGGTATCTGAAGCAAGAATTTACAAGTATCTGTTCAGTTAACCTGTTGAACTTCTTCCCTTCTGTAATGTGATTGTGTTTTAATACAACTTCTTAAATCATATAAAATTTCAAAAATTGAAACTTACACAAATGTTCTTAAGGTTAGATCATACTATGGTATTGTTCTCTGTCTGCTGTTGGGACTTTTTTCCCCCCATCTTTAACTTGCCTTCTGTTGAGAAGATAAATAAATCATATATGATATATGATAGAAAACAGTTTACTAATGCTTTATAGAAAATAAAACTAGCCAGCGCCGCGGCTCAATAGGCTAATCCTCTGCCTTGCGGCGCTGGCACACCGGGTTCTAGTCCCGCTCGGGGCACCGATCCTGTCCCGGTTGCCCCTCTTCCAGGCCAGCTCTCTGCTGTGGCCAGGGAGTGCAGTGGAGGATGGCCCAAGTTCTTGGGCCCTGCACCCCATGGAAGACCAGGATAGGCACCTGGCTCCTGCCATCGGAACAGTGCGGTGCGCCGGCCGCAGCGCACCAGCCGCGGCGGCCATTGGAGGGTGAACCAATGGCAAAAAGGAAGACCTTTCTCTCTGTCTCTCTCTACTGTCCACTCTGCCTGTCAAAAATAAAAAAAAAAAATAATAATAAAATAAAAAAATTTAAAAAATTAAAAAAAAAAAGAAAATAAAACTCGAAGTCTCGGGGTAGCAACTACTATATTCTTGATTCAAGCTTTTACTCACTTCACGTGTGTTTTCCAGTAGGCAGGAAATTCAGAGGATGTTAGAGACTTTTGGGCAGAAAGTCTATAATTTGCGAATTCATTTTCTGCTCGAACAGCATTTACTACAAATGTAAGTGAAGTTTTTCTCTTCTGTGTTGTAAAATTAACTTTTCCCTTTCATCCTTTAATAATCTTTTTCTGTAAAATATCTTTATTTAACAAATCTTTTTGAAGTCCTAACACGTGCAAACCGCTGAGATGACAGGGCACCCTTTTGCGGATTATACATTTAATCTGTTGAGGATAGATGTCAGTGCTCATTTTCATTATTTGTAAAATTGTCTCCACCAGATCAATAAATCAGAGAAGCCAGAAAGCTGCGATAATGTGAAGGTTGTTGTTAGGTGCCGGCCCCTCAATGAGAGAGAGAAATCCATGTTCTACAAGCAGGCTGTCAGTGTGGATGAGATGAGGGGGACCATCACTGTACATAAGACTGATTCTTCCAATGAGCCTCCGAAGACCTTTACTTTTGATACTGTTTTTGGACCAGAGAGCAAACAACTTGATGTTTATAACTTAACTGCAAGACCTATTATTGATTCTGTTCTTGAAGGCTACAATGGTAAGTGAATTCTTTTCATTATCGTAACTGTACAGTTCAGTGAGTTGAAGTAAATGTATGCAGTGGTGAAACCATCACCACAGTGCAGTTTCGGAACACTTGAAACATCAAAAAAAGCTCCTTTTTGCTCACTGCAGTCCTATTCCCCCACCCCCCAGGCAACCAAATGATCTACTTTCTGTCATTGCAATTTTGAAGTTATGGGGTCCTATGGTATATTTATCTTTTGAAGAAACTGCCTGTTTTCCAAAGTGATGGCTATACTTTTTTTCCTTCACCAGTGTGACTTAAAAGTTCTTGTTTCTTCACATTCTCATCAACACTTGAGTTGTTAGTCTATTTAATTACAGCCGTTCTGGAGGAAGGAGCTCTGGTGTTGTATCATTGTGTTTTAAGTTGAGTTTCCCTAAAGCCTAATGATGTTAAGCATCTTTTCATGTACTTATTAGCCTTTTGTATATATTCTTTGATGAAATGCCTCAAAATAGTTTGCCATTTTAAATTTGTTTGTCTTCTTATAAGGGTACTTCAAAGAGTTCATGGAAAATGGAACTAAAGATAAGTTTATTTTGGTGCAAAAAATGTTTGAAAGCCATACATAGTTTTTCTTTTTTATTTTTTTTTAAGACGTATATTTATTTGAAAGTCAGAGCTACACAGAGAAGGAGAGGCGGGGGGGGGGGGGGAGGGAGGGAGGGCTGGAGGGAGAGGGAGGTCTTCCATCTGCTGGTTCACTCCCAGTTGGCCTCAATGGCTGGAGCTGTGCCAATCCGAAGTCAGGAGCGTCTTTCGGGTACAAGGACTTAGGCCATCTTCTCCTGCTTTCCCTGGCCACAGCAGAGAGCTGGATTGGAAGTGGAGCAGCCGGGACTTGAATTGGTGCCCATATGGGATGCCGGCACTACAGGCGGTAGCTTTACTCACTACACCACAGCGCTGGGCCCCTGTTTTTGTTTCTTGCCAATGGATTTCCAGTTGTTGCAGCATCATTTGTTGAGAAGACTGTTCTTTCCTTATTGAATTAATTTGGCACTTTTGTCAAAAATCAGTTGACTACAAATGTGTAGATTTGTTTCCAGACTGTGTATTTTATTTCTTGTCTGTTCTGTGTTGGTTATTAGCTCTGCTTCCAAGACAAGCTGGTAGAGAGAAAAAAAGATCTCTCATCTGCTGGTTCATTTCTCAAATGCCTACAATAAACTTGGCTGGGCTGGGCTGAAGCCAAGAGCCAGTCTTCGCTTGTGGGTGGCAGGAACCTAAGTATGACTCATCATCATGTGTGTCCCAGGCCCCTTAGCAGGAAGCTGGGCTGGAAGCTCTGGCGGTTGTCAATCTCAGCACCGTCATTACGGTTGTAGGAGCCCTAAGGCCTAACCTGTTATGCCACAGTGCCTGCCCCTAGAGTTTTTCTTATGGGAGGTTTTTTATGTTTTGCTAGAGGTTCATTCTTTTAGACATAAGGATATTTAGGTTATCTGTTTTCTCTTGAGTGAGTTTTGATAATTTGTCTGTTATGGCATTTGTGTATTCCATCTGTCAAATTTATTGGCAACCCGGGTTCTAGTCCTGGTTGGGGTGCCAGATTCTGTCCCGGTTGCTCCTCTTCCAGTCCAGCTCTCTGCTGTGGCCCGGGAGTGCAGTAGAGGATGGCCCAAGTCCTTGGGCCCTGCACCCGCATGGGAGACCAGGAGGAAGCACCTGGCTCCTAGCTTCGGATCAGGCAGCGCCGGCCATAGCGGCCATTTGGGGGGTGAACCAACGGAAAGGAAGACCTTTCTCCCTGTCTCTCTCTCTCTCTCACTGTCTAACTCTGCCTGTGAAAAAAAAATTATTGGCAAAAAGTTATTTATACTATTCTTCTATTCTTTTAACATGTTGGAATGTAGTGATACAATTCTATGTCTTTCATGTGCTAGTAATTCGTGTCTTTTTTCCTGTTTAGTTTGGCTAGAGATTTGTCAGTTTTATTGCTATCAGAGAGCTACATCTTGGTTTTATTAATTTTCCTGTTTTTTTTATGTTTTCTACTTCAATGATTTCTGCACTGATCTGTATTGTTTGTTTTCTGCTGCTTACTTTGGGTTTAATCAGGTCTTCTTCTATTTTTTAAGATGGAACCTTAGATCATTGCTTTCAATCAGTCTGTCATTCCCTCCCTCCCTCCCTCCTTCCTTCCTTCCTCTCTCTCTCCCCCTCCCCCTCCCCCTCCCCCCCCCCTCTCCCTCTCCTCCCTTCTCCTATGTAAGGGTTTAATGATATAAATTACCCCTCAAATGCTGTTTTTAGTGGCATCCTGCAGATTTTGAATTTATACTTTACATCTTGATTACTTCTTTGAACTCTGGGTTCTTTAAAAATGTTAGTTTCCAAATATTTTGAGACTATTTTCTCAGAGATTTTTCTGTTACTAATTTCAAGTTGTATTCCATTTAAGTCAGGGAACATAATTTGTATGTTTTCAATCTTTTTAAATTTCTTGAGACTTTTTAATGACCCAGAATATAGTCTTTTAAATGTTTTGTGTGTACTTGAAAAGGATGTGTGTTCTCTTTATTCAGAGTGTTCTATAAATGTCTTTTAGATAAATTTTGTTTGATAGTCTTCAAATTTTTTTATGTATTTGTTTTCAGTCTAGTTGATCTGTAAGTTATCGAGAGAGGGATATTGAATTTCCTGAGTATATTTTTGGATTTGCCAGTTCCTTTTAGTTTTGTCAGTTTCTGCTTCATACATTTAGAAACTGAGTAGGTGCGTAAATGCTGAGGATTTTTATGTACTCTTGATGAATTAACCTCTTTTTCATTATAAAATTACCTATTTTTATTCCTGGTAATATTCTTTTCTCTGAAACCTATTTTGTCTGACACTAATATAGATACTCTATTTTGCTTAGTTTTCACATGGTGTATCTTTTTCCATCCTTTTGCTTTTTATCCATGCTCATGTGTGTGTGTGTGTGTTTAAAGGTTTATTTATTTATTTGAAAAGTAGAGTTAAAGAGAAAGAGAGGAAGACAGAGAGATCTTCCATCCTCTGGTTCACCTCAAAAATAACCTCAATGGCCAGGGCTGTGCCAGGCCGAAGCCGGGAGCCAGGAGCTTCTTTTAGGTCTCCCACTTGGGTACAGGGGGCCCAAGGAGTTGGATCATCTTCTGCTTTCCTAGGAGGCTTAGCAGGGAGCTGGATTAGAAATGGAGGAGCTGGGTCCCAAACTAGCACCCGCATGGTATGCTGGCACTGCTGGGTGCTGTGGCCACTGCTTAACCGGGTGTGCCACAGCACCCAGCACCCCCTATTTGTGTTTTTACATTGAAAACGTATTTCTAGAAAGTAGCTACATTAGAGGTCCATACAGTATCTAGATTCAATGATTGCTAGGAGGACTCATATCGTTGTATCAACAGCCTAAGTTTATTAAAACAAAGTATACCCCCCCCCCCAAAAAAAAAAAAAAGAATCAGCAAAGGGTAAAGGTAAATGCAGGAAAATTTGGAGGAAACCAGAAGCAAACTTCCAAGAGTCCTTTTCCAAGGTGCTGTATGCTTAATTCTTCTAGCATCATAATGACAACAAGTATGAAATATTGTCTATCAGGAAGTCCCACTGGAGGCGTGGTACACCAGGTCTTTGATTGGGTCTGGGCAGATAGGTGCCCTGGAACTCACACAGGCCAGCGTCCCATCTTCTGTGTCTGTGCTTTTCTGCACAGCAGCATGTGCTTGGACTTGCTGTATAAATTGTCTTGCTATTTTTGATTCTTACTTGAGATATTAACACCATTTATATTTAATGAGATATTATGTGGTTGAGTTGAAATCTGCTGTGTTATTTGTTTTTTTTTTTGTTTTTTGCCCATTTGTTCTTCATACTCCCTTTATTATTTTTATGCCTTCTTTTGGATTAATCAAGTCTTTTTGTTATTTCATTTTATCTTTGTTGACTTATAGCAATAGATCTGTGTTTTATTTTAGTGTTTGCTTTAATGTTTATAGTGCAAATATTCAGTGTGCAATGGTGTGCCTTCAAGTGTGATTATACCACTTTATATATAAGAATTTTGTCATAGTGTACTTCTATTTCTCTCTTCCCACACTTTGTGCTATTATTGTCACATATTTTACTTGTACATGTTGTAAACTTCCCACCATGATGTTCTTACCTTTGTTTAACGCATCAGTTATGGGGCCTGGTGCTGTGGTGCAGTGGATTAAGCCACAGTCTGCAGCATTGGCATCCCTTTTGGGCATTCTGCTGCTGCTGCTTTTTTTTTTTTTTTTTTTGAGATTTTATTGTTTTTATTTGAGATGTAGAGTTATGGAGAGACAGAGGGAGAGACAGAGAGGAAGATCTTCCAGGGCCGGCGCCGTGGCACGCTAGGTTAATCCTCCACCTGCGGCACTGGCATCCCATATGGGCGCCGGGTTCTAGTCCTGGTTGCTCCTCTTCCAGTCCAGCTCTCTGCTGTGGCCCTGGAAAGCAGTGAAGGATGACCTAGGTGCTTGGGCCCCGGCATCCACATGGGAGACCAGGAAGAGGCACCTGGCTTCTGGCTTCGGATCGGCGCAGTGCCAGCCACAGCAGCCTTTTGGGGAGTAAACCAAAGGAAGGAAGACCTTTCTCTCTGTACCTATCTCTCACTCTCTGTAACTCTACCTGTCAAATAAATAAATAAAAAATCTTAAAAAAAAAAAAATCTTCCATCCTCTGGTTTATTCCCCAGATGGCCGCAGTGGCTGGTGGCCAGAGCTGAGCCTATCAGGAGACAGGAGCTTCTTCTGGGTCTCCCATGTGCATGCAGGGGGCCATCTTCTGCTGCTTTCCCAGCCCATAGTAGAGAGCTGAATCAGAAGTGGAGCAACCAGGACTCAAACTGGCACCCATATGGGATTCTGGCGCTGTGGGTGGAGGCCTAGCCCATTACCCTACAGCGCTGGCTAAGCACTCCACTTCTGATCCAGCTTCCTGCTAATGTGCCTGGAAAACAGCTTAGCCCAGGTACTTGGGCCCCTTCACCCATGTGGGAGACCTGGGTGGAGTTTCAGGCTCCTGGCTTTTTCATGGTCCAGACCCAGCTGTTAGGGCCATTTGGGAAGTAAACCAGCAAATAGAAGATCTCTGTCTGTTTCTCCCTCTCTCTCTGTAATTCTGATTTCCAAATAAGTGAGTAAATGAGTCTTTTTTAAAGAAAAGCCATCAGGGGCTGGTGCCTTGGCATAATGGAGGCACCAGCATCCCGTTTGTGTGCCAATTCAAGTCCTGGCTGCTCTGCTTCTGATCCAGTTTCCTGCTAATGCTCCTGGGAAAGCATTGGAGGATGGCCCAAGTCCTTGGGCCTCTGCACCCATGTGGAAGACCTGGAGGAAGCTCTTGGCTCCTGGCTTCAGATTGGCGCAGCTGTTTGGGAAATGAGCCAGCAGATGGATGATATCTTTGTTTCTCCCCCTCTCTGTTTCTACCTTTCAGATCTTAAAAAAAAAAGAGCAATTTAAAAAATCCATCAGTTATGCTCTATAGAGACTTAAATAATGAGAAAGATATCTTACATGTTTATTTACTTTTAGGCACTCTTCATTCCTTTTGTAGTACGTATTTCCATCTAAAATACTTTCCTTTGTGCCTAAAGAACTTGATTTAACATTTCTTTCTTTCTTTTTTTTTTTTTTTTTTAAGAGGTAGAGTTACAGAGGTAGAGACAGAATGGTCTTCCATTCCGTTCACTGGTTCATTCCCCAAATAGCCACAATGACTGGAGCTGGGCTAATATGAAGCCAGGAGCTTCTTCCCAGTCTCCCATGTGGGTACAGGGGCCCCAGCACTTGTGCCATCTTCTGCTTTCCCAGGCCATGGCAGGGAGCCAAATTGGAAGAGGAGCAGCTGGGACACAAATAAGCACCTGTGTAGGATGCCGGCACCACAGGCGGAGGCATAGCCTACTACACCACAGTGCCAGCTCCTCATTTAACATTTCTTCTACTGATGATGAATTCTTTCAGCTTTTGTAGTCTAAAGAAGCATTCATTGGAGCTTGAGTTCAAATCTTGGCTTCTCTGATCGCGCTTCTTGCTAAGGCATGTACGAGGCAGTGAATGTTGGCCCAAGTCCTTGGGTTCCTGCTCCCTGTGTAGGAGATCCAGATGGAGTTCCTGGCTCTTGACTTTGGCCTGGTCTAGCTCTGGTTGTTGCCAGGTGAGCCACTGGGTGGAAGATCAATCTGTCTCTCTTTCTGTGTTTCTCCCTCTGTGTGTCACTCTGCTTTTCAAATAAGTAATAAATAAACCTTTTCTTAATTTTTTTTATTATTTATTTGACAGAGTTAGAGAGAGAGAGAGACAGAGAGAAAGGTCCTCCCTCCATTGGTTCACCCCGCAAATGGCCGCCACGGCCAGCACTGTGCCTATCCGAAGCCAGGAGCCAGGTGCTTCTTCCTGGTCTCCCGTTTAGGTGCAAGGCCCAAGCACCTGGGCCGTCCTCCACTGCCCTCCTGGGCCACAGCAGAGAGCTGGACTGGAAGAGGAGCAACTGAGACCAGAACTCGGCATCCACATGGGATGTTGGTGCTGCAGGCAGAGGACTAACCAAGTGAGCCACGGCGCTGGCCCTTAATAAACCTTTAGTATATTTATTCTACCTTTATTTTTGAAAAATCTCTTCCCTTATGTAGTTTTCTAGGTTGATGGTTTCTTTCTTCTGTTTATTTGAAAGGCAGAGATAGAGAAACAGAGAGCAAGAGAGAGCACTTCCATCTGCTGGTTCACTTCCCAGATGGCCACAATGGCCAGAGCTGGGCCCATCCAAAGCTGGGAGATAGGAGCTTCATCTGGTTCTCCCACATGTGTGCAGAGGCCTAAAGACTTGGACCATCTTCCACTGCTTTCTTAGGCACACAAGCAGGAAGCTAGATTGGAAGTGGAGCATCCAGGACTCCAGCCGGCCCCCGTACAGGATGACAGTGCTGCAGCCTTTACCTGCTACACCATGGTGCCAGCCCTGAACAGATAACTTGTACAGCATTACAGGCACAGTACAGCATTATTGTGGTGGTGTGGCCCCTGGCTAGGCCTGATCCAGGTCCTGTCTTCATGGAAGACCTAGAGGTAGAGGTAGGCAGAGTGGCGAAAGCATACGCACTCAGGAAGGAGTGCGGCAGACTCAGGACAGAGCTGCAGTCCTCCAGGAGGCAGGGCCTAACCTCCACTGCAGGGCCAGCTCTGATGGTTTCTGCTTTCAATTCTTTTTTTTTTTTTTTTTTTTTTTAATTTTTTTTTTAATTTTTTTTTTTTTGACAGGCAGAGTGGACAGTGAGAGAGAGAGACAGAGAGAAAGGTCTTCCTTTGCCGTTGGTTCACCCTCTAATGGCCGCCGCGGTAGCGCGCTGCGGCCGGCGCACCGCGCTGTTCCGATGGCAGGAGCCAGGTGCTTCTCCTGGTCTCCCATGGGGTGCAGGGCCCAAGCACTTGGGCCATCCTCCACTGCACTCCCTGGCCACAGCAGAGAGCTGGCCTGGAAGAGGGGCAACCGGGACAGGATCGGTGCCCCGACCGGGACTAGAACCCGGTGTGCCGGCGCCGCAAGGCGGAGGATTAGCCTGTTGAGCCACGGCGCCGGCTGCTTTCAATTCTTGACTGCACTACTGTCTCCTCACTTGTGTTATTTCTGGCCAGAAATTTTTTATCTTTTATCCTTCTCTTTGTTGTTTTTTACAGAACACAACTTTGTTTCTCTGGTTGTTTTTTAAGATTTCCTTCTTTGTACTTGCTTCCGCAGAACATATGCTACAAAATAAGATTTCTTTCTTTATTATTGATTTTGTACAATTTGGTTATGTTATGCTTCAGTGTATTTTTCTTCATGTTTCTTATGTTTGCAAAGCTTCTTGGTGTTGCAGTCTGTAGTGTTCATCAGATTTGGAAAAATTTCAGCCATTATTTTGAAATTTTTTTGTGTCCCCACTCCCTGCCTGTCACTCCAGTGACAGAGCTGCTTAGCATTGTCCCGTAGCTGGTTTGCTTTTTCTCCTTTCTCTCTGAATTGTTTCTGTTGGTATGCTTCAGGTTTACTAATCACTTTTTTCTGGAACATCTGATTGTCCATTAACGCTACCTAGTGTATTTTCATTTCATTCACGGTAGTTTTCATCCCTAGAAGTTTGATTTTGATCTTTATGGCTTCATTTATGTTTCTTCTTAAGTTTTTAACACACAGAATGTAGTTTTTAATAACTATTAATGTCCTTCTTTGCTAATTCTAACATCTATAACAGCTCTGAGTTAATTTTGATTGATGGATTTCTTCATTATGGGTATACTAGTATTTTTGTCTTTCTTGCAAACTCGGCAAATTTTGTTTACTTATTTTTAAAAATATTTTTAAAATATTTATTTACTTATTTTTAAAATATTTATATGGAAGAGAGAGATTGACCTGTCTCCCAGCTGCTTGTCGTTCTATAAATGCATGCATCAGTTGTGTGTGGGCCGGGCAGAAACGAGGAGCTTGGAACTCATTCCAGGTCTGCCACATGGATGGCACAGACCCAGATATTTGAACCAACAGTACTCCTCTCAGGGAGCTCATTAGTAGGAAGCTGGAATTGTGACTGGAACTGGGACTTAAACCCAGACGTTGCAGTAAGATGTGGGTATTCCAGCTGGTGCCTTAATTGCTGTGCCAAACTCCTGCCTCAACTTGGCAATTTTTGGTTGGATGCCAGATGTGAATTTAACCCTGAATCTTGAATATTTTTATATTTCTATAAATAGTTATGAGCTCTGTTCTGGGATATGGTTATTTGAAAAGTTTGATCCTTTCAAGTATTTTTTTTTTATTTGTTATTTAGGGGCCGGAGCAGTGGCTCACTTGGTTAATCCTCCACCTGCAGTGCCGGCATCCCATATGGGCACTGGGTTCTAGTCCCAGTTGCTCCTCTTCCAGTCCAGCTCTCTGCTGTGGCCCGGGAGGGCAGTGGAGGATGGCCCAAGTGCTTGGGCCCCTGCACCCACATGGGAGACCAGGAGAAGCACCTGGCTCCTGGCTTCTGACTTTGGGTCAGCACAGTGCTGGCCTTAGCGGCCATTTGGGGAGTGAACCAACCAAAGGAAGACCTTTCTTTCTGTCTCTCTCTTTCACTGTCTATAACTCTACCTGTCAAGTTTAAAAAAAAAAAATAGATTTGTTATTTAAGACCATAGCAGTATGCAGCCTAAGGTTAATTGTTCTCTACTACTTAGGTAAGACCTTTTTGTATACTGTAACAATGTCATGTCAATCATGGAGTTTTCCAGTCTGAAAATATTCTCCTGGTAGAAAAAGATACTATTTCTGGCCTTTGTAATGCCAGGCACTCTTCCATCTATCCCCCCCGCCCCGCCACGTTTTCATGTAGCTCATCATACTCATGTACTAGTACTCTTTGGAATACTTGAGGACTCTGTTCAGATGTCCAGAGCTCTTTTTGTGCATCTTTGTCCTTTCTGGTACCCTGTCCGACAAACTCCACCCTGTTTGGTTTTACTTTGGAGCTCTCTGAGTTCCTTCTCTTAACTCAGGGAGTATACTACCTGGCTTCCCCTTCCTGCTCTTTGCTTAGATTTTCTCTTCAGACAATACGGTGAGCATTCATAGGGTCTACCTCAACTATTTTCCATCTTTTAGGCATCACAGTCCTTTGTTGAATGCTACCCATTGTCTTGAAACTGTTGTTTTATATGTTTTGTCTACTTTTAGTTTTAACCAATATGGTTGATTTGTCCCTTATTATTCTGTTTTGGTTAGAAATGGAATTGTGACTTGTTTCTTTTAAATTAACAGAAAAATGCCTCTTTAAAAATAAATACTATAAAGGGGCTGGTGTTGTGGCACAGTGGATTAAGTCACCACTTTTGATACCTGGGAAGGTAGTGAAGGGGGTACTTGGAGTACTCCAAGTACTTGGAGTCCTGCCACCCATTTGGGAGACCAGTATGTAGTTTCTGGCTCCTGACTTTGGCCTGGCCCAGACCTGGCTGTTGCAGTCATTTGGGGATTGAACCAGTGGATGCAAGAGTTCTCTCTTTCTCTTTCTCCCTTTCAAATAAACAAATAAGTAAATCTTTAAAAACAACTACTTTATAAAGTAGTATTTGAATGTCAAAGAAGTTTGCACCTGTGTCTTATGCTGACTTTGAAAATGGATAGCAGTAAAAAACATTTTGAAAAAGGATAAATATTGGGAATGTAATAATATATAGTATACTGTGCTCTCCAGTATTCAAATGCTGCTTAGCTATAGCTTTTTATATTCTCAGTGGCAAGTACATATGCATCCTACTATTCAAAAATAGTTTTTAAAAATTAATAAACTTTATTTCTAGAGTTCACAGCAAAATCCACATCTGAAAGTAGATAGTTTCTGTGTAACTCCATTCCCTGCATGTGAACAGCCTCCCTCATCATTGACCCCCACCAGAGGAGCACACGATGAGTCTACACTGATATGTCATTATCACCCAAACTCCATGATTGATGTTAGGGTTCACTATTGGTGTTGTACACTCTGTGAATTTGGATAAATGTATAATGGCATCTTTCTACGATTCTTGTATCATATACAGCATTTTCACTGCCTTAAAATGCTGTCTGTCTCTCTCCCCTGGAATCCCTGGCAGCAACTGATCTTTCTAAAATGACAATAATCAGAATCGTATGAAATGATGTGTCACCATTTTAGATTTGCCTCCTTAGTAATGTGCATTGAGGTCTCCTCCCTGCTTTCATGGCTTTGCCGCTCTTTTCTTGCAGCGCTAAATTGAACATAGCAGTTTGTTTGTTCATTCAGCTACTGAGGACTTCTTGGTGCTTCAACGTTTTGGCAGTAATGAATTATTTGCAGGTTTTGTGTGGAACTTTTACCATTTTTTAAAAGATTTATTTATTTATCTGAAAGTCAAAGTTACACAGAGAGAGGAGAGGCAGAGAGAGAGAGAGAGAGAGAGAGAGAGGTCCTCCAACCGATGGTTCACCTCCCAATTGGCCGCAATGGCTGGAGCTGCGCTGATCTGAAGCCAGGAGCCAGCAGCCTCTCCTGGTCTCTCGCGTGAGTGCAGGGGCCCAAGCACTTGGGCCATCTTCTACTGCTTTCCCAGGCCATAGCAGAGAGCTGGATCAGAAGAGGAGCAGCCAGGACTAGAACCGGCGCCCATATGGGATGCCGGCGCCTCAGGCCAGGGTGTTAACCCGCTGCGCTACAGCGATGGCCCCATCCGTTTACCATTTTTTTAAATATGTTTTTACAATTTATTTGCGAGGAAGGCACATACACAAACATACACACACATATACACACACACACTCAGTGTATCTGCTGGTTCACTCCTCAAATGCCTGCAATGGCTGGAACCAAGCCATGTTGAAGCCTGAAACCAGGAACTCAACCCAGGTCTTCTTAGTGGGTGACAGGGATCCAACTACTTTAGCTATCACTGCTGTTCACAGGGTCTGCACTAGCAGGGAGCTGGAGTAGAGTATTGAATTCAGGCACCGCCATGTATCTTACCTTTAGGAGTCGTAACTGCTAGACTAAATGCTCACTCTTTCTATTGAAAAAATTTTCAACAAAAAAGACAAAGAGCTTTCACCTGCTGGTTTATTCCCCAGTGCCTGCAATGGCTGGGACTCAGTTGGTTCTCCCGTGTGGGTGGAAGGAGCCCCAGTACTTGCGCCTTCATCTGCTTTCTCCCAGGTATGCATTAGCAGGAAGCTGGGATCGGGAGCAGAGCTGCCTTGAACGCAGGCATTCTCATATGTGATGTGTTTCCTAACTGGCGAATTAACCCCTAGGCTAAATGCCTGCCATCTACCGTTTTTTTTTTTACTTTTATTTAGTAAATATAAATTTCCAAAATACAGCTTTTGGATTACAGTGGCTTTTTCCCCCCCATAACTTCCCTCCCATCTCCCACTCCCTCTCCGATTCCATTCACATCAAGATTCATTTTCAATTATCTTTATATACAGAAGATCAATTTAGTATATATTAAGTAAAGATTTCAACAGTTTACACCCACACAGAAACACAAAGTGTAAAATACTGTTTGAGTACTAGTTATAGCATTAATTCACATTGAACAACACATTAAGGACAGAGATCCTACATGAGGAGTAAGTGCACAGTGACTCCTGTTGTTGACTTAACAAATTGACACTCTTGTTTATGGCGTCAATAATCACCCTAGGCTCTTGTCATGAGTTGCCAAATCTATGGAAGCCTTTTGAGTTCGCCGACTTCGATCTTATTTAGACAAGGTCATAGTCACAGTGGAAGTTCTCTCCTCCCTTCAGAGAAAGGTACCTCCTTCTTTGGCCATCTACCATTTTTAATATGTAGTCAGGAAAGGAGGAACCTGGGTAATATTATAAGTGATTTTTAGTTTTTTTTTTTTTTTTTTTTTTGACAGGCAGAGTGGATAGTGAGAGAGAGAGACAGAGAGAAAGCTCTTCCTTTACCGTTGGTTCACCCTCCAATGGCCGCCGCAGCCAGCACACTGCACTAATCCGAAGGCAGGAGCCAGGTGCTTCTCCTGGTCTCCCATGGGGTACAGGGCCCAAGGACTTGGGCCATTCTCCTCTGCACTCCCAGGCCACAGCAGAGAGCTGGCCTGGAAGAGGGGCAACTGGGACAGAATCTGGCGCCCCAACCAGGACTAGAACCTGGTGTGCCAGTGCTGCAAGGCAGAGGATTAGCCTATTGAGCCACTGCGCCGGCTGTGATTTTTTAGTTTTTAAAATTAAACTATTAGTGCTGGTCATGTGGTGCAGCAGGTTAAAGCCCTGTCCGGCCATATGGGTGCTGGTTGGAGTCCCGGCTGCTCCACTTACGATCCAGCTCCCTGCTAATGCATCTGGGAGAGCAGTGGAGGATGACCCAAGTCCTGGAGCCCCTGCACCCACATGGGAGATCCAGAAGAAGCTCCTGACTTCCAGTCAGCTCTGGCTCTTGCGGCCATTTAGGGAGTGAACCAGTTTTGGAGGACCTCTGTCTCTCTGTCTCTGCCTCTCTGTAACTCTTTGAAATAAATAAAATAAATCTTTGAGAAAAAACTTAAACTTTTTTTTAACTAAGTTTTTAGAGAAATTCATGTTGAAGGAAACTATAGAGCATTAGAACTGGTAAGTTGGCCGGCGCCACGGCTCAATAGGCTAATCCTCCACCTGTGGCGCCGGCACACCGAGTTCTAGTCCCGGTCGGGGTGCCGGATTCTATCCCGGTTGCTCCTTTTCCAGTCCAGCTCTCTGCTGTGGTCCAGGAGTGCAGTGGAGGATGGCCCAAGTGCTTGGGCCCTGCACCTGCATGGGAGACCAGGAGAGGCACCTGGCTTCGGATCAAGCGCGATGCGCCGGCCGCAGCGGCCATTGGGGGGTGAACCAACGGAAAAGGAAGACCTTTCTCTCTGTCTCTCTCTTTCTCTCTCACTGTCCACTCTGCCTGTCAAAAAAAATAAATAAATAAATAAATAAATAAATCTGGTAAGTTTGACACTTAAAAGCCAGAAATGGGCCAGCATTGTGGCATAGCAGGTTAAGCTTCCATCTGCACTGCCAGCATTCCCTATAGGTGCTTGTTTCACACCGAGCTGCTGCACTTCCACCCTTGTATCCATGGGGAAGATCGGGAAGAAACTTCTGGCTCCTGGCTTCAGCCTGGCCCAGCCCTGGCAATTATAGCCATTTGGGAATTTGGGGAGTGAAACAGCAAATGGAAGATCTTTCTCTCTCTCTATCTTTTCCTTTCTCTGTAACTCTGACTTTCAAATAAATAAAAAATAAATTTAAAAATTTTTTAAAAAGGCCAGAAATTCTATGGGATCTGTGGTCCTCTTTTCTCAGGTTATAAAATGGTATCTTTTTAAAAATTAGTATTCTTCATGTATTTAATGCATTTGTAGAAACTCTTATTAAAATTAATTTTGGGCTGGCGCCGCGGCTCACTAGGCTAATCCTCCGCCTTGCGGCGCCGGCACACCGGGTTCTAGTCCCGGTCGGGGCACCGATCCTGTCCCGGTTGCCCCTCTTCCAGGCCAGCTCTCTGCTGTGGCCAGGGAGTGCAGTGGAGGATGGCCCAAGTCCTTGGGCCCTGCACCCCATGGGAGACCAGGAGAAGCACCTGGCTCCTGCCATCGGATCAGCGCGGTGCGCCGGCTGCAGCGCGCTACCGCGGCGGCCATTGGAGGGTGAATCAACGGCAAAAGGAAGACCTTTCTCTCTGTCTCTCTCTCACTATCCACTCTGCCTGTCAAAAATAAAAAAATAAAAAAAAATTAATTTTGAGTTACATTTTTGGTTTTGGCCATTAAATACTAGTAAAAATATATGGGCTCTGGAGCCAGATGGACTGTATTCATATCTTATCTCTTATGTCACTTATGACATTAACCAAGTCACTTAATTTCTGTAAATCTTTGTTTTTCTAAATTGTTGAGATTCAAATATTGCCTGTCAGGATTGGAGTGAAAATTAAATGAGATACAATGGCCTACCACATAGCAAATGATCAGTAAATGGTAGCTGTTGTCCTTTTAAAGCTTATTATTTATTTACTAATTGATTGTGCCTATTTTAAAATGCAGTCAATGAGTTCATGTTATTTCCAGTACCTTTGAATGTCATGTTATTCCTAATGGTAGAGTTTGACACATTTAGTCAGAAAAAAATGAGATTTTTTTTTTCTTTTCTCATGTGTGAACAGTGACTCCTGAGATGATTAATTTATTTTCACAAAAAGGTCTGAACATGATATCATTGAGGTTAACTGAATAGTGGTAGATGAGGTTCCTTTTCATTTATGCTGTTATGTCCTAGGCTGTCTTTTCATGCTACACCATTTCTTGGCCAGCTACTCTAGCCCTCTAACTGATTTCTCTCTATCTATCCTTGCTCTCTCCCAGTGTTTGTTTTTATTTTTTATTTTTTTGTCAACAGTATAGCCACAGTAATCATGATGTTACTCCTCTGAAAAATTGTGTTATGCTTTTACTTTGCTCTTAGGATCAGATCTATAAGCTCTTTAAAAAAATTTTTTTTAATTTATTTGGAAGAGTTACAGGGAAAGATAGAGACAGAGAGAGAGGTCTTCCATCTGCTGATTCACTCCCCAGATGACCGCAATGGCCAAAACTGCGCCAATCCGAAGCCAGGAGCCAAGAGCCATGAGCTTCTTCCGGGTCTCCCACATGGGAACAGGGGCCCAAGGACTTGGGCCATCTTCTACTGCTTTCCCAGGCCATAGCAGAGAGCTGGATCAGAAGAGGAGCAGCCGGGATTAGAACCAGTGCCCATATGGGATGCCGGCGCTTTGGACTAGGGCTTTAACCCGCTACACCACAGCGCTGGCCCCAGCTCTTTTTTTTTTTTTTTTTTTAATGAGTTATGTTATTTATTTGAAAGACAAAGTTAAAGAGAGAGACAGAGATCTTTCATCCATTGTTTTACTCCCCAGATGGCTGCTATGGCTGGAGCTGAGCCTATCCGAAGCCAGGAGCTTCTTCCGGGTCTCCCACATGGGTACAAGAGCCCAATGTGCTTTGCCAGGCACATTAGGAAGGAGCTGGATCAGAAGTGTGGAGCCTGTATGGGATGCCGGTGCTGCAGGCAGGGTCTTTAACTCGCTGCACCACAGTGCTGGCCCCAGATCTACAACCTTTAATGTGGTCCTCATGACTCTCCCAGCCACTTTATTTAGCTCTGTCTGCATCTATTTCCCTTTCCATCTTTGTCTTCCATTCTGTTTTTATTTCAGTCTTTTTCTTTTTTCTTTTCTTTTCTTTTTTCTCCTTCCTTCCTTCCTTCCTTCCTTCCTTCCTTCCTTCCTTCCTTCCTTCCTTCCTTTCTCTTTCTTTCTTTCTTTCTTTCTTTCTTTCTTTCTTTCTTTCTTTCTTTCTTTCTATTTTTTTTTTTTTGACAGGCAGAGTTAGACAGAGAGAGATAGAGACAGAGAGAAAGGTCTTCCTTCCATTGGTTCACCCCCCAAATGGCTGCTACGGCCGGCACGCCGCGCAGAAGCCCAGTGCTTTCTCCTGGTCTCCCACGCAGGTGCAGGGCCCAAGGAATTGGGCCATCCTCCACTGCCTTCCTGGGCCATAGCAGAGAGCTGGACTGGAAGAGGAGCAACCGGACAGAACTGGCGCCCCGACTGGGACTAGAACCCGGGGTGCCAGCGCCGCAGGCAGAGGATTAGGCTAGTGAGCCGAGGTGCCGGCCTCTTCCCCTCCCCCACCACTCCCCTTCCCCTCCCCCTTCCTCTCTCCCCTTCCAACTCCCCCTTTCCCCCTCCCCCTCCCCTTCCTTCCTTCCTTCCTTCCTTCCTTCCTTCCTTCCATTTATTTATTTATTTATTTATTTGAAAGTCAGAGTTACAGAGAGAGAGAGGCAGAGAGAGAGAGGGGTCTACCATCTGCTGATTCACTCCCCAATTGGCCACAATGGCCGGAGCTGAGCCTGTCTGGAGCCAGGAGCTTCCTCCGGGTCTCCCATGCAGGTGCATGGGCCCAAAGACTTGGGCTGTCTTCCACTGCTTTCCCAGGCCACAGGAGAGAACCGGATTGGAAGTGGAGCAGCCGGGACTAGAACTGGTGCCCATAAGGGATGCTGGCACTGCAGTTGGCGACCCTACCCACTATGACACGGCACTGGCCCCTTATTTCAGTTTTTCACAATCTGTTCTTTCTTGCCTGTTGCCCTCTGTTCCTGATTACTTGTTCATCAGATGGTATCTTAAGCCTTCTCTTCTGAAAAACCTTTCCTGAATTCCTGTTGCTTCTCTCCACAGCTTTTCTGCAGCCTAGGTTATGTCCTTTACTACCATCTAGTACGGCTTCTCGTTCTTGGTTTGCATCATGCTTGTGATTGTTCTGCTAGTATCTCCTCCCCAAGATTATACACACAATAGTAATGAGGATTGTGTTTTTTCTCAATTTGCTGCTCTGTCGCTGCTGCTTAGCACTATTCTCTATTTGTTGAATGAATGAATTTGGGTATTTAGAAAACTTAGATCGTATTATAATTACTGGTAATAATTAACATCTTTTTTGTTGACACTTCCTGGTTCTTACAGCTGTTACATTTCTTTTGAATAAAGAACTTATTTTAGTATTCATAAATGAAAAGCAGGTGCAGGTGTCTTAGCCTAGCAGTTAAACAACCCCTCATATAGGAGTGCCTGGGTTCAATCCCAACTCCAGCACCTGACTTCAGCTTCATATTAATGCAGATCTTGGGAGGCAGTGGTGATGGCTCAACTAATTGCCACCTACAAGGGAGACCTGGACTGAGTTTGTTTCTCCTGGATTTGTTCATTATGGGCATTTGGGGAATGAACCAACCGATGGGAGTTTGCTTTCACATGTTCATGCACATGCTTTCTTTCTCTGCTTCTCAAATAAATAAGTAAATAGATTAAAAATAAATTTCATGGTATGTTCATTTGGCCCAGTGCTTGAGACACCACTTTGGTTCCAACTTTGGACATCTGTATTCCATATTAGAGTGCCTGGGTTTGAGTCCTGGATCTGTTCCCAATTCCATCTTCCTGCTAATGTATATCCTGGGTGGCAGCAGGTGGTGACTCACGTACTTGGATCCCTGCCACCCATATGAGAGACGAAGCTTGAGATCTGGGCTCCTGGTTTCAGCCTGGCCCAGTCTGGGCTGTTGTGATCATCTGGGACGTGAACTAGTGAATGGAAGATCTCTCTACCTTTCAAATAAATAAAAATAAAAAATAAATTGAAAAAAGAAGAAAAGAGCTATCTTTTATTGGTACTTTATACCAGGCATAATGTTGGTCACTTGAAATAAATTGCTTCCCTTGGTTCTATCAATGTAGAGTAGTTATTCCTATCTCCTTTTTGTGGTTGAGGAGGTGGTTTCTGGGCAGATAACTTGTTCAAGGTCAGGTGGCTAAAAGTGGAAAATGTAGATTCAGACTGAGGTGTCTGTGCTCTAAAGCCTGTATTGTGCTGTTCTTATACTAATTTCTCCAATTTATGCCCATAATAAGTAATTTGTGTGTATATATACATACATACATACATACATATATATAGTAAGAAATTTCTTATGATTATAATTAAAATTTTTGCATTTAGGGTCTGGAACACTTATTATTAATAGGTGGGATTATCTGATTGACTCTGGTGTTTTAACAGTGCTTTGTTCATGTGGCACAGAGTATGTATTGTAATTGTTGATGATAAAGGCAAACTTTGGTGCTGAATTAAATTTTGAATCCAAGGAAGAAATTCTGTCATGGTGTCAAAGGAATTAATTTTAAGAGCTATTTCTTCTAGTGTGAGACTACAACAAGTCACTCTTTCCCTTCATTATTTTCAGGGACTATTTTTGCATATGGTCAAACTGGAACAGGCAAAACTTTCACCATGGAAGGTGTTCGAGCTGTTCCTGAACTAAGAGGAATCATTCCCAATTCATTTGCTCATATATTTGGTCACATTGCAAAGGCAGAGGGTGACACAAGGTAAAAGAGAATTTTTTATTTTCTAATATTAAGGATACGAACATGGAAAGGACATGTATGTTCAAATGTTGTAAAATATTGTAAACTGTTCTTATTTTACTTTTTTTTTTAAAAAAAACTTTTATTTGTAGGTTTTTGGTTCGAGTTTCTTATTTGGAAATATATAATGAAGAAGTTCGTGACCTTTTGGGCAAGGATCAGACACAGAGGTTAGAGGTAAGGATGATTGAAACAGTACTTTCTGAGGCAGTAGAAGGCTTACTAAATTAAGGTCCTTTTTGTATAAAAGATAGCTTTAATATTTTAAATGACCCTGTGTGTATGTCATTTCATACATGTATGTGTCTGAGGGTGAATGACTGAAACAAGACTGTTGTCAGGTGATAAATGATTGGTAAGTTCGATTTTGCCAGGTACTTCAACATTTTAACATACAAGACAACCAAGAAAAGATTAGTCCTTAAAATATTAATATTCCAATTTTGATTAGGGTACCACTGTCAGCATGGTAATTAGAGAGGAGTAACATATGTTGAATGACAGTGGAATAGAATGTAGAACGGCAGCAGCCACCATAACTGACTCTTCCAGTGAGGTTCAGGCATTCAGTGTCGTAACTGGTAGTTAGTGACAGTGGAACACACTTTATTTCATTTAATCATACCAGCAGTTCAGTTTTACTGATGTGGTAATTGAAATTTAGAGGGATTCAATGACTTGCTCAAGATTGCATTGCACATGAATGGTATTGTAATCTAGGGTTAAAAGGATGATTTTTGGGGTCCTACTGTTTCAGCTTGATTTCGGCTATGTTTATTTTATACTTATGCCTCCTAATAGTCTGTGGGTTTATCTTGCAGTCTTAAGAAAAATACCATTTTGAAAGAACATTTTTTGTGCCAGTAATTTCAAATAAAATTTATTCTCAAAAATACTGTCAATGGTTCTCAACTCTGTTAGACCCGATGGGCCTTTTTGTAACGTGTGTTTTGTAATGCCCTTTTGACTGTCCTGAAATGAAATTCTTAAGTGATAAAATCTACCTATGCATGTAATGTTTGAAAAGTCAATATATTGCCTTACTGTAATAAAGGAGAGCAATAATAATTAAAAAACAAGATGCAGGGATGAGCTTTTGGTGTAGCAGTTAGGGTGCTACTTGGGACACCCACACACCATGTGCGAATGCTTGGGTTTGTGTCCCAGCTGCACCGTCAGTTCCAGTTTCCTGCTACTGTGCACTCTGAGAGGCAACAGGTGAATGGCTCAAGCATTTGTGTACCTGCTGCCCGTGTGGGAGACCTGGCTTCGGCCTGGACTAGTCTTGGCTGTTGGAGGCATTTGGGGAGTGAGCCAGCAGGTGGGAGGCCTCTCTGTTTCTGCCTGTCGAAGAAATTGTTTAAACCAGTAAAAAGACCCATGTCATTGATGATAACACCTGTTAAGGCATTCAGATCACCAGTATAACACACCTATAGTACTCTGCACACATAGGTGTTGCAGTCAAGGTGAATAGTTATGCTTCTGACACAAGTTGAGTTCTGGTTTTCTGGCTTGGGCCTTTGCCCAGCTCCAGGTGTTGTAGGTTTGAGAATTGAAGCAGCAAATGGGAGATGTCCATCTTTGAGAGATGAGACAGAGCTTGAGTCTACTGGTTCGCTCCTCAAATACCTGCAGCCACCAGTGGTGGGCTGGGACCAGGAGCCAGGAATGCAATCCACATCTGCCATGTGAGTGTCAGAGCCCAGTTGTTTGAATGATCACCGTTGCCTCTCAGGGTCTGCATTAGCGAATGAAAAGCTGGACTCAGAATCTGGAGCCAGAAATTGAACCGAAGTCCTCTCTGTGGGACATGAGTGTCTTAACCACTAGGCTAACACATGATCCTGATTTGTTCTTTCAGAACAGTTAAGAAAAAAATTACAAAAATAGTAATTAGTTCTTGGAAGAATTCTGAATAAAAGAAAGTAGTAGTATTTCTTCTGTTTTCTTCTGTTCCTGTGTTTTATTGTTATAATTACTATTACCATGGAAAAATACTTTGTCTTTATTTGTAAGATTATGTTATATAATAACTGAGTATAGACTCGGATAATTGTAAATGGTTTTTTTGTCCATGTGAGTATCTGGTAGGTCATTTGCAATTGTGTGGGACTGTTCTTCATTGGGTAAGACACACCCATTTCAGAATGTTTAGAATCCTTATTCTGTTTCTGTAAATACTAATAGTGCCTTCCAGGGAACCAGAAACTCCCCCACAGATTTCTAAAACATTCTTGGCGGAGGAGTAACTGCTTTCATTGAAATCTATTGTTTTAGTGTTATAAAATGTATTTGGTATAGGAAGTAAATTACTTTTTTTTTTTATGATGAAAACTCTTGGTAGCATTACCACCCATTTTTAAAAATTGTCATAAATTTTGAATCATTTTATTCATCTATTCAGTTATCTACACTTAATAATATTGAGTTGATATCATATTGTGATTGGAAAAAATACATAAAGACCTTAGAGTTCTAGTTTGGAGACTGATGTCACTTTGCAGAATGCCTCTAGTCTGCAGTGAGATGAATACAAAAAGTGACTGTAGGTGTTTAAAAACTTTATAGCAATATGCTTTCATAGAGTATGATTTTTGTATTTTGCGAAAGTACTAGTTTTCCAGAAATACACACATTGTCCTTTAGTGTAAAATCTTTTGAGAAGTATCAATATAGACCAATACTATTAAAACTTTTTTAAGGGATTAAAGCCTGAATTTTGCTTTCTCCAAACTAAACCTGAGTTTATTAAATACATGAAAATGAGGCTGTCTTCAGATCCTATCTGGGACTGAAGACCCCCAAAGTCCCTCAGGGTGGTCTTGGTGCCAGCATGACTGAGGATGCTTCTCACAGCGTGATTTCACACCCACTGACTTACAGGGGCCAGTGCACCCCTTTTTCTACTTATAATACTGAGCTTTAATGTATATACTGTGACAAAGGAAAACTTTTCCTAACTTATTAGTCACAAAACCCCCAAATAGATTGAAACTCAGCCCCTGGAATTTGGAGTGACCGCCCTTCTAACTTTGGTCGTTGGATTGTTTTTCAAGTTTTTGTTTGCCTTCCTTGTCTATGAGGTCTTAGTAACTGTGGGATGATTTTCTCCAATGATGGCCACAGGCCGCTGCCTGTTTTACTTTATCCTGTTAGCTTTGGAGATGACTTTTAGGACCCTCAAAATGAATTTTATTTATGAAAAATTATCTGCATCTTTTAAAAAAGATTTATGTATTTATTTGAAAGAGTTACAGAGAGGCAGAGGCAGAGAGAGAAAGAGAGGGGTCCTTCATCCACTGGTTCACTCCCCAGATGGCTGCAACCAGCTGGAGCTGCGCCAATCCGAAGCCAGGAGCCAGGAGCTTCTTCTGAGTCTCCCATGTGGGTTCAGGGGCCCAAGGCTTTGGGCCATCTTCTACTGCTTTCCCAGGCCACAGCAGAGAGCTGGATTGGAAGTGGAGCAGCCAGTACACAAACCAGTGCCCATATGGGATGCTGGCACTGCAGGCTGTGGCTTTACCTGCTATGCCACAGTGCTGGCCCCAAGTATCTGTATTTTAGGTAAATGTGTTCTAAGTATATCCTTCATTTTGGTAAAAGTATTTATATTGTAACAGATAATTTGTTTAATCTTTCATTTAATGAATATAAATTTCCAAAGTACAGCTTATGGATTACAATGGCTTCCCTCCCACCCGCAACCCTCCCCTTTCCCGCTCCCTCTCCCCTTCCATTCACATCAAGATTCATTTTCAATTCTCTTTATATACAGAAAATCAGTTTAGTATATATAAAGATTTCAACAGTTTGCCCTCACATAGCAACACAAAGTGAAAAAATACTGTTGGAGTACTAGTTATAGCATTAAATAACAGTGTACAGCACATTAATGACAGAGATCCTGCATGATATTTTTTTTAAAAATTGATTAATTTTCTATGTAATTTCCAATTGAACACCAAGGTTTTTTTTTTCATTTTCAATTATCTTTATATACAGAAGATCAATTCAGTATATACTAAGTAAAGATTTCATCAGTTTGCACCCACACGTAAACACAAAGTGTAAAAATACTAACATAATATTTTTACATGTATACTGTAGACTTATTTCACTCAGCTGCTGTAAATTCTCCAGCAGTTTCAAGTTGCTGTTACATAAATAACAATAACTGTTCTTAATCTTGATTCTGCAACCAGATTGCATTTTTCTCCTGGTTTCGTGCTCTTTCTAGCTTTCTGTTTTGTTTTGTTCATTTGTTAATACTTTGTAAGTTGCTAGTTTTTTTCCCATTTCAGGGTCCATGCTCATATTCTTCTACTATTCCAATCCAGATTATTGGCTTTCTGTTTCTTCTTCAGGTTTTTAGCTTAAACATCATAATGGAAAAACTTAATCTGATGCCTGCACTAACTTAGTGTCTCTGTGATATATTTCCATGTTGTCCTGTATTTTTTCTTCATTGTATCATCACAATTGAAATGAAGTAGACTGTTACATCTGTTTGTATATGAAGTGTCTGTCTTATTCTTCACTACTTCCCCATTCTCTAGTAGAGTAACAAATACAATAGCAATTCAAAAATTTTGTGAAAAATAGAACTAAAAGATGTTTTAATGCAAAAAACTTTTTTAAAAAAGATTTATTTATTTACTGAAAGTGTAACAGAGAGAGAGGTTGCTGGTTCACTCCCAAGATGACCACAGCTGCCAGGGGTGAGCCAGGCAGGAGCCAGGAGTTTCCTCCAGGGGATGTAGGGGCTTATACACTTGGGCCATCTTCCGATGCTTATCACAGTCTGTTAGCAGGGAGCTGGATCAGAAGTGGAGCAGCAGGAATAGGAACTGGTGCTCAGGGGATGCCAGCATCACAAATGGCAGCTTTACCCACTACACCACAACACCGGCCCCACAAAAAACTTTAGAAATTCATGCATAGTTGTTTCATAATTTGAGTTTTCAAAAACTTTTTCAAGACCCCTTGTAGTAGGTACTCAATAAGTAATTGTAAGAATTATGGATGTCAGTGTAAAGTCTCTTTTGTTTTGTTTTGTTTTAGGTTAAAGAAAGACCTGATGTGGGAGTTTATATCAAAGATTTATCAGCTTATGTTGTAAACAATGCTGATGATATGGATAGGATTATGACTCTAGGCCACAAAAATCGTAAGTGTAGTGCGTAATTGTGATTCAATAAATGTGTGATGAGTAGGCTGGTCTAGAAGCAAAACTGTTATGGCACTTTGCTTATAGAGAGTGCATTTTAGGTTTCTTCAGAACATTCCTGCTTTGATTATTTGCTATGTAGAGAATGTATATGAATGAAAGACATCACAGTTTGTTTTTCCTGCTAACCAAAATTTTTTTAATAGTGTTAAACTTTGAAACTCCTTTGTAGTTGGCTCTTACTAGCTATGAGAGGGCTTCAAAAAGTTCATGGAAAATGGAATTAAAAGATAAGTTTATTTTGGTGTATGTAAAACATTTGTGAAATCCACGCTTTGTTTTTTCTTAATATGCATCTTCATTAGCATTTAATGAACTCTAGGAATATTGGTAACATTTATTGAGCACTTGGTAAGTGGGAAGTGCTTGCTTGTAAGGATGGTCTCTTCTGGCCCTCTCAGAAGAGTAGGAAGCCCTCAGGCTTGCTTGAGTGAGTGACCTGTTCAAGGCAGTGTAATCACTAAGTAGCAGAGGCATTTGAGTGTAGGCCACAAGTATGCATCTGACAGGGGTATACTATCTCCCTTTTGTTGACAAGTGAAGCAAAACAAAATTAAATTTAAAGTTTGCATTCTTTTCGGTAATAATTTCAAACTTTTATTCTCAAGGATAAGAAGCTTCAGTAATACATTTTACACAGATGCTACAGGCCTAGTACTAGGGATGCTGCCAATAGCAGTTAGAGATTGGAAGTAAAATATAAGAACAGAAAGTGAAAAAAAATTTTAAGTTTTTATGACTTCACTATAGACCTAGCAAACCCAAAGAAATTACACAAAAATTTTGAAGGGGCTGGTGCTATGGTGCAGTGGGTTAAACTCACAGCCTGTGGCACTAGCATCCTGTATAGGAACTATATAGCTGCTTCACTTCCAATCCAGCTCTCTGCTAATATGCCTGAGAAAGCAGCAGGAGATGGCTCAAGTCCTTAGGCTCCTGCATCCACGTGGGAGACACAGAGGATGCTCCTGGCTCCTGGCTTCAGCCTGGCCCAGCCCTGTCATTGCTGCTGTTAGGGGAGTGAACCACTGGATAGAAGATCTCTCTCTCTTCTTTGTTTCTTCTCTTTCTCTATAACTCTGCCTTTCAAAATAAATAAATAAATAAATATTTAAAGAAAATCATTTATATTCTAATAAACAATAGGGAAGGACTAATAAAAGGGCCAAATCTTAGGAAAAAATGAGCAAAAGATATGTATGAGTGTGTTATTCACAGAACTGTACACAGCGATAAGCATATGAAAGGATGTTCAACCTTACAATTAATCAGAAAAATGCATATTAAAACAACAATGAGAGATATGTAATCCATCAGAATATATGGAAGATGTCAGGTTGGTGAGACATTGAAGAATGTGAATAGGTACAAGTTTTGGGTTTTTTTTGGTAAGATTTATTTTGTTTGTTTGAAAGGCAGAGTCACAGAGAGAAGGAGAGAGACACTGAGAGAGAAAGAGATCTTCCATCCTCTCTTTACTTCCCAACTGGCTGCAGAGTGGGGCCAGGCCAGGCTAACACCAGGAGCCTAGAACTTCATCTGGCTCTCCCATATGAATGACAGAGGCCCAAATACTTGGGTTATCTGCTGTTGCTTTCCCAGGCACCTATAGCTAGGCGCTGAATTGGAAGTAGACTGCTGGGGCTCAAACTAGCTTAACACCCTGCAGCACAACACTGGCCCTGTAGATAGAGCTTTTTAAAAAGTTTTGTTTGTTTGAAAGGCACAGCATCAGAGGGAGAGGGAGAGAGAGAGAGAGAGAGACCTTCTACCCACTTGTTCACTTCCCAAGTAGCCAGAACAGGCAGGGCTGGGCTAGTTTAAAGCCAGGAGTCAGGCACTCTGTCTTGGTCTCTTCAGTAGGTAGCCAGTGGCCAAGCACTTGGGCCATCTTATGCTGCCTTCCCAGGTGCATTAGCAGGAATCTGGATTGGAAGCTGAGCAGCTGGAACTTGAACTGACACTCTGATATGGAATGCTGAAATTTTTAATTTTTTTTTTTAATTTTTTTTTTAATTTTTTTTATTTTTGACAGGCAGAGTGGACAGTGAGAGAGAGAGAGACAGAGAGAAAGGTCTTCCCTTGCCGTTGGTTCACCCTCCAATGGCCGCCGCGGTAGCGCGCTGCGGCCGGCGCACCGCGCTGTTCCGATGGCAGGAGCCAGGTGCTTATCCTGGTCTCCCATGGAATGCTGAAATTTTAACCCACTCTGCCACAATGCTAGTTCCTAGATAACAGCAATTTTGAAACAGTATCTGTTATAATAGTAACAGTATCTGTTGACATTTAAAGTTTTTAAGTTTTTATATATTTGAGAAGCAGAAAGAGAGCACCAATGCAAATAAGCATTCCTATCCACTGGTTTACTCCCCAAATGGCTGCAGAGCTGGGACTGGGGCTGGCCAAAGACGGGAGCTGGGAATTCATTTGAAGTCTCCCATGTAGGTGGCAGGAACTGAATTACTTGAGCCATTACCTACTGCCTACCAGGGTCTGCATTAGCAGGAAGTAGGAGTAGGGATCTAGAGCTGGGTGTTGAACCTAGGTTCTCCAGTAGGGCATGCAGATGTCTTAACTGCTAGGCCAAACAAGCACTTGTTTGCTGACCTTTTTATTTATTTATTTATTTTTGAAAGGTAGAGTTACAGAGAGGGAAAGAGAAAGAGAGAGATTGATCTTCCATCCACTGATTCATTCCCGAAATGGCCGTAATGGCCAGGACTGGGCCAGACCACAGCCAGGAGCCAGAAGCTTCTTAAGGGTCTCCCACGTGGGTGCAGGGGCCCAGGTACTTGGACCGTCTGTGATTGCCTTCCTAGGTGCATTAGCAGGGAGGTGGATCATTAGTGGAACAGCCAGGACTGGAACTGGCGCCCATATGGGATGCTGACATTGCAGGCGGCAGCTTAACCTGGTATGCCACAACAACTGCCTACAAAGTCTTTTGTTATTGGCATAAATTATATGAGAAATTTCATATAATGGTTAAATACACATCTGTGCTTCTATGGTTTCACTATATTTTCTTGTTTTTACGGTGATGAAATTAAGTCTTTACATTGTTCTGGATAATTATTTTTAAAGGCACTTTCTGCTACACTTTTTAAGAGTTTCCTTTCTTCATTAAAGGTTCTGTTGGTGCAACTAATATGAATGAACATAGTTCCCGTTCCCATGCCATCTTTACGATTACTATAGAATGCAGTGAAAAAGGCATCGATGGTAACATGCATGTCAGGATGGGGAAGCTCCACCTTGTAGATCTTGCTGTAAGTTTCAGGATACTGTACCCTTTCATGTGATCCATTTACATTATACATGAATACAAATTGAAGTAGAAAGGTGTGCTTATATATGATTTTCAAGTTGTAACTCTTGTGTATGTTTAATGAAAGTGTGTGGATGTGTATAGAATGTTGTGATCCTCCCTATATGTATGACTCAACTACAAAAATGTTGTTTCGTCTACTCATCTCCTTCCTTTTTTTTTTTTTTTTTTTTTTTAGTATTTACAAGTGAATTCCAGATAGCATATCAGATTTATTTACTGTTAAATTATAAAAATTTGGGAAGAATACTTTTTAATTTTACCTTTATTTTTATCTCTGTTTATGCTAGGGTTCAGAAAGACAAGCAAAAACTGGAGCTACTGGACAGCGCTTAAAGGAAGCTACAAAAATCAATCTTTCTCTTTCTACGCTTGGCAATGTAATTTCTGCTTTGGTTGATGGGAAAAGCACACATGTGCCTTACCGTAACTCTAAACTGACTCGACTTCTTCAGGATTCCTTAGGAGGAAATTCCAAAACCATGATGGTAAGACTTAACTAATGGTACAGTTAACCTCAGGCAAACTTAAGATTCAATTTTATGCTAATAACTGATATGTATAAAATAATTTTTTAAAATTTGTAGTTATCCTTTGTAGAGTTTACCTTGTGTTTTAGGCTATAGTGTTATTGGGAAACGTGATTGATGCTCTTTTTCAAAATTGGAGTGCATGTGTGCCTTAAAATTTTTGTTTTTATTTATTTGTAATGGTAGTATTAATTTTAACTCTGTATGTATAAAATGACTTCTGTCTAATTTCAACAGTGTGCAAATATTGGGCCAGCAGATTATAATTATGATGAAACTATTAGTACATTACGGTATGCCAACCGTGCTAAGAATATTAAAAATAAAGCTAGAATTAATGAAGATCCAAAGGATGCTTTGCTCCGTCAGTTTCAGAAAGAAATAGAAGAATTGAAGAAAAAGCTTGAAGAAGGTAACTTTTTCCCAAAATATTATGAATATTGGCTAAAATGTGTTGTTAACCACTAAGTTTTTTTTGAAGATTTATTTATTTATTTGAAAGGCAGAGTTACAGAGAGGCGGGGGGAGGGGAGGGTCTTCCATCTGCTGGTTCACTCCCTAGATGGCCACAATGGCTGGAGCTGCACCAATCTGAAATCTGGAGCCAGGACCTTCCTCCGGATCTCCCACTCAGGTGCAGGGGCACAAGCATTTGGGCCATCTTCCACTGCTTTCCCAGGCCATAGCAGAGAGCTGGGTCAGAAGTGGAGTAGCTGAGACTTGAACTGGCACCCATATGGGATGCAGGCACTGCAGGCGGTGGCCTTATCCACTATGCCACAGCTCTGGCACCAACCACTAAGTGTTTTTTTTTTGTTTTTTGTTTTTTTTTTTTTAAGATTTATTTATTTATTTGAAAGTCTGAGTTACAGAGAGAGGAGAGGCAGAAAGAGAGAGAGGTCTTCCTGGTTCATTCTTCCAAGGTTCAATGAACCTTGCTGGTTCATTCCCCAATTGGTCGATCTGAAGCCAGGAGCCAAGAGCTTCTTCTGGGTCTCCCACGTGGGTGCAAGGGCACAAGGACTTGGGCCATCTTCTGCTTTCCCAGGCCATAGCAGAGAGCTGGATGGAAAGTGGAGCAGCTGGGTCTTGAACCAGTGCCCACAAAGGATGCCAGAACTGCATGCCACGGCATTAACCCACTGCGCCACAGTGCTGGCCCCCAACCACTAAGTGTTTTAACAAAAATCACCTATGAAATGATTTTTGCATGTCTAACACTGATATTTAGAAGAGTTTCTGGGAAGTAATTGGTAGTGTATACTTTTTATAATAAACTTAAGCAAAAAGGCCAGCGCCGCGGCTCACCAGGCTAATCCTCTTCCTGCAGTGCCGGCACCCCGGGTTCTAGTCTTGGTTGGGGCGCCGGATTCTGTCCCGGTTGCTCCTCTTCCAGTCCAGCTCTATGCTGTGGCCCGGGAAGGCAGTGGAGGATGGCCCAGGTGCTTGGGCCATGCACCTGCATGGGAGACCAGGAGAAGCACCTGGCTCCTGGCTTTGGATCAGCGTGGTGCGCCAGCCGCAGCACACTGGCCGTAGCGGCCGTTGTGGGGTGAACCAATGGAAAAGGAAGACCTTTCTCTCTGTCCCTCTCTCACTGTCCACTCTTCCTGTGAAACAAAAAAAAAACTTAAGTAAAAATTATATAGTAATTATGTATATAGTTTTTTGAAAAAATAACTTACCTTTAAATTTCTACCTTTTATCCCCATGACATTTATAGATTTTGTATGATTACTTGTTAAATAATGAATTTTTGTTTATCTCTGTGTAAGAGTAAATTCTACCATGAGAATTATTTTTAAATATACATGTTTGTGAGTAGACATTAAGGTCATTACTTAAGTAAAGATAGATATCTGACAGTCATGGGTAAACTAAATTTGCTATGAGAAAAAGTGTATTGCATGGTCTTGGAAATATGCTTTCGTACATAAATTTGAACTTGAGATTTTATTTTGGAAATTCTTTTTTTTTTTTTTTTTTTACTTTTTTCAATTATTTTTGAGATAACATTTTTAATTTATCTTGTAGTCAAAGGCTTAATGTTCTACTAAATAAAGAGTTCAGGGGCCAGCCGGCGCCACGGCTCACTAGGCTAATCCTCCGCCTGCGGTGCCAGCATCCCAGGTTCTAGTCCCAGTTGGGGCACCAGTTCTGTCCTGGTTGCTCCTCTTCCAGTCCAGCTCTCTGCTGTGGCCCAGGAATACAGTGGAGGATGACCCAGGTCCTTGGGCCCTGCACCCGCATGGGAGACCAGGGGGAAGCACCTGGCTCTTGGCTTCAGATCAGCGCAGTGCGGCGGCCTCAACGCACTGGCCGTAGCGGCTACTTGGGTGAACCAACGGAAAAAGGAAGACCTTTGTCTTTGTCTCTCTCTCTCTCTGTCTAACTCTGCCTGTCAAAAAAAAAAAAAAGAGTTCAGGGGCGGGGCCAACACTGTGGCACAGCGGGTTAAAGCCCTGGCCTGAAGCCCGGCATCCCTTATAGGAACTGGTTCTAATCCCGGCTGCTCCTCTTCCGATCCAACTCTCTGCTATTGCCTGGGATAGCAGTGGAAGATGGCCCAAGTCCTTGGGCCCCTGCACCCATGTGGGAGACCCAGAAGAAGCTCCTGGCTCCTGGTCTTGGATCGGCACAGCTCCAGCCGTTGTAGCCATCTGGGGAGTGAACCAGCGGATGGAAGACCTCTCTATATAACTCTCTCTGTTACTCTTTCAAATAAATAAAATAAATCTTTAAAAAAAAAAGTTCACCGGGTTCTAGTCCCGGTCGGGGCACCGGATTCTGTCCCGGTTGCCCCTCTTCCAGGCCAGCTCTCTGCTGTGGCCCGGGAGTGTAGTGGAGGATGGCCCAAGTCCTTGGGCCCTGCACCCCATGGGAGACCAGGAGAAGCACCTGGCTCCTGCCATCGGATCGGCGCGGTGCGCCGGCCGCAGCGCGCCAGCCGTGGCGGCCATTGGAGGGTGAACCAACGGCAAAGGAAGACCTTTCTCTCTGTCTCTCTCTCTCACTGTCCACTCTGCCTGTCAAAAAAAAAAAATTTAAAAAGTTCAACAAATAAAGGCAAGAAGACCATAGTTCAGCAGCAAGGGCTTCAAACAATAATCAAATGAAAAGATGTTCAACTTCACTCACATTGAAGTAAATTTTAAAATGATCAAAAAATCATTAAAACTATAGTAGTATATAATTTTTTTTTTAAGATTTTATTTTATTTATTTGAAAGACAGAGCTACAGTGAGAGGTAGAGACAGAGAGAGAGGTCTTCGATCCGCTGGTTTACTCCCCAGCTGGCTGCAACGGCTGGAGCTGCGCCGATCCAAAGCCAAGAACCAGGAGCTTCCTGCAGGTCTCCCACATGGGTGCAGGAGTCCAAGAACTTGGGCCATCTTCTACAGCTCTCCCAGGCCATAGCAGAGCTGGATCTGAAGAGGAGCAGCCGGGACTAGAACTGGCACCCATTTGGGATGCTGGTGCTTCAGGACAGGGTTTTAACCCACTGTGCCACAGCACCAGCCCCATAGTATATAGTTCTTAACAGGTATGCTAGGTTAGAAATTTTGAAGCTCTTGGGCCGGTGTTGTGATGTAGCTAGTTAAGCCGCTACTTATGATACCAGACTCTCCCATATGGGCACTGGTTCAACTCCTGGCTGCTCTACTTCGCTTCCAGCTCCAATGTACCTAGGAAAGCAGCAAAAGGTGGATCAACTCTTTGGATCCCTGCACCCAGTGAGAGACCCAGATGGGGCTCCTGGCTTGAGCCTCGCAGTCTTGGCCGTTGCGGCCATTTGAGGAGTGAACCTGTGAATTGAAGAGCTCGCTGTTTCGTTCTTGCTCTCTCTCGCACCTTTTCTGGATAACTCTGCCTTTTAAAAAAAAATCAATATTTTTATTTTTTTTAAAGATTTATTTATTTGAAAGAGTACATAGAGAGAAGGAGAGGCATAGAGAGAGGTGTTCCGTCAGCTGGATCACTCCCCAATTGGCCACAATGGATGGAGCTGCACCGATTCGAAGCCAGGAGCCAGGAGCTTCCTTCGGGTCTTCCCACGTGGGTGCAGGGGCCTGATGACTTGGGCCATCCTCCACTGCTTTCCCAGGCCATAGCAGAGAATTGGATCAGAAGTGGAGCAGCTGGGACTTGAACCGGTACTCATATGGGATGCTGGCACTGCAGGCAGCGGCTTCACCTGCTACGCCACAGCGCTGCCCCCTAAATAAATTTTGAGAAAGAAAATTTGAAGATCTTATTAATGAGGGTAAGATATTTCCCAGTCATTAAGTGCTCAGTGACTGTGCTGAGATCTCTGGCACAAAGCTCCTTTGCATACCTGGTAAACAGAGGGTTTTGAAACTGTGCCTTTGCAGTCCATGGGGAGCCTGGTTAGATCACAGATGAAATCCAGAGATGGCAACATCACAGATATTTGGAGAAATTGATGATTAAAAAAACTTGAGTAAGATTATTGAAGAAAAGCAATAAGTGATAGGAGTTTTACTCTTAGTAAAAATTGTTGTTTCAAATCTGACCACTAGGTGGTATTTATAGCCAGTATGTTTTAAAGATTTTTTTTATTGCTTTGTTAATAGTGAGTACATACCTTTTTTTGGCTGACTTTATTTTTTACATTTTTATGTGGTAAAATATACATGCTATAATTTACCACTTTAAACACTAAGTGCATGGTTCAGTGGCATTACGTACATTCACATTGCTGTGCAGCTCTCACCACCGTCCAGCTGCAGAGCTTTGTCATCATCCCAAACAGACGCTACTTTAAATACTTTTCCCATTCTTTCCTCCCCCCAGTCCCTGGTAACCATTCTTCTACTTTCTGTATCTGTTAATTTGAGTAGTCTAGACAACTCATATATGTAAAATAATGCAGTATTTGTCTTTTTTGTGACTGGCCTGTGTCACTTGACATAGTGCTTTCTAGGTTCACCAGTGTTGTGGTATTGAAATTTCTTTCCTTTAATATTCCACTGTGTGCATGAGTATATACTAAATTGCATTTATCCTTTCATCCATTGATGAATCCCTGGGTTGCTTCCACCTCTTGTCTGTTGTGAATATTGCTGCTATGAAAATAGATGCGCTAACATGTTTTTGAGTACTTTTAATTGTTTTGTGTATATATCCAGATGTGAAATCACTGGGTTCTATGGTAATACTGACCCTTTTTTTTTTTTTTTTTTTAAGATTTATTTATTTGAGAGGCCAAGTTACAGAGAGAGGGGGGGAGAGAGAGAGCTTCCATCTGCTGGATCACTCCCAGATGGCTACAGTGGCCAGACCTGGACTCATCCAAAGCCAGGAGCTTCATCTGGGTTTCCCATGTGGTTGCAGAGGCCTAAGCACTTAGGTCATTTGGAAAATGAACCAGCGGATAGAAGACTTCCCTCTATCTCTCTGCCTGTGCCTCTGTGTAACTCTGACTTTCAAGTAAAATAAATAAAGCTTAAAAAAAAAAAAAAAAGCGAGCAGCCGGGACACTAACCAGCACCCATATGGGATGTCGGTGCAACAGGTGGAGTTTTAACCTACTATGCCATAGCACCGGCCCTGATACTGACCCTGTTTAACATTTTATTTGTGCTCTTTGGCCACTTGTTTTTATATTCTAATAGAGTTGGTCATATAAACAAACAAAAAAAACTAGGCAAAAATATTAAAAGAAATTTAAACTTTCTATAAAATGCTTTTAGACTTATACACAACTTGCACATATACCCTTCATCCAAGTTTTCCTAACATTATCATATGTAATCATAGTACATACCGTTATTGAAACCAGGAAATTTGCATTGACACAGTATTATTAATAGATCTACAGAGCTTCAAATCTTGGGGCTGTTGCGGTGATGTAGCAAGTAAAGCCATTGCCTGCAGTGCTGGTGTCCCATATGGGTGCTGGTTTGTCCCAGCTGCTTCACTTTTTTTTTTTTTTTTTTACAGGCAGAGTGGACAGTGAGAGAGAGACAGAGAGAAAGGTCTTCCTTTTGCCGTTGGTTCACCCTCCAATGGCCGCCGCGGTAGGCGCGCTGCGACCGGCGCACCGCGCTGATCCGATGGCAGGAGCCAGGTGCTTATCCTGGTCTCCCATGGAGTGCAGGGCCCAAGGACTTGGGCCATCCTCCACTGCACTCCCTGGCCACAGCAGAGAGCTGGCCTGGAAGAGGGGCAACCGGGACAGGATCGGTGCCCCGACCAGGAGTAGAACCCGGTGTGCCGGCGCCGCAAGGCGGAGGATTAATCTAGTGAGCCGCGGCACCGGCTCACTTCCTATCATGATCTAGCTCCCTGCTAATGGCCTGGGAAGGCAGATGGTGGTCCTAGTGTTTGGGCCTCTGCCACCCTGTGGGAGACCTGAATGAAGCTTCTCGCTTCAGCCTGACCCAGTGCTGGCCACTGCAGCCATCTGGGGGAGTGAACCAGCAGATAGAACATCTCTTTCTCAGTCTCTACCTCTCTTTCTGTAACTGTCTTTCAAATAAATAAAACAAATCTTTAAAAAAATTTATTTTGAAAGTCAGAGTTACAGAGAGAGGTAGTGACAGAGAGAGAGGTCTTCCACCTGCTGGTTTACTCCCCAGATGGCCGCAATGGCCAGAGCTTCATTGATCTGATGCCAGGAGCCAGGAGCTTCCTCCGGGTCTCCCACATGGGTACAGGGGCTGAAGCACTTGGGCCATCCTCCACTGCTTTCCCAGGCCATAGCAGAGAGCTGGATATGAAGAGGAGCAGTCGGGATTAGAACTGGCGCCCATATGGAATGTTGGTGCTTCAGACCAGGGCTTTAACCCACTGTGCCACAGTGCCAGCCCCATAAATAAATTTTCTAAAAAACCCAGAATTTCAGATCTCGCCAGTTATCTTTCCAGTGCCTTTATTTCTGGTACAGGATACAGTCCAGGGTCATACATTGAATTGAATTGATTTTTCATGTCTTCTTATTCTTCTCTAGTTCATCAGTCTTATTTGTCTTTCATGAACCTGATAATTCTGAAGAGTATTGGTTTTATATATTTGTACTGGTTTTATGTATTTATATATATATATACATAAATATATATCTTTTTAAAGATTTATGTGAAAGTTTATTTGAGAGGTAGTATTACAGACAGAGAGAAGGAGAGACAGAGAGAAAGGTCTTTCATCCCCTGGTTCATTCCCCAGATGGCTGCAGTGGCCAGAGCTGGGCTGGTCCAAAACCAGGAGCTTCCTCTAGGTCCCCCATGTGGTGCAAGGACTTGGATCATCTTCCACTGATTTCCCAGGCCATAGCAAGGAAGTGGATCAGAAGAACAGCCAAGACATGAACTGATGCCTATATGGGATGCTGGCATGATAGACAGAGGCTTAACTTACTGTACCCAGTGCCGGCCCCTGGTCATACATTTTTTAGAATGTTCTTTAATTTGAATTTTTTTTTTTAATTTACTTAAAGGCAGAGTTACAGAGAGGCAAAGAGAGGGGGATCTTCTATCTGCTGGTTCACTCCCCAGATGGCCACAATGGCTGAAGCTGTGCTGATCCGAAGCCAGGAGCCAGGAGCTTCTTCTGAGTCTCCCATGTGGGTACAGGGGCCCAAGGAATTGGGCCATCTTGTCCCAGGCTAAAGCAGAGAGCTGGATCAGAAGTGGAGCAGCTGGGACTTGAACTGGCGCCCATATGGGATGCCAGCATTGCAGGCGTGGCTTGACCCACTACGCCACAGCACTGGCTCCTCTTAATTTGAATTTGTCTACAGGTTTTTTTTTTGTAATTGCTCTGCAAGGTTTCTAGTGTAAATCTATTATTTTTCCATTTTTAATTTATATATATATACACCTATCTATCTATCTATCTATATATATATATCTTGTGAGGTGATACTTTCAGACACTACAGAGATCTCGTTTCTCGTCATACTTTACTACTATTATTTTTTTAAAGATTTATTTATTTGAAAGGCAGAGTTACAGAGAGGCAGAGAGAGAGAGAGAGAGAGAGAGAGAGAGAAATCAGTCTTCCATCCACTAGTCCACTGCCAGATGGCCACAACAGCTGGAGCTGTGCCAATCTGAAGCCAGGAGCTTCCTCTGGGTCTCCCACACGGTGCAGGGGCCCAAGGAATTGGGCCATTTTCTACTGCTTTCTCAGGCCATAGCAGAGAGCTGGATTGAAAGAGAAGCAACTGGAACTTGAACTGGTGCCCATATGGTATGCCAGCAACTGCAGGTGGCAGTTTTACCCACTACGATGCACAGTGCTGGTTCCTCTACTTTGAATTTTAACACTCATCAGTGGATCCTGCCTGCAGCAGTAGTTTTGTGGCATTTTCTTGGTGGTAAATTTCTATTTTAATCATTTTTGGATGCTTAATGTTTGAAATTGTGTTGAAGAAAGACCAGTTTGGGGCTGGCTCCATGGCACAATAGTTAATCCTCCACCTGCGGCGGCGCTGGTTCCAGTCCCAGATGCCCCTCTTCCAATCCAGCTCTCTGCTATGGCCTGGGAAAGCAGTAGAAGATGGCCCAAGTGCTTGGGCCCCTGCACCCGTGTGGGAGACCGGAAGAAGTTCCAGACTCCTGGCTTCAGATCTGCGCAGCTCCGGCCATTTCAGCCATCTGGGGAGTGAACCAACAGAAGGAAGACCTTTCTCTCTGTTTCTCCCTTTCACTGTTGTAACTTTACCTCTCAAATAAAGAAATAAAATCTTTTTTTAAAAAAGAAAAAGAAAGACCAGTTCTTCTCCCCGACTCTGTACTGTGGGTTATAATCCTGTACTGTAATTATGTGTTTTGCTTAAATTGTCCCAACTTTGGCTATTAAGAACTCCTTAAAAGTTTTCGTATTTTTTTTTTTTATATCCTTTCAGCACCTTCCCATCAGGTTTTTTAGTGCTAAAAAACATCTGATGCTCCACAATGCTTTAGGTTTGTCTTATATCTTCCCTCCCCATTCTTAAGATCATCCATTATCCCTCATTCCTGTTATTGGAGAATGCTATTTAGAAATCAAGTTTTGGGCAGTCGATGTACTCACTTCTACCAAGATGTCAGTGTTTCTAGGCTTTAAGATAAAATGTTTTTAGGCCGGTGCCGCGGCTCACTAGGGTAATCCTCCGCCTGCAGCGCCGGCACCCCGGGTTCTAGTCCCGGTTGGGGCGCCGGATTCTGTCCTGTTTGCTCCTCTTCCAGTCCAGCTCTATGCTGTGGCCTGGGAAGGCAGTGGAGGATGGCCCAGGTGCTTGGGTTCTGCACCTGCATGGAAGACCAGAGGAAGCACCTTGTTCCTGGCTTAGGATTGGCACAGTGCGCCAGCCATAGTGGCCATTTGGGGGGTGAACCAGTAGAAGGAAGACCTTTGTCTTAGTCTCCCTTTCTCACTGTCTCTGTCAAAAATAAATAAATAAATAAAAAAAAGGTTTTTAATGACTTCCTTCTCTCAAGATTCTGTTTTCTTTCCACCCTTTATTTATAAGTACAGTTATCTGGTTGTGATTAATATGTATTTTGATTTTTACTCCTCATTTACTTTTCTAAAAGTAAATGAAAAGGTAAAAAGACAAAGAGGGAGTTAGAGACAGACAGAGATTTCCCATCTGCTGGTTCACTATTCCCTGCCTGCATCAGCCAGGACTGGCCAGGATGAAACTGGGAGCCAGGGACTCAGTCCAGGTATCCTCCATGAGTGGCGGTGACCCAGCTAGGTGAGCCATCACTGCTGCATCTCAGGGTGTGCGTTAGCAGGATACTGGGATTGGAACTGGAACTGTGACCTGAAGTCAGGCACTCTTGATACTGGACACTGGTTTTACCAATAATCTCTTAAGTTCTGTGCCTAGTGCCCATCCCAGATGTGAATTTTACCCTGAGTCTTGAATATTTTTCTCTTCTTATAAATATTTGTGAGCTTTGTTCTGGGGATGCAGTTACTTGCCTTGCCCGCAGTTGCTTTTTTTTTTTTTTTTTTTTAAATCATTAAACATTTTATGAGTGGATAGTGGTATTTTTCAGTAGCTAATATGAAGGTGCTTCTCAATGTTAGTTTAATAATTTTATTAATTTCTTGATCTTTAAGTTAATATATAGTGGAATCACTGTATTAGATGACAGTTTTTATGCATCTTTAAAAAATGCAGAGCAAGGGGCCAGTGCTATGGTATAAAGCCATCACCTACAATGCTGGCATCCCATATGGGCGCTGGTTCGAGTCCTGGCTGCTCCACTTCTGGTTCAGCTCTGCTTTGGCTTGGGAAAGCAGTAGAAGATGGCCCAAGACCTTGGGTCCCTGCATCCGCATGGAAGACCCAGAAAAAGCTCCTGGCTCTTGGCTTAAGATTGGCACAGCTCCAGCTGTTGCAGCCAGTTGGGGAGTGAACCAGCAAATGGAAGACCTCTCTCTCTGCCTCTCCTTCTCTAACTCTGACTTTCAAATAAATAAATAAATATTTTTTAAAAAATACAGAGCTAATTAATTATTTAAAATCTTAAACAGGAAACTGAGAAGAAAATACTTCCCTAAAGTGGTAATATTTTATAAAGACTGTATTAGTAACTGTAATGTATAATTTTTACATATATTTAGAAATGTCTTAAACTAATTTGTTTTTGTTGTTAGTATATCTGATACATGTGTTGGAGCATTTAAATATGTTGTTTGAGGCAACAGAAACTTAGTGAATAAAGTTGATACAGGCATTTCCTAGGTAGCCCATGACGTGGAACAGAATAAAAATCATTGTATTATATCTCTATCCCAGGGGAAGAAATATCGGGCTCTGATATCAGTGGTTCAGGGGAGGAGGATGATGAAGAGGGTGAGGTTGGAGAAGATGGAGAGAAAAGGAAAAAAAGGAGGGGTGAGTTTTCTTTATATCTATTCCTAGAGCAGTGGAGTGCATGCCTTTTATTTTGCCATTTTTGTTATGTTAGCATTTAGAATGGAAGATGTTTCCATAACTTTGCATTTTTTTTCCCTATACCAATCTTCTGTTTGTAACTGACTGAAATATCATTTGTTCTGTTTTTTTGCCTTTCAAAATTTAGAATACAAAACTCTATAATTAATGGATACACCATTTATAAATGTTATGAAAATTTTTAATTTTATCTAGAGGCTTTCATCTCTGTTAGGAATTCAGTGAACTTTTAAATAATATATATGAGGATTTGATTTTTAAATTGTTTTTCTTTATAAAATCTACTGTCATATCCACAATGTGGTGGGGGCACTTGTTACCAAGTTGAATGAAGATTGTGTTGTCATAAGGATGTAGATAACATATGGAAGCGTTGGATATACCATAATGGCCTACATTTCAAACTTTTTACTCTAAATATTTCTCTCTTCCATTAATGTGAATCATTGTTTTCAAGCTGGTGCATATTTGCTTGTCTTATTAAAATTATCTTGCTGAAAATAAATCCATTATTGCTTAATAAGGACTCTCAAATTTAAGAACTGTAAATATTCAAGTTTCAAACAATAAGAAAAGCATGGTTTAGGGGAGTTGGCCAAATCCAGCTCACCAACTGTTTTTGTAAATAAAATTTTATAAAAACAACCATGCTTGTTTGTTTACATATGGTCTGTAGCTGCTTTCACATGAAATCCTATGGCCTGCAAAGTCTAAAACACTTACTATCTGTCCTTTTGTATAAAATGTTTGTCAGCCCCTAGTTTATTTTGTTTATACCTGGCTTTTCTAGAGTACATTATTTTTTATCAAAATTAAAGCAGAAAATAGATTGGTTAAAACTTTTTTAAATAGAAAAAATGGCTACTGTTTAACATGTAGAAATATTTATATACATTTCTTCTGTGCTTACAAATTTAAAATTTTCAGTGAGTCTTTTCAAAGTTTGTTGTCAAACCTTAAACATATATAATTATATTTGATAGTTCTGTATTTTGGTGGGAGGCAGCAAAATTGAAAATGGACCAGCCTGTCTGTAATGAAGGGTGATTTATCATTCCTGTAATTTTGTATGTGGCTCCATTCCTTTAACTTTCCAACTTAAATAGTTTAAGTAGACTTAGGTGTTTTCAATGACTTATTTATTTTTTATTCTTGTCATTTCTACTCCGGATTTATTATGTTTTAGGTGAGTAAAGGGGTTTGCCTATGGTAGATGCTCAAAGGAATAGTTTTTTAATTCCCCCAGTAAGGTTTGTGAAATAGAGACAAATGGATAGACTGCCACGAATGGTTTTAAGGGAAAGTAAGTTTTGGTTGTTGAAAACAAAGCTTGATTGTCTTTGAAAATTCTTTCTCTGGAACTGAAATTTTCTCCGTATATGTGTTCATTTTCTTGTTTCCTCTTTCTTTGGTTCCCGTTGGGCTCATTTCTTTGTCTTCCAGGCAGTAGCAGCAGCAGTAGTTCAGACTCCACATGTTCTGTCATAGAGAAACCTCTGGATAAGTTCTTGCCTAGTGAGTGGTAGCTCTTCAATTCTCTAACAGAGCTTTGGCTTTGCCGTAACCCATGGGCTTCATTGAGAAATGCTGCACCGCTCCCTGTCATTCCTTGAAGAAAACATGTTGGACCTCTCTGTAGAACAAAGCATGTGACGCTCCCCTCCCTCCTCATTGCTTTCAGTTAACTGTGATTGTTAAACATGTGCTTTAGCTAATGTTTGAGACAATGGAAGAGAGATTCATGCTTTTGCAATTGAGATAATGTAAGAGAGCTAGTAAGCTGTACAAGAGAATGATTCTTGGTTTTTGGGTTTTTTTATGTTTCATGGATACATTTCTAATCCTGGTCAGTATAAGGGACATGCAATAAGAAAGCCTGCATTTGGAAAAATACAGATTGCATTTGGAAATACACCTGTATCCATTATAGTATGTCATACAGTTAACATACAGTTTATACCTTGATGTTCTATTCTTAGCAGTAATTTAAGATTGAAGTCTCTTAAACAAAGAAAAATGTAAAGATTGAAGCAGGTTCAGAGAAATTGAATAGTATTTTGCTTCAAATGAACGCATATTCCTATTTCTAAATCACCTGATTTAAAGACATTTTCTGTGATGTGATTGGAGAATTTAGAACCACAGGAAGACATTTATGTTGCATCTATCTAGACTTATTCCAAACTCAAAGACTTTTCTTGAACCTTAATTAAGTTGAAAAGTATTAATTTTATCTATATTTTATTTCCAGAAAAAAAGAGAAATGAAGTTTTTTGTACTAGCTTGCAGCTTACTGTCTTTTAAAGCATTATCTGTATACTTGCCCTTTCCAAAACTAATAAAAATAATTGCTTATTGTTTTAGCTTTTTAGAGGAAGAATTCCAAGAATATTGGAAATATATTTTCTCTGTTGATAATTTTTAAGCAAGTTACCAAGATAATTTCAGAGGATAGTTTTATAAATATATGAAATTGCTTTAGAAACCATTGTGGAAGTATAATTTTGTATTCTAATCTGTGAACTAGAAGAAAATGTCTGAGTAGGAGGCATTTTAATTTAATTTTTTAGAAGCTTACCTTAATTCTTAAAGAATAGTTAAATAAAAGTATGCTAAGAGTTGTAGTTTATTCACGTTTTAACTGCAGTTTGCTTACCTAGCACTTGACATTTTTTGTTGTAATGTGAGTGTATCAGTGAAGTGGAGAGATGATTGTCCCAGCATGTGGTTGCTGTGTGTAAGTTGTATGTACCCTCCCTTTTACAAAATATGAATGGCCTTTTTTTAGGTGTCTGTTGCTTGAATCATCAGTTGGCATCTACTTCTATAGAATTATTACAGTTATCCTTAATAATTTACCAATAGATTGAATGTAAGCGTCTTACTGCACAGGTGTACTTCATTTTATTTAGAAAATTGCTTGTAAGTCAAATTAGAGAATTAAATATACTGGGAGGACTGGCTATCTTTAAAAATTCTTTCTTAAATCCTTTTTAAACCAAATAATTAGTGCAAATTACCATAATCTGTTTCGTTGGTTCAAATTTTTGTGTTGAATTTTCTTAAAGTGGGGAACACCTGTAATATGGATCTTTATACTAGAAGAAACATTGAATTAGGAAAACTTGGAAGTGAACAATGTGAATTTTGCTTTTTTTAATTTACCTTTTTTAAAAATTGGTTTAATTTTCTGCTTTGTCCTTTTAGATAATTTCCCAGGTCTTAGCAAATTCCCAATTCTATGTCTACCATCAGCATAACCACGTGGTGCTGAACAATTACATTTGCAGGAGTTTGGGAATCAATGTGAGCTCTTGAGATTGATTTGAGTTGTGAAATTAGACTAAATTAATCTTGTTCTTGCTTAAATCACATCTCTCATTGTGTTGAAAATGCTTTCTTTTTACTTGAGCTTTATTTCAGTTTTGATAATGTTTTGATTTATTTCTATACTTATACTATAAATGAATGCTATTATACATTTTTCTTTGTTTTATGAAAGAAATAATGTTTTCCTTTTTTCCTCCTCATCTTTGTGCGTTCGCTTCCTGTCTGCGATTTGCTTACTACTTCTTATTGCAAGATCAAGCAGGTTGGTGTGATTGATTTGCACTCCACATGGTACAATCATTTTTCCTATAAAGACCTTTGTTATTCAAATACATTATATTTTTAAAATTTAATACTTTTTTTACAAGGTAAGTATCCATCTTTTATATTTTAAAAAATCTTGTGGTATCAGCTTTTTTTTTTTTTAAATAAAAAGCTTCCTTTATTCATAAATTCTTAAAGCTGTATTAAACCAGATTTTGGCAATACAAATGTAAATGATTTCATAGTCAAACATTTTCTCTCTCTCTCTCTTTTTTTTTTTTTTTGACAGGCAGAGTGGACAGTGAGAGAGAGAGAGAGAGAGAGAAAGGTCTTCCTTTTCCGTTGGTTCACCCTCTAATGGCTGCTGTGGCTGGCGCGCTGCGCTGATCTGAAGCCAGGAGCCAGGTGCTTCTCCTGGTCTCCTGTGCGGGTGCAGGGCCCAAGCACTTGGGCCATCCTCCACTGCACTCCCAGGCCACAGCATAGAGCTGGCCTGGAAGGGGGCAACCAGGACAGAATGCGGCGCCCCAACCGGGACTAGAACCTGGTGTGCCGGCGCCGCAGGGGGAGGATTAGCCTAGTGAGCCGCAGCGCCAGCCAAACGTTTTCTCTTAAAGTCAGGAGTCAGATGCCTGATATCCTGTGCCCGTGGTGCTCCTGCAATAAAAGTCCCATTCATGCACTCTGTATTCCCTGAGTTTCTTCCCTTGTCCTTTCCTTGGCCAGTTGACCTTCACAGTTTTATTAGAGCACATGGCCATGGACAGTTAAAATGTCACTAGTTCTGTTTCACTCAATTAATGGTTCTTTACACCATTAACTTTTTAATCATTTACTTGAAATTTTTCACTGATTTTTTTGTCATGCAGAATTAAACATTTAATGAAAGTGGCTTTTAACTTTTGCCACATTTTTAAATGCCTGGTTTGAAGATTTGGTGCATATTCACATTTAGTTAAAATATTATTTGGGAAGCAGTACAGTGATTTGCCAAACTGATGCTTGCTAGAGTAATATATTACTTAAATATTAGCCTTTTGAAACTAACCCTAGAAGCATTTGCGTGATCATTATGAAACTGCTATAAGAGGGTAGTAAGATTTTTACTCCTAAAGCATCAGTTTGAAAAAAATTACCTAAATGGTTTTGAGTTACTAAACTGAATTACCTAGTATTAATTCATCAATAGCATGTGGTTTTGTACTTCTACATTAAAAATCTTTTTGTTTTACTGTCTCCTAATGGGTTTTGAAACTTTTTAATTATTAACAAAGCAATTAGAAGCCTAAAAATTATTGTTTGTATAGTTGATCAGTTAATTTTCTCTATACCATTAATATCTATGTCAAAATACATATATTATTTTTGCCTTAACATTTTCTTTAAATAGTTATCTGAAACAAAAAGGAAGTTAGTTTTTTAAATGCATGCACTTTCTGTACACCTAAGCATATACTTTCCTCCCTTAAATTTCTAAGAAATAGTAATACTGATGGGAAATCCTGTCTAGGAATTCCTTTGGGAGTAGGAGTTAAATTATTTTAAAAAAGTTTTTTTGACTGTATCAGATTTGATACAAGTGACTGTGCCAAACAAACCAACAGAATCAGGTCTACATCCTGGCTTTTGGAATGCAATGAATCACACCATACCAGAGCATGAATTTGGATCAGTGCTTTTATTTATTCTTTTATTTAATTTGTTTTATGGCTTAGATTTGCTTTGGACTTAACGGCTCTATAGTGATGAAGGGTAGTGGATTTTTTAAACTATATTTTTGTCCTAAAGAGTTAAAGCCTTTGAGTCATTCTTTGTCTCATAATTCCTGGAAGAATCTATTCAGATATGTATCTCCATCATAATTATTTTTCAGTTCTTTTTCCTTGCTAGCGGGAAGAATTGGAGTTTGAGTGGAGACATTAACAGTTTATAAACTCTGCTGGTCTATCTCTTCTGTGGTCCTTTGGGATGGAAGTTAAAAATGACAGCTTTCAGGAGAGCCTCAGACCAATTCCATGAAAGGTTTGGGTTTCTGAGGGAATGTCTGTTTCTAAGAAATTGTATTACTAGAAATGAATGGTCTTTGATTCCGTTTTCAAAACTAGCTTAATAAGCTAGTTTTCATTTTCTCTTGAGTTTCAGAATTTTTAAGTTCATCAATAAACTTTCATCCAGCCACCTATTAAATATGTATAAAACACTCCGATAGACATTATAATCCAAATAATCCAGTGGGAGCTATATTCCGGATTTTTTATTTGGCAGTATTTCTACTTATATTTGGCACTTAGCATATTTTTTAAAAAAGATTTATGCATTTATTTGAAATGCAGAGTTACTGAGAGGCAGAGTCAGAGAGAGAGAGAAGCCATCCACTGGTTCACTCCACAGTGGTTGGAACTGGGCTGATCCAAAGCTAGGAGTCTGTAGCTTCTTCTGGATCTCCCACGCAGGTGCAGGGACCCAAGTTGGGCCATCCTCTCCTGCCTTCCCAGGCCATAGCTGAGAGCTGGGTCAGAATTGGAGCAGCTGAGACTTGAACCAGTACCCATATGGGATGCCAGCACTGCAGGCGGTGGCTTTACCCACAGTGCTGGTCCCAGTACTTAGCATAGTTAGTCTGACTTAGGGAAGACTTAGGGTCCCGAGTTGGCATAAGAACAAGCTATTTTAGTTATTCGTTTAGATTATGATGATCTAGCATGACAGCTAACCCCCTGTGAGTTACCTGGTCATTGCTATGTAACTGTTGTATAATTAGTATAGAATTTCTTTTTTTTATATTTATTAAATAAAATACTTTTTAAATAATTTTATTAAATAAAAATTTTAGAAAACTCTGAAAAATAAAAACTGCTTCATATGAATTCTGTCTGATATTTTTATCTGTGCATTTTATACTTTTATGTAACTTTTACTTATATACTTTATGTGGTTTTGGGGAAGATATTTTGAGAAGCTGCTTGATTTTGTGCTTGGTTATCAGGAAAAAGTAATTGAAGAATCATTTTGTTTTTTTTTTAATGTTGGGGAACAAAAATGTTTGTTTTTTTTGTTTATCTTTCTTTCCCTTTTGTTTCTGCTCATCTATTTTGCTTCTCTTTCTCATACTTTTCTTCTTCGTTATCATGGCACAATTAGATAATAGTTTGAATGTAGCAGTGAGTTAGAAAGTTATTGTAGAAACATAACAAATAAAAATGAAGGGTATTATTGGTTTGATTTCTTTAAAATGCTGATATTTGATTTTGTGTTACTAAGGAGTATAGGCAGTACTAAATTGAAGATAATTTATAAGTCTAAAACAGTGACTAATTTAGTGATTGTTGCAATTGAATGACTCAAATAGGTAAAAAGAAAGTTTCCCCAGATAAGATGGTTGAAATGCAAGCAAAAATTGATGAGGAGAGAAAAGCGCTTGAAACAAAGCTTGATATGGAAGAAGAAGAAAGAAACAAGGCTAGAGCTGAGTTAGAAAAACGGGAAAAAGATCTTCTTAAAGCCCAGTGAGTATTATTAAATTGAGATGGGTTTGTGATCTAAATTCCTAGTGTTTTTCATAGGATATATAAGCAGGAAAATTTAATAGTAGTGAAAAGCTTTATTTTTTGTCTCCAGTGTTACTGTTGTAGATAGAAGATCCTATTGTATGTGGTATATTTCTAAGATTAGCTCTGTTTTCATTATTTCATCTCTGTGTGGGAATAAAAAAAAAATCTGTGAATTTGAATTATGGATTGAGTCCTGAATTAATACTACCCAGTGGTATAATTTATTAGAGATGTTAAATAATTATATGTCTGTTTTGAAATTGTGATTCAAGTTCTTGTTAAATTTTTGGAAATGAAATCAGGAGAACAGTGTACAATACTGAATATAAAGGATTCTCATTAAAAAAAAAAAAAAAAGATTTATTTTTCAAAGTGAGAGTTAGAGACACACAGAGAGAGATCCTCCATCTGCTGATTCACTCCCCAGATAGCCACCAAGGCCAGCACTGGGCCAGTCTGAAGCCAGGATCCAAGAGCCTCATCTGAGTCTTTCTTGTGGATGACAGAGGCTCAAACACGTGGGCCATCTGTTGCTTTTCCCAGGCCATTAGCAGGTACCTGGATTAGAAGCAGAGCAACCATGATACCAACTGGTGCCCATTTTGGATGCCAGTGTCACAGGTGGCGCTGTCACTGTGCCACAGTGATGGCCCCTAAAATACTCTGGTTTTATTCAACAGACAAGAGCATCAGTCTTTGCTGGAAAAATTATCTGCACTGGAGAAGAAGGTCATTGTTGGTGGTGTTGATTTGTTGGCCAAAGCTGAGGAACAAGAAAAACTTCTTGAAGAATCTAATATGGAGCTGGAAGAAAGGAGAAAAAGAGCAGAGCAACTTCGCAAAGAACTTGAGGAAAAAGAGGTAATGTGACTTTTTGTTCTTAGTTCAATACTTTACCTAAGTTATTTAACTTTTTAAATAAAAAGCTAAATAGTTATTTTCTTAATGAAATTTTAAAACAGAATCATAGATTGCTTTGAAGTTAATAATTGCTGAGCATATGATTTGTTAAAAAACTGAATTTGTGATTTAACAAAAAAAATTGTGAAGATTGCCAATTTTTGCCATAGCAAGAACGCTTGGATATTGAAGAAAAATATACCAGTTTGCAAGAAGAAGCACAGGGAAAGACCAAGAAATTAAAGAAAGTGTGGACAATGCTGATGGCTGCAAAGTCAGAGGTCAGTCTCTTGGAAATTACTTATGGGGCAGTTGTTTATCCTAGAGGCTGAAATACCTCATCCCACATCAGAGTGCCCAGGTTTGATTCCAGCTCAAGCTCCTGACTCCAGCTTCCTGCTAATGCTAACCCTGGGAGAGAGAAGTCATAACTTAAATAGTTGGGTTCCTGCCACTCGTGTGAGAAACCTGGATTTAATCCCAGGCTGCCTGCTCCTGCGCACCCCAGTCCTGGCTGTTGCAGGCATCTGGGGAGTGAACCCGGGGATGAGAGAATGCACTCTCTTCTGTGTGTCTGTCTGTCCTTCTCTCTTTGCCTATCTGTCTCAGCTGTCTGCCTCTAAAATAAAGGTGAGAAACATCACCTACAAATAAAATTCTGAATTTTTAAAAAGGAGTCTCTTTTTTTAAAAAAATTGTTTTGTGCTGGCATCGTAGTAAAGTGGGTTAAGCCACTGCCTGCGATGTCAGCGTCTCATATGGATGCTGGTTCAAATTCTGGCTGCTCCTCTTCTGATCCAGCTCCTGGGAAAGCATCAGAGGATGACACAAGTACTTAAGTCCCTGCACCCACATGGAAGGCCCAGATGAAGTTCCTTGCTTAGGCCTGACACAGTCCCAGCTGTTACAGCCATTTGGGGAGTGAACCAGCATACAGAAGATTGTCTCTCTGTCTCTCCAACTCTGTCTTCCAGATAAATAAGTAAATATGATTAAAGAGAGATTTATTTATTTATGTGAAAGACAGTTAAAAAAGATAGATCTTCCATCCACTGGTTCATTCCCCAAGTGGCTGCAATGGCTTGGGCTAGGCCAAGCTGAAGCCAGGAATCAGGAACTTAATCTGATTTTCCCACCTGGGTAATGGATCCAACATTTGGGCCATCTTCCACTGTTTTCCCAAGTGCATTAGCAGGGAATTGGATTGGAAGTAGAGCAACCAGGACCCAAGCTGGCACTCATATAGTATTCCAGCATTGCTGGTGGTAGCCTTAACCCTCTGTGCCACAATGCCACCCTAGAAGTTTTGTTGAGTAAGAATTCATAAGTAGGGACAGGTGTTGCAGTGTGACAGGTTAAGCTACCAACCGCTATGCTGGCATCCTGTGTGGGTGCTGATTTGAATCCCAGATACTCAACTTCCTGTCCAGCTCCCTGCTAATGGCCTAGGAAAGGAGCAGAACATGGCCCAAATGCTTGAGACTCTGCCACCCAGGTGGGAGACCCAAATGAAGCTCCTGGCTTCCATCTGGTTCATCCCTGGCCGTTGCGGTCGCTTGGGGAGTGAACCAGTGAGTGGAAGCCCTCTCTCTTTGTGTCTCTCCTCTTTTTGTTAACTCTGACTTTCAAATAAATATATAAATAAATCTTAAAACGAAAAAAATGTGTAAGTAAGTTTAATATGTGCTTCTGATTTTAATGAAATAAAATTTTTCCTTTATGTTTAATTTTTAATTATAACTATTAAACTAATTTTAGCTTTTAAACTTTTGCTCCTTGACTAATAATATGAATAGATGGAGGTAGTGTCATTCTACCCATAATTTTTTTAAAGATTTTATTTGTTTGTTTGTTTATTTGAAAGGCCAAGTTACAGGGGGAGAGAGAGAGAGAGAAAGAGAGAGAGAGAGATCTTCCATGTACCTGTTCAATTCCCAAATGGCTACAACGGCCGGGGTTGGGCCAGGCTGAAGTCAGGAGCCAGAAGCTTTAACCAGGTCTCCCGTGTGGGTACAAGGACCCGAGCACTTGGGCCATCCTCTGCTGCTTTCCCAGGTGCCTTAGTAGGAAGCTGGATCAGAAGTAGAGCAGCTGGGACTCGAAATGGTGCCCACGTGGGATGCCGGCTGCTGCGCCACGGCGCCAGCCCCATTTTCTATCCATAATTTTGTATAAGAACTGCGTAAGGTCTCACAAGGCCTCTTGAATCAGTTTCCTCAGTCATATGTAACTGTTTTGTGTTTAATATCTTATTAATAATATTTCCATGAATTTTCTGGTAGATGGCTGATCTTCAACAAGAACATCAGAGGGAAATAGAAGGCCTATTGGAGAATATCCGGCAACTAAGCCGAGAGCTTCGACTTCAGATGCTTATTATTGATAATTTTATACCTCAGGATTATCAGGTATGTGAAAAGTTCTCTCCCCTAGATGGTTACTAGGAGTTGACTGGGGCTAAGAAACAAGCAAATTTAATTTCTAAATTCACTGATGGTAAATATTTACACTTCATTATTGCCCCTAAATTTTACAGAATGAATGCCATTGAGCTTTATTTTAGTTGTTAATTTTTTTAATATGGAACTCTCTGAGTGTCTAAGTATCCAAATAGGAATTTCTCAGCTCTTTGGAGGAACTCAGGCTTGTGTCAGTTTAGACTTAAGGTGTAAGTCCTGTTCATTAATTCAAATCCTTTATCATGTAAGTAGGATAAATAAAACCCTTGTGCTGTTTCTCCCTGCTTATGGAGACTAATTCTTGTGTTTTTTTTTTTAAGATTTCTTTTATTTATTTATTTTTAAAGACTTATTTATTTGAGAGAGCTACACAGAGAGAGGAGAGGCGGAGAGGGAAAGAGAGAGACAGAGAGAGGTCTTCTATCCACTGGTTCATCCCCAATTGGCTGCAATGGCCAGAGCTGCACCGATCCAAAGCCAGGAACCAGGAGCTGCTTCCAGGTCTCCCACATGGGTGCAGGGGTCCAAGGACTTGGGCCATCTTCTACTGCTTTACCAGGCCATAGCAGAGAGCTGGATTGGAAGTGGAGCAGCTGGGACTCGAACTGGCGCCCATATGGGATGCCGGCACTGCAGTCGGCAGCCTTACCTGTTATTCCACAGTGCTGGCCCCTGAGGCTAATTCTTTTGCTGTGTGTGTATGTGGTAAAATACACATTACATGAAGTTTACCATTTTAACCATGTTTAAGTGTGAATACATTCACATTATTGTGCAACAGCCACTTTCATTCATCTCCAGATAGATGTTGGAAATAGTAGTATAATTTGTTAATCTCAGCTTCTTTGTTTTAATAAAAAAGTTTTGTCTTTCTTGTGCATTTTAGTAAACTTTAGCATAAGAATTTTTTTTAAAAACCTCCTTTGAATCTCATTATGATTTGAAACAGTTTGTCTGAAAATAAGCCTTAGAGGGTTTTTTTTGTTTTGTTTTGTTTTGTTTTTTAATTTTGGACCTCAGGTACGTGGAATTGATTCTAGATTCATGGTACACTCTCTTTATTGGTCCTTAGAGGACTGCTTTTATTTACTTAGTTATTTTGTAGTGAGCTCATTACCCAAAACAAAAGCTAGGGCCTTGACAGTAACTTACCTTCTGCTAAATGGTTTTCCCCCTGTTCCATCTCTATATGACCATTAACCTGATTCCTGTGCTCCTTATTTTCTTGCTTTTTATTTTTGTATAACTTAATGGTATATACAGGTATTCCTAAGAAATATAT